>NC_081407.1:325623536-325954369 GCF_030272615.1 Cryptomeria japonica
CTTGTTTTTGATTAAGCAAAAAAAGCTTTTGAGGGGACCGAAAACCCCATACATCAATTTGAAAGATAGAACAATAGAGTATCTAGACCAACACTAATAACCACAAAATTAATCGGGCTGCAAGAGATAAGGACAACAAAAACACAACAACCAGAGGAAAAGACAACAAAAAAACAACAACAAACAACCACCCATCTACATGAAAATATTTAGACTATCAGTAGCCTCTTTCTCCAGCATTAACATGGTCTTTGCAGCTTCCTTGAGGTCAAGAAGATCTTGAGGCATAGGATCGTCCATAGGCTTGGTGCTTTGTCTGGTTCTCCTCACACGGAGCGAGGGATATCCTTGGAGCTAGAGACCCCAACATCCATCTCCAGATCCACAAAGCTCCTTTCATTGTGCATTTTCTCCAATCTAGCCACCATAGCTGACATATTATTAGCAAACATTCTCAACATAACCACACTATTTTTCATGATCTTCTTGAGGGCAGTCTCAATTTTTTGCAGCTTCAAGCTTATCTCCCCAAACTTTTCATCATATTTGTACTTAAAGAGCTCTATAGCTTCACCATTTTTCTAAAGGTAGTCCAACATCATTATTTTTTCATCTTATTTCCACAAGGCACACTCATTGCTCTCAAAAACACTTCCTTTCCCCTATTCCTTTGTTCTTGCTTGGTCCTCTTTCTCCACGACCCCTTCAATCCTTTCCAATTTAGTTGAGGAAGTTCTCTTCTTAAGATGTAGAATCTTAATTTCATGAAACGCCCATTGTTCGTATCAGTATAGATCAACTAAGGCACTTCTAGCAGTTCTTGACATATCAAACATCATTTCTGGCTTGTCTTGTAAGTCTTGGGAATCCAAGTCCATTGGTTCTGATTCTTGGTTTTTCAAAAACTTTAGGATGCTGCTTATCCCTAGAATCAGAATCAGATAAAATAATCCTCTTACCCTTCCCCTTCGGCTTCACCTTGCTAGTAGAGGTTTCCTCCTCTGATAAAATATCATTGTTGATCTTGGGGATTCTAACCCTTTTCTTAGAGGGGTTAGAGGTGGTGACCTTGTAATCAGACTTATAATCATCTGAACCATCACTAGGGATATATTCCTCCTCTTTATCATCTAGACTAGCCTTAACCCTATTAACCCTGGCTTCAAAATTCTCATAAATTAAAAGGATTAACCCCTGATGAGCCAAAGGGCTCAACTTAGGGCTCTTAATGTGGTCAGCCAGATATTCATTAAGGAAGAAACCATATAAAAGGGAAAGGAAACCTTATTCCCATATCTAAAATGATTCAGTAACACAGAATGGTAGCTATAAACTTTAGTAAACCTAGACCATCAACCGTAACAAATTCCATTATCACTTTCAGAATTTTACGCTAGAATCTTTTTACCTGCTTGGGAACGAAGTAAGTCCTGTTGTGCTTGACAAGCCTCTCCTTTTCATCTTCGTACTTGGGAAAGGTCTTCACCGCATTATTAAAGAATTTTCTATTCCTGGAGAATTTGAGCCCTTCCATTGACAAACCTTTCACCTCTGTAATCAACTTCTCATCCAAATTCACTATCTACAAGAATAGGGTGACTCTCTTCTTATTCCATCCCTTGATGAAGAGTTTGGAAACCTGGTCCTTTTTCCCATGTAGCTTCTCCATATAACCGGTTATCCCCCCTTTCTGTAATCTTCTCCAAACTTTTTGTTCCTTCTTCCAACCTTCATAGATAATGGGCTCATTCCTGTTAATAAGTCCCCCATGGCTTTAGCAATTCCAACCACACCTCCTTTGCCAAGTAAAATATCAACTCTGCAAAAATAATGAAGAATAGTAGAGCCAAGGAAGAGCAAGCATTTAATCTCCCAGAAAGCATACGGGGTAGTCCACCTCATGCAATCTAGAAACTTCCCACCTAGTTGACCATCATTAATGATACAACTCGATCTAATGGACATAATTAGATAACAAGGGACAAACCTTTCCATTTATACAATCAAAAAATTATTTTCAGTTGACACTCAATTGGTTGGTTTCACTATGTTGTCATTGATGGCAACATGCTATTATGTTCTGGCTTCATGTTTTTCTTCAGTTGTGTACCGATAGGCACTTCATAGATACTTCACTAGCACCAGCACTGACACCAACACCGGCACTGACACCAACACCAGCACCGACACCAGCACCTCCAGGACAAAAGGATTTCTTTGGTTATCAATAATGCAAGCCAACATGGTTTAGTACAGGTTATCAGTATTGGAGGCTGACATATCTTGGATCCGACATTGGCTATTGGTTTTTATATTTATACATTTATGTTATCTGGCCGACATGTAATTTGATATTGTATATATCTTTCTAAGCTGACATAAGGCATGTAAATTTGTATGGGGTATAGAAGTCAGTTTGATAGATCATTTTTATATAGACATGAGATAGGAGATTATGTACATTCAAATGTAATATGATGTGAAATATATTAGAGAGATCATGTTTGTGAGGAAATTCATGTAAGGGTTAGTCCAGTAAATGGTTTAGGGTTTCAGACCAAAATAGACAGAGCTTAAACCAGAACTATATTCTGACATAGAAGATACTATCTTAGAATTTCACACTTCTTTGGATTGTAGTATGGAATTTTATGTAGTCAGCGAGACTCTTTTTGTGATTGAGCAGTGTGCTCTAGGCTATAAGCCTTCCTGCAAGTGCAGACCCCTCATATTTTGTAATATCTCTTCATATGGCTAGTGAATTGATATTGTGGGTTACAAATCCCAACGTGGTTTTTCCTCTTTGAGGTTTTCCATGTATAAATCTATGTGTTATGGTTCTCATTAATGTGCTTGGCTTATTGGTTTCTTTACTTCTTTCAATTATGTATGTATCAGTATACCGGGTGGTGTATGCATGTTTTAATAAGGCTAAAATTATTCATTCTATAACATTGATTCACCCCCCCCTCTCAGTTTTATTGGATTCCAAGAATTGGTATCAGAGCCTTGTGCCTCAAAGGAAGTTTAATAGCTTGAGGAAGATCCTAAAATTGGAATCCATGGATATGGCTTTGGAGAAGCAACTTGAGATGGAACTAGAATATTATGATGTTGAAAGATTGAAGAACTTAAAGCTACAAGATTAATTGAATTCTGCTAAGGAATTCATTCTTGTCCTACAAGAGAGGTTATCATCTGTTCAAGCTAGGAGGAAGGAACTTTTGCAAAGTCAAGATGATGAAGAGAAAGATGTACTTAAGGAACTTTTTCTATAACTTTGAGAATGTCTAAGGAGATTGAGGATAGAAAGAAGAAGGAAGAAAATCTTGTATCCCTAAAGAATAAATTTGAAGAATGTTGTAGGCTGATTCATGAGAATGATATGTTGAGAACTGATTTAGTACAATCTTAGAGTACTGAACAAGAGCTTGAGAGACAAATGATAATTCTAAGAGAAGATCTAACTATTGCAACTGAGTATAAAGAAAAATTCAAGATTAGCTCAGCACAACTAGATGAGGTATTGCAGAGATAAAGGTAGATTGTAGATTCTAGTGGACTTGGATTTGAGCAAGGACAAAGTTCCAATACTGCTAATGAAGATCAAAACCATAAGGCACTGGTAAGGCAATTTAATGCTTATAAATTAAATGGTAGATATTTTGTTTGTAATATATTTGGTCACATGGCTAGGCAATATAAAAACAAATCAAATTAGAACCCTGACTTTGCTCTCGGTAAATGTTCCAAATGCAATAAGGATGGTCATAAAATAGAAGATTGTAGAGTGAATGTTAAATGTTATGCATGTGAAAAATTTGGACCTATGGCTAATCAGTGCAGGTCAAGCAATTTCACCGATTTTAGCAAAGCAATTCAAAGGAACAATGTTACATGTTATGCATGTAATGAGGTTGAACATATTCCTAAATTTTGTAGAAGTAGAAATCCATCGGTTGGTAATGGAGGATCAAATGAGAAAGGGAAAGAGAAGGTTAGTGAGATCCAACAAGATCATACTCAGAGATGGGTTAGAAAGACTGAAGAAGAATCATTAGATGGGAATGTCCCGATTACTTATCCGGCAAAAGAGGCCACTCCTGCACCGGTAGGTAGCTCATCCGGTAACTAAGGTAGATGCCTTAGGGGTAGGAAAAATTCATGAAGATGTTGCATATGCCCTGGGAAGAGGTTCTGGAAGATGTTCCAGATATTGGTGATGATTATCCGACATGGATATGTTGTGAGCGAGATCCAATATCTTTCATCAGCAGTTATTTATGTCATGGAAGATCTAGGGTTTACTAACATTTTGGATATTCCATAATTTGAGAATGAGATAATCAGATATGTTTTGAGCAGAGTACATGGGGAATTTATATGGTTAAACAAACCTTTCAAAATCACCAAGGAAGCCATCTAGTAAATTACTGGTTTATCATCAGTTGGGCAACATCTAGACAAGAAGGTTTCAAATGATTTTGTGAGAAAGATCACCAGTACGACATCTGACAAAAGATCCATGTGAGTGAGCATTATCACCGACATAGATATCAAATTCAGTAGCATGATCATTGGGTATAAGGTAACTCAGGCAAACCGATTGAATTCTGTTTCTAGTTCATGTATTTTGGCTGCATACAAAATGATGAGAGAGAATGTAAAATTAGATGTATGTGGTTGGATGCTAGATGAGTTGTTAATAAACCTACGAAAAAATTAAGGGTGAAAAGAAGCGTACATTCCAATATGGCAACTTGATAGTTTGCTTGATGTTATATTTCATGAATGATACACTTGGTTTTGGTAAGAGGTAGTGGGCATTTGACACCTCGGTAGGGAGACAATTGAAACAATCAATTGATTCTTTAGGAAGTCAAAGAGATGACAAGGTATGGGGATATTTCAAAGCATTCCAAAAATCTATGAGGTATAGGGTAAGGGTACCTAAGCATATTGTAGAAAAAAATTCAACTCACATATGCTTCATGGTAAATAAGGATGAAGCACTAATGGAAGCAGTTAAGCCCCAAAATATTTGGATTGAAGAAATGGGCTATGAGGTGGATGCATAAATTCTTGATGCCTATGCAAAAAATTTGATTGATGCACCAATTGATGAGGCAAAGAAGTCCCGCATTACTGCAGAATAGAAAACACAAGAGGTTGAAACTGAGTTCAACCAGAAGAAAAGAGAGAAGTAGGAAGGTAAAGAAAGAAAATTTGTGGAGAAGGTCTCAAAGGACATTAAAGCTTTAATTGATGTTGTCCCAGAAAAAGGCAGGAAGAGGAAGAACCCAGAAGTACATATTGAGCCTGTTAGTGCTGATTCAGAATCTAAGGATGACACACCATTGGCATTTAAGAGACTTGTTAGGAAGAAAATAGAAGAAGAAAAGGTAGAAGCTAAGAAGAAATAGGCTAGGAAGGTTACAATCAAAATACCAGCACACAAGCAAGCACCAAAGGCAACACCTTCAGCTACATCTAGTACTGCAAAGAGGAAGAAGAAGAGTGACATTGACTTAGCAATTGAATCTGCTAATGTGACTATCATACCACCTAAAAATTATGCAGAATTAGTAGATCAAATCACTAAAGATGTCATATTGAAGAATGTTCGATTTTTTTATGAACACTTAGAGTATGATGAACAAAGAGAGGTAGAGGAATTTGTCCTATATATCTAGATTTTTATAAGAAAGCCTTCATAGAAATAAAAAATCAAATACCGGCTAAATTGTACAATATGTTAGATGCTAGAAGACTATCAACCATGCAAGAAGATAAAAATATTAAAATTCAAGAGCTATTATCTATTTGTGCTACTATTGCACCAGATGAAATGGAAAAGACACTTGAGGTAGCAGACAGAAAAATTTTCAATAGAAAACATAGAATAACTAGTCTAATGCTAGGAAGAGTAAATGAAATAATAAAGGAGACTCAAAAAGAATGGGTTAAATTTCTTGGAGAGAACAGAGGATTCTTTACTTCACCAGAAACCAAAATAGACATTGTAGATACCCTGGTTGAAGGAAAGGTTAAAGGGATTATGGGTACTTCACCCTCAGTTTTGAAAAATATTAAGATAGTGGAAGTTGAGCCTCCAATAAATACAGATGTACAAACTAATATTGAGATACTGGTTAATACAGAGAGTGAACAAGATATTGTTGTACATGATACTAATATTGAGGATAATTGTCCTCTGGATACACATGTACAAGTTGAGGTTACAGTTCCTATAGAGGAACCAAAAGTTGCATAGGTTGTATTAAGTGGCAAAACCACCGATGCAAGTGAGGAAGTTGTAAAGGATACATCTTCAAAAGAGAAGAAAGGGGAATCCAACAGGGAACTGGTAGCTAGTTCATCATTGTTATCAATTGACACCTCACAAGTCGAAAAGAAAAACATAACAGAGATGAGTCCCACTGAACTCATGATGATGGAAACACAAAAACTAATGAAGGAAGGATCCACAGATAAAGGGATTATAGATCAATCAATCTGTATTTTACACAAATTGGTCCTAGAGTGTAAAATTGAAAATGAAGCGAGCCCATCCGGCAAGCTTAAAATAATTACTGAGCATATTTCAAAGGATTTTTAATCCTTACAACAAATCTCAAACCGGCAAGCACTAAAAAGATTTACTCAGGCTAAGAGAGCTGTATTTGATCAGGTAATTGAATCTGAGAAGAAAAAGATTAATGAGAAGCTAATACTAATAGAAAATTATTTGAAGAAATGTACATATATATATATAGGGTATGTTGTAACACTAAAATACTTATAGCTAATGTACATAAAAGATAAAAGAACTTCAGGACAAAATTTCAAATATAGCTAATTCTTTTGACGGATTGATTTCATTGGCTACATCAATTGATGGTCAAATTTTGATTTTGGAGAACCCAATTTCGAATCTTGCGAAGGAAAGAGACAAAATAATAAGAACAACTAGAAGTCTGAGAGGGTTGGTGAGTCCCCGGTTGGATTCACTTAGTGTACACAAGAAAGAATGCATGGAAATGGTGGGAAAGCCCACACCGATAGAACTAAATGAGAAAGAGTCATTTGCACATATATTGAGTGGACTTGTATCTATTTCCAGCACATTCAAAATAGGTTGGGATACTTATCTTGAGCTACTGGAAAAGGCTTATCTAGAAATTTTGAAACTTGTTAAGCTTTGGTAAGACATTTTGGGATATTCATTGTACATTTCTTTTTCTTTGACATTCTTTTTAGAATTTTTAATGGTATTGATATCAAAGGGGGAGTAGTATAGATGTGAATAAGAACAAAAGGAGTTGTATACATTATGGGGAGTCATGGTAATATGGAATATTTTGCATCAATGGATATTCAACTCTGGGGGAGTCATGGTAATATGGAGTATTTTGCATTAATGGATATTCAGCTCAAGGGGAGCAGTGCAGGATGAAGCCGGTAGATGAAACCTTGACCATTTTTCACATGAGTGTTGCCCTCAATGCCAAAGGGGGAGATTGTTGGCAATAGACACTCAATTAGTTGATTTCACTATGTTGTGATTGATTTCAACATGCTATTGTGTTCCGACTTCATGTTTTGGTTTAATTATGTACTGGCAGGAACTTCACATATACATCACCGGCACTGGCACTGGCACCGACAGGATAAAAGGATTTATTTGGTTACCGATAATGCAAGCCGACATGGTTTAGTAAAGGTTATAGGTATTGGAGTCTAACATATCTTGGATCAGGCATCGGCAATTGGTTTTCATATTTATGCATGTTATCTGGCTGACATGTAATTTGATATTGTATATATCTTTGTAAGGCAACATAAGGCATGTAAATTTGTAGAGGGTATGTAAGTCAGTTTGATAGATCATTTTGATGTAGACATGAGATAGGAAATTATGTACATGCGAATGTAATATGATGCAAAATATATCAGAGAGATCATGTATGTGAGAAAATTTATGTAAGGGTTATTCTAGTAAAGGGTTTAGGGTTTCAGATCGGAATAGACAAAGTTTAAATCAGAACTGTATTCAGGCATAGAAGATTCTATCTTAGTAGTTCACACTTCTTTGGATTGTAGTCTGGAATTTTATGTAGTCAGTGAGACTCTTTTTGTGATTGAGCAGTGTGCTCTATGCTATAAGCCTTCCTGCAAGTGCAACCCCCTCATATTTTGTAATATCTCTTCATATGGCCAGTGGATTGATATTGTGGGTCATAAATCCCACCGTGGTTTTTCCACTTTGCCTTTTTCCATATATAAATCTGTGTGTTATGGTTCTCATTTATGTGATTGGCTTATTGGTTGCATTACTTCTTTCAATTTTGTATATATCGGTATACCAGTTGGTGTATACATGTTTTAATAAGGCTAAAATTAATCATTTTGGTATAACACTAATTCACCACCCGCTCTCAATATTATTGGATTCCAACAAAAATAATTTCTCTTTAGCCTCTAAGGACATATTGCTTTGACCTTGCCACATAAAAGGGGCCGATAACTTAACCTATCAAAGCCTTAATTAATCTTAAGGGCTCTAATAATAATATTTTTAATTTCCCAAGAAAGCTTAGCCAAACCTTTTAGGGAATTGATAATATTTAAGGAATCTCGTTCTATCCAAACTTTTTTAAATTGCAATTTCTCAATGATTATAAGACTTTCCATAGCAGCCATAGCTTCAGCTATATGATTGGTCTGGGAGCCCAAAGATAGGGTCACTGGAATGACACAAAACCCTCTAGAATCTCTAACCACTCCCCACCGTCCAGTAGGTCAAGGGTTCTCCTTAGCTGCCCCATCAAAGTTAACTTTCACCCATCCCTCTGGGGGTAATTCCAAACAACATTATCTCTAGATTTCTTTTCTTTGATTTTGCTAATATCATCTTCTAATCCCCACTCTACAAAGATCCTCTTATCCTCCTCAGATATAGAAGTATAGGGAAGGTGTTCAATGCCACTGCAAATTAACTTCATATTTTCTTTAATTTCTCTACACACCTTGTCAAAATCAATCTCAGCTGAACAAAAAAATTCTCTAAAGATTTTGTTGTTTCTTTTCTTCCAAGCATGCCATGAGACACAGGGACACAATAGGGACAATAGAAATTTTATAAAAGAATTGGTTGAGGGACACTTCCATTGAACAAAGAAATAGAAGAGTAAAATTGTAGTTAAGGACTTTCAATGTTAAGGATAATGTTTATATCAAGTTTATCTCAATAAGTAGGCTGATAATAAATCCAACAAGGAATCTAAAAGAATCTTGGTGGAATTATGGTTCTTTAGTATTGGGTTAAATGTTCCCTGGTTTAGGTGAATCGTGTATTTGAATTCCATTTGGTTGAGGTAGTTAGTTGAGTATGCAAGCCATTAAATTATAGTCAGGATTACCTTGAGTTTAGTATTAGGTAATGCTTGACATTAAGAGGCTTAGCGTAATTTACATTAGTGTTGGAGTAGGTTTTTCAGAATCCTTCATGTATATTCCTAGAGAAACCATTGTACAATAATCTTTATGTCCAAGTTATCTAGGAGTTTGTCTCTATTTCACCTAAGTGGGTGGCATTTGACGAGAAAATTATCTGGGGTAGGAAACTCTAGAAAGTGTTGCATACCCGCTTTTGCTATAATTTTTTTAGTCGAACTACGAAGTCTCTGCGCATTCATGTAGGAAAGGCCATCTACGATGAGCCCCTGAGACTGTAAGTCTAGCCCTCAGATCTGGCTCTTCAGAGTTGTTTGGTCATTTCACTCTTCCTAGGATGTATGTTTACCCTTGTGAGTTCAATGGTAAATGTTTGATCCAATTAACGTTATTGTATGGTTTAATCCATTGAAAATATAGATAACATTTGATAGATCTAATGTGGACATATAGCGGTGTAGGCATGTGTGCAGGAATGTGGGGAAGGTCGAGTCATGTACTGTACCAAGAAGAGAAATCTCAGGTATGAGTGATAGTTTTGTTACTTAAGTATTACCTAAATCAGGGTTCATTATGTTACAGTGTGTATGATCCTAATCTTTTAGTAATGTTGTAGTATGTTATTGTATTAAAATTTGTTGCTACTTTTTTGCGATGTCTTCTTGTTTAAAGATGGGCATTACATCATTATGATGTTGCTAGTAACTAGTGGCATTAAGATATCCTACCTGTAAATAATAATCAAACATTTATATATTTTAAAATGATAAAGGTTAAGATTTTATTTTCGCTTGCATTATATGTTGTACATAGTTATTATTATCTTCATGATGTTTCATACATTCATGTTATGTTAATTTATGTTTTGAAGTGATGGTAGTTTACTATGTCGTAGTAGTAGATGTTTAAAAAAAAAATTCTCTATTGTTAGTTAGTTTAGTTATTTTATTAAGGTATTTTGGTGGGCATTACAAATATTATAGTCTATTCCTCTTTAAAGACAACTCTTTATAATTTATTGAACTGAAATGTGTATTTTAAAGAACAAAAATTTTATACGACAAGATATTCTTTCAATATATTAATAGTTAAAATTTGTATATTTGTATACTCTAGCTTTAAGGAACAAAAGATTAGTAAAATGAGGAGTTACATTTATATTGCAAAGTAATTAGTATAGAATTTAATTAATGTTTAAATTTGGAGATGAATTGCATAGTTAAATTTCCATAATTTAAATTGTATAATATACTTTTTGAGAATATTAGTATTAATAAGGATGCAAAGAAATTTTATTTGAAAGAAAATATTTTAAAATTGATGAGAAAAACAAATATCTAGAATTTCAATCCATGAAAATCAAAATAGTTTAGCTAATGGAAATGAAACCAAAAATCTAAAATATTTTTTACACAATATTATAAACTTAATTTATTTTGTGGATCTCAAATTATGTACCCATATTTAGGTTGTAAATTACTAATGAAACTTAGTTTGGAAGTCGAATAAAGTTAGAATTCGTGATTCAAGATTCTTCAATTCTTATCTTAATCAATTAAATGAGTTTTCAAGAAACCTATCCCGTGATCACTTAGAAAATTAAATAATAACTTTAATTGAACAAAATTTTAGGAAAAAACATTAGCTCTCTTCTGATAATTTGAAATTGATAAGGTTATCATTTGTAGGAATAATCTAAAGATAAAATTAACCCCACTTCAAGTGGAAAGAATAGTTAGTTTATCTCTTTATAGTCTTGCAAAGGATTTGACATTAGTCCACGAGTAACTAGAAGTAGATTGATTAGAATTATTTATTACAAGCCTTACTATTATTTAAATTGGTTAACTAGAAAGTATTTAGACTCTCTTCTAATCTTATTTTCAAATAATTAGTATTTAAAAAAGAGTGTGGTTATTTTCAAGCTTATTGTTAAATACTTTTTCCCCTCCAAATAAATAAGTATTAATTCATTTCCAAACTCTTGTTATTTTATAATTTAATTTTATTTCAAGTAATTTAGTATCTTTAAAGTATTAGGTTTCATATTTAAAAGTGTAATAGTTTTTGTTTCAGAGAAATTAGTATCCTACAAGTAATCCAAATAATTTCCAAAAGCTATCTCTTACAAGTATTATGGTTTTCAAGAAATTAGTACTTTCATGTATTTAGTTCAAGTTGTAGATTTTTATTTATTATCATAGTTTTCCTTCAAGGAATTGACTTGTTTATTTTCATTCTCAAGTAAATGCTCCTTTCAATTACGTAAAATTAAAATCTTAGTTAAAATTAAAGCAATAATTCCTTGCATATAATAGTTTCATTTTAATAGTTGTATTAGTATATTGTTTTACTTAAGATTCAGAAATTTATAGTTCAATTATTAGTTGGAAAATTGAAGAAGAGGAGATGAAACCAAAAACCTTAGCAATCTTTGATATCTATCATGCTTCTAGGTCGCACTTAAGGATAATGTTGTCGTGTTGAATTACTGCAGTTAATGTCTAACAAAGTTGCAACAACAGTGTCTATGGCATCATCCCTATAAACTACCAAGGAGAAATAGTATCATTTGAAAGAAAAAATACAAGGGGCAGGTAATCCCACTTGGATCAAAAAATTAAAAAGATAAATTTTAAATGAACTATCATCCATCAATTAAACCTTAGAAAACCCCATTAGGGTTTGGGTGTGTGTGTGATGATTATGGATATTATTTATATTGATGGAAATTCAGGGGATGATAATGGGTCAAGGGTGACGTAAATCATCAGAATTAGGACCTAGTTATTTAGGCCACAAGCATAAGGTCACCTTGAGCCTTTTTTCTATAGAACTACCATCATGGGTAACAATCATAGAGAAATTGTCTAGGACATTGACCCTAGAAAGGGTTGTGTGCCCACCTAATAGTTTGTGCTAAACCATAGTTAAAAACTAAAACTACATACTTTACACCTTGATCTAGTGTTGAAATAGGTATGTAGGCAGTCTAGGGATGTAGTTTTCCCTAGTACTCAGGGGTTTGAGGATGGGAATTAGGTTTTGGTTAAGGGTGAGTTGATGGTTTTCCAAGCTCCTTAGTCCTTCAATCAAAGGTTCTATATAATAATAATTGAAGGATTTAAAAATTAATTTAAAACATACTCAGAAGGAATCCTGCATGGATTGGGTTGACTTCCTAAGGATTTAGGCCAAATTATACAACAAAACTCAAGCTTGTGCAAATAATTATTTTTATATACTCCTAAAGACATCGACCTTGGTGTACTCCTAGTAGGGGAGTGTAGTATTTAGAGAGTGACTTAGTACCTGGGTGGTCCTGATGAGTCTAAGTTTAAGTTTCTTGTCAGAGCATTTCCTATTCTTATGAATAGATGCCTACTTTGTTTGGGTAGATTCCTATCCCAAATTGGAAATATGACATACCCTATCTCGTATGAATAGATGCTTAAACCGTATGGTTAAACACCTATCATTTTTGGATAGAAGTACTTGAGTATGTAATTGAATCAAATACAAGTAAGAATATTTAAATTTGAAAAAAAAATTAGTGGAAATTTTGGGTTAAGCTAAGTGGGTCATTACAATACTAAAATTTATTTAAATTTTTTTTAAAAATATTATGCACTAGAGAAAAGAATCCGTGTTAAGATGATATAATTCTTTTCTAATTTGGATAAATAATGAATAAAAAATGTGGGGGCAAATGTAAAGAGTTATATTTGAGTACACACACCTTTTCAAATATATTGAAAAAAATATATTTATAAAAAATAGTAAAAAATATATCCATGCACTAAAGTTTCAAGTAATGGATATACACAAAAAAGTTGAAGAAAAAGAGGTGAAAATTATTAAATAAAGTGTGGTGGCTTGTGTGACTTCAATTTCAACATTTTATCCTCAACTAAATTGTAGTGTTTACTTTATACAAAACTATATTCAAATAATTTTTTAATTTTTTATGAAAAAATACAAACATAAAATATACAAAATATTATACAATTTATTAGTTTATGGCTTTTCAAAATTCTAAACATATATTTCACTTTCTATTGTATCAAATTTAAAAACAAAATCAATTAAGTGAAAAGAAGGTTTTGAAGGGGCCCCAAAACACTTTTACAAAGAGAAAATCAAAAGATAAGACATTAAAGACCAGCTAGATAGAGCAAAACATAAAAAAGAGACTGTTGGCTAAGACCAAAAGCCAACAAGAAGCCAAAAGAAGTAAAGGGACAACACAGAAACAACTAAGGGACAACCACGAGCAACAAACCTAAGAAAGGTTTATGATAAGCTTCGCCGCTTCTTCCTCTAGTTGGACCATAGAGGCAACATCGTTCTTCAGTTCCTCTAGCTCCTTGGCATACTGGGTCATCTTCCTAGTAATTGCTCAAGTTCTTTTACTGTGACCAGTAGCCCCCCCTTCAAGAGTCGAAACCTTATCCTCGGTAGTATCAATTGTGTTTTTTTCATGATGGATTTGTTCTAATTTGCTGATAATCACACTGAAGCTATTGACATAGGCTTTCATAATTTTTTGGCTTTGTTCTTCAATTTTCTTCAAGGTGTTCTCATGATTGAGTACCCGCTTCTCCAGATCATTGAATCTAGCCTCCATAGCCTTAAATTGAGATCCATACACACCAGTGATAGCTCTGCATCACTGATGACTTTTGTCAATTAATTCAGGTAGTTAGGTAGGGTATTGAGCTTTCCTATTCCAACAGCTTCTAAGGTATCCACTTTCCTAGATGAATCCTCCTGCTTGTTCTTCAAACTATCCATCTCCAAATAGAAATAATCAATAACCTTGCATAACTCCATCATCCCACTCTTCACAGTATTCAGCATGATAATACAAGAGTTTCTGCTATCAATGTTGAACTTAGGAGTAGTATTATCCAGAGTCTCCACGTTAGCACTAGTAGTTTTATCATTGGGAGATAGAGTATCACCTTCCTTCACCGTCTTCCCATCTTCTTCAATATCATATATCCTTTTATTGGGGTCCAGAGGATTGGGTTGGACATTTAGAGAATCATTCCCTTTTTATGGGTTGATATCAGTGATGACAGGGATCCTCTTATTTTTCTCCTAAGGCGGTGGGGTAACATAATCACTATTAGTCTCCATCCCCTCATCATCCTCTTCCTCGTCTTCAAGCCAATTGTCCTCCTCCTGAACCTTACTCCTTTTTCCTTTAATCCCTTTTCCAGCTTTCTTTTTTTCAGACCTAGAAGCCATATCTTTGTCCTTCCCCTTGCTAGAACCTTTAGCAGAGGTAATCCTATCACCATCATCTTCCCACTCAGTATCAGACCCCTCGTCTTCACTATCTTCTAAGTTCTTAGAATCATCATCCAAATTTAAAATCTCAGTGATAGAATACTGCACAGAGGAGGCCTTGACATGGTTGTATAAAATCAACATTAACCCTTCATGCATAGGAGGGTTACTATTCAGATTAGCCCTAAAATCCTTAATGCTAGTGTTAAGGGAGCTAAACAGATAGAAAGGTATAGACACTAGATCTTTATGGTGAAAATGTTTCAAAAGCACAAAGTGATAACCATAGACACGAGAGTATCTACCATCAAGAGTAATATATTGCATGACAACAAAAATAACCCATCTCCATACCTTCTTTATCACCTTTGGTGAGTAGTAGGTCTTGTTGGATTTCACCAACTTGGTTTTCTCAGACTCGTTCGAGAATCACTTGATAGTATCCTCTATAAGATTTTTGTCTCTGTAAAAATTTCTTCCTCCCATTGGCATGCCAGTGACTTCCACAATCATCCCTTCATCAATTTCAACCTTTCTTCCACTATGGTCATTTTTCCATCTTTCCAATTCTTCTTGAAAATTCTAGTAATAGTAGGGTTTTTCACAATAATTCTCTCCATATACCCTATCATCTTGGCTATTTCTAGAATAGCCCATGCCTTCAACTTATCTTTCCATTCATCATAACAGAGGAGATCAATTCTTTTTTGATTACCTCCCATGGCATCAACTGCTAGATTATTCCTTTCCTTCATAATGCAAAACATGGCAAAAATAGAGATCAAAGTGCAGAGCCAAAAGGTCTTCAAAATATAAATGGGCACCCACAAAGCGTGCAGAGTCTTATCTGCATTAAACACCAACTCAATCTTTGACCGCTGCTCTTTTTGATTCATTATGTCACAAATATTGGGACATTTGTCCACAAGTACTAGCAATTTTGAGTGGACAATCATTAGAACATCTTTAAGTAGGTATCATGCGACACTTTGAAATTCATAACTACTATTGTGCGCTTATCCGATCCCACAACATGTGTCATTACTACCCAGAAACCATAACCTTAGCTATAAGTAGTTAAGTCACATATGAAGACAATGAAAAAAATTGTCAAAATATGATGTACCATTTAGTTTAGGATCTATAGGTGCACGAAGTTAGCTATAGCCACTACTAGTATGCATCCCCCAAAACAACAAATCTATAATCTATAATTACTACTTTTATTTAATAATTTGAAAAATATCATTTATTTCTCTTTATTGATTCATATAAAAAATAGTCATTGTAACAATCAAATTATTGTTTATCTTATTTATAAATTTTGTTAACCCCAATTAATGACATGAATGAGATATATTGTAGTACCCCTACCCTAATCAGATTTTTTAAACCATTTTGACCTTGGTTGACTTACTAAGTGGCCTTCTTGGATGGTTGATTTACCATGATGTAATGTTAGAGTCAGATATTATGATTATTGTGCGTACCTGAAAATGTTTTTTTCGCATTGACTCATATGTAAGTTTAATTGTTCTTTGGATTCATGTTATTAATCTTAGGCTAACACTTTCATTAAATATATGTATGCATGTGAGGTTAATGGTTGTAGGAGATTGCAGTTATAGTACCGCATAGGTACGAGGTTAGTCTCCACCTGGATTCGTAGGTTTGAGTCTACCTCATTGGTCCTAAGGAATTGGATTAGGTAGTCGTAAGACCCTTGTTTTATCCTAGTCATGCTCAAGTGAGCGTCTTCTATCATCTGTCAGTTTCCCCTTTGATTGGATATGTGAGTCGTGTATTTGTTTGGTTGTCTTGGGTTGCGTGTTGTGCATGTGGTAAAAGTTGATTATTAAATCCCAAGTATTTAAATTATATTAAATGTGTCTTTTATGCATTAGTAAATTAAAGGGACTACATTAAATAGGATCCCTTTGTGTGGTTAATCAATAATCAGATTGCTAAATTCATGTTTGTAGCAAGATTGATTAAATGGTTATTTTTAAATGATGAAATTAATTAAGTTTATGCATTTTGAAAGGAAAGGTTAAATAGTATTTGAAAATAGAAATATTTTACCCTCTTTGGCATTTTGAAATAGAAATGTTAGTTTTAATTAAAATAGGAAAATCTATTTTAGAAGAAAAAGCAAGTTTGCATATTTAAATTGTTTGAAAATGATTTTTATTTGGAGGAAAATATTTTAAATCCAAAAAAGTGATTTTTGGTCAAACAATTTCCTTTTTAACCTAGGTTTTGAAAATATTTTGGGGGAGTTATCTTTGGAATGGAAATTCTGGGCATTTGGGGGAGAAGGATTTTCTTGAGCTTACAGGTTGGGCTCTTCATCAAATCATTCGCAGGATTGCTAAATAAGGTTGGATTCTTGTTTATCTCTTTGGCTTTGTTTAATAGAGATTGTTTTGATTTTGAAGAAATCTGGTTGTGCTTGTTGAAAATATCATATATTTTGTGGAATAAGGAAGAGTTGTAGTTAAACATCAAATTCAAACCCTCCTTGCTTTCTTTTCCAACCTCCAGATCAAATTTTGGTTGCTCAAATTGATTTCAAAATAAAAAAACAATTGGGGTTGGTTGTTCATAATAAAATTTTGTTAAAACTCCAAATGAATGTTTTCAAATTCAATTTTTAAATTGGGAAAATAGTTTGTGTTAGGAAAATTAGCTAGATAAATGTGTGTAAATTCATTCTCTTTTCCCAAATATAGTATTTGGATGGAGAGATTTGCCCAATTTTATCTATTCTAGGTTTGGTTATTCAAAAAATATTAATATGTGAAAACCATGGTAATTTTGGAAATTTATTTCTTTTTTGGTCTCTGTCTGAGACTCTGCCGAAATTAGGGGTTTCTTTTGTTTTAAACAAATAACTTAAAATATATATATATAAATTACCATCCATGTGGCAGGGTATACCCCCACCACATGGGATGGTAGCAGTGCTACCAAAGGTAGCGACTTGCTACCATATGGTAGTAGCGCTACCAAAGGTAGCGACTGCTACCATTTGGTAGCAGCGCTACCCAAGGTCGCGACTTGCTACCATTTGCTAACAGCGCTACCAATGGTAGCATTTTCCGCCAAGCAGGCCCTTGGGGATAGGGGCCCACGTGGGTGTCCACATTGGTCTACCCCATTTTATTTGCTTTTTGTTTTTTACAAAAAAATAATAATAATAATATAATTTAAAATAAAGCTTTTTTAATATTATTTAATTCATAGATTATTAAATAATATCTGGTTTTATTTAATTTATTAATTAATGTATATGATTAGATATATGTTAATTAATATTTAAGTTTGTTTTTATTTTTATGCAAGGAAATTTTGTTTCTTTGGAAAAAAGATTGTCAATTTTTGTTTCCTTTGAATGTATTTTTCCATTTTTGGAAAGTATATATATTTGTTTGCGAAGATGAGAATAGTTTATTTATTTCAAAAAAAAAATGGGAATGATGTTTTATTTTGAAAAATAAATATCATATTTTAGTGGATTAATGTATATTTGATTATATCTCTATATGTTTTGCATATAATTATAATTATATTAATGTGTCTTTGGCTTGAAAACTCATGAGGAAGTATTTATATTATTTTATGATGCAAAATGAATTATAGTGAATTAGTAAACCATGGGCAACATGTACCTAGACAAGGTTGACAAATTGTAATCTACTTAGATCTATTTGAAAACTTGATCAATCTATATTTTTAAACAATATGGAAAAAGGTTGTCTCTTTAGATTTATGTCTATGCATGTTTAATTTTTTGTATTTGCATTTGATTAAGAAATGGAAAGTCCTTGATTGTGATTGGTCGATATTGTCATATGTCTATTTTGGTATTTGTTTGGGTCCTTGATCTCGAGTTTTGGACTATTTTCATGTGACTTTTTGTATCTGGTCATGTCCTTATATGCGAGTGTTGGGTGTCGTTATGTGTTTGACTGTAGTTGGTCATGTCTCTAGTCAGAGAACCATTAATCAATGCACCTCGTATGAAGACTAGTTTGTCCAAGTGGGTATTCCTACAGTATTGAACTATGTATGCTTGTCCTGGTGTATTCCTTGGATTAGGAGTTCGTTTGATTATGGTCTAGTGTCATATGGGAGAGTAGCTTTCGAGTGGGGGCCGGGCCCAAAGTGGTTGCAGGGTAACTTGTTGAAAGTGTGTCTAAATAAGCGATAACCTAATAACATATTAGAGATTTTAGTTAATGAAAACACTAAGTAAGATAATTGTGCCTCATGCATGGGATGAGGGATAGTACATACTCGACATGCAATGAGAAGGCCTGAAATGGCAAACCAACAACTTTGTCTTCACGAAAGGATGTGTTGGGTCCACATGATACTTGAATGGGTCGGAGGTTCAGGAAAGGTTGCCAGGCTAACCCAATAGATGGGGTCGGGACCTATGGAGGCCTACCAGGGTAACCATACCAAGTTATGTGATGACACTTGTCCCTTATGTTCACTAGTGTGCAGTTTGTGTTGTCTTTGCTAGGAGCACTATTGTGGAGTCATATCTGGTTGTTTATGCCTTTGGGAGTATCTGATTTTCATGTTAGACCATGGGTTGCTTATGATGGGTTGCGAGGGCTTAGTTTTGTGGGTGCTCTAGTTTTTCTTTTGAGATTGCCTCTTATCATGTTTCAGTTGGATCCTTTTTCCTTTTCTAGGATCATTTATGTATCTATTGGACCGATGTGGTCATATGTATTATTTGTTTAAGTACGCCTAGATGGTAGGATGTAAATGATGTGAACCTTATGTATTCTTCACCCTATTATTTATCAGAGGGCTCTTGCAGTTGAGCAGACCTAGAGATGTAGCCCACTAGGGGTGAACTCCGATATCATTTTGGTGTTATGTGGTTTTTGTGTTCTTCTGTTTCCTCTTTATTTAGCATGTATGGATGGCATTATCGTTAAAATGTATAATGTGGATTAGATGATGATAACCTTAAATGCATGTATGTAGTTATCTTATTAAATGCAATAATATGGATCATGAAGAATGTAGGTTGGTATAATGGAAAGTATTCATTAGTTTTTAATGTAAATAAAGTATGTAAGGAAATTAGATGCATGACATATGTTTTAAATGTAAGATTGGATGTAATGTGTGGTTAAATTGTAATGGATATACTTAATCATGTTATCTATATTTTTATCCTTCTGAGCGAATTTATCCTTTTTTTTAATTATTATCTTGTCATTAAGTTAATTAACTTAATTGGATTAATTAGCATGAGTTGAGTTAAGTGTTTAATCAAGTAATCACGTTGGGAAACTCTTTAGGTTTTAGTTAAGTCTTCTGTTGTGTAATTTGAACTTAATGATTGTTCTATGTATCATTATTCTATTTAAAACTTTTTTAAAAAATTATTTGCACTCTATTCTTGTGTTTTAGCTTTATCCCTTCGGGGTTTCCTAGCGGGGCATTATATATATAATATTCTATACATCATAATAAATATACATTATTAACTTTAACATTATGTTGTCTCCTTCAATGACATTTGTGATATCATTTGTATCTATGCAATTAAATATACAAATTTTAAAACATCTTAGACACTATGTAATCTAAAATATATGTACCTACTTTATGTATTGTCTATCTAGCAATTGATCATATTTAATGTTTTGATTTTTTTATACTTTGTTCATTTTTTATGTATTTATTTTTAGTATAATATACAATACATTATGATTGTATAATCATTATGTCAAGTTCCTACCAATAGTGTGATTTGTTTTGTTAGTCTGAAGATTTAATTAGTGCTGCTAAGGAGAAAACATAATTTTTATTGTTTTGAAAAGTGGACCAAGATATCAAAAACTCAAGGACTTCTAAATAAATTTTTGAAAGAACTGGGTTATGACCACAAAGAAGGATTCACTTACTAACTTGTTATAAATCACTACTTTCTTCAAATAGCCTAAAGATTGGGATTTTTTTCTCATGTTTTTGAGGACTAAAATTCCAAACCATGATACATCAATAGATGTATACAAATATGAAAAAAATAGAAAAATTCATATTAAATTATTTTATGGCCATGTCATATCTATAACACTATATACTTTCATTCAAAAATTAATAAGGTTTATAATTTAAGCACAAAAGTTAAAGCATTACAAATTTGTTTTTTAAATGAAGATGACATTTATTATGTTTGCAACTAAAATCAACAAATAGAAAAAATAGAATAAAGTCAAGATATTACATATAATAGTGATCATGCCATTCAAGCCATCAATACAATTGACATTTGATTTGATGAATTAAATTCCTTGAGATACACCATTTTTTTAAAAAGAGAAAATTTTGGTTTTTGCCTTATCAAGTCTCAACTTGAGTCTTGTGGGGCTGATCTGATTGTCCTCAAGCAAACCAAATTCTTTGAAGATGATAAATTCTAGGCTTTTACATTATGAAAATAATGGGATTTTGTGGCCTTCCCATCTCTAGGTGTTTTGGGTGGACTGGCTATCCTATGGAATCCTAAACAACTGCAAGTTCACAAAGTTAAAGTGAAAGCAAATTTTGTTCATGTTATAGTCACCTTCTATAAGTATTCCTTTCATTTGTTATATGTGTATGGAGATAACTCTTTAGAGGCAAACAAAAGCATTAGGAATCCATATCACTAGTTCTTTCTTCTTTCTCTAAGGAACCTTTTTATTTTGGGTAGTGACTTTAATGTAGTTCTTTCTATTAAGGATAAAACAAGGGACATAGTCCCTCCATTGGCAGCTATGCAGGACTTCAAAGATTTTGTCCTGAATAAAGCTCTAAAAGATTGGATTCCTATTAATCGTGATGTAACCTAGACCAATAGAAGGAGGAAAAAAATTCATATAACGAAGAGATTGTATAGATTCTTTTCAAATCTGGTATGGTTATCCAAATCCGGCCCTTGCACATCTCATATTTTGTCTCTCTTTGGTTCAAATCATGTTTCCATCCAATTAGAACTAGGATTTTATTCTAAGCACCCCAAGCATAAGTCTTCTATTAAATATTAGCATATGTGATTTGAAGACCCTTCCTTTCTCCCTTTTCTTTAGTAACAATGAGAAAGAGGGCCCCTTTTTGCCAACCTCTAAGATGTTTCAACTCAACCAAAAACATTAGCATGTCAATACAACTATCAAATTGTCAAACAATAGAGGGTAGGGTGATCCCACGATATTGGGTTACACTTTTTGGCCAAACTTGACATTGAAATCAACATTTTGCATCCTTTACTTTATAAAACCTATAGGAGCTAAACCATTAGGAATTTGAAGATAAAGTAAACTGCTAATTTGTGAGGTTTTTCATAAAGATTCTAAATATATATTTTAAAACTAATTAGAAATTAATTGTCCATATTGTTATGTAACTGTTAATAACTCGATATTTATAGTAGTCAATATTTTTCAAAAGTGACATTTATCTGGTGATGCATAACATTTTTTATAGCAATAAAGTAAATCTAATTTTTGAAATATAGAATTGTCACACCAATGTCTATTGATTGGATATTTTTTCATAATTTTTTGTTACATTTATTTTTTAGTTAGTTTTTTAAGATAGAGTAATTGTAATTTGGACTGAGGTGTATTCCATAATACATAACTTTTTTTCTATGCATTTGACTTAATTTCTTCTTTTGTGTTGAAATGAGGATATGGACGCCTAGAGAAAAGATACTTTTTACAAAAAAATTTCTCTATTTTTCAATTTTTACACATGTCTGAAACACAATCCTTAATGTTTGATGAAAAACTAATATTCATAAAAATGAAAAATAAATATATTAATAAAATTAAATATATTAAAAATTATATTATTTGGAAAGCTTATAATAAGGACTAAATATTTAAAAAAATAAAGATTCTAAATGAATTCATTTGACCCCCCAAAAACTAATGTAAAAGTGGTTTTTTATCAGCATTTTGATAGGTATGAAGGAGACTCTATTGAAGGTATGTTTTAGAAGTAGAGAAGTTCTATACAATAAATTTTGATCTAAGAGCCTTTGATCTAACTATCCTCAATTAATTCTTTCACAAATGGGACCTCTTAAAGCTTAAATCATTATATTTTCTAAAAACATTATAATTTCAGAAAAAATTGGGGTGTACCAAAATTGTAACCCAATATTGTGGGATCACCCTAGAATGTTTAAAAATATTTTCAAGACTAAATAAAAAATTGAGGAGAGAAAAGTAAGGTAGTTAGTGAAGAAATCATCAATAATGACATTAATGACTCCTCCTACACTCTTCAAAGGAACCTCCAATCTCAACTTGAGGAAATTCTCAAGAGGGAACAAATTTATTGGAGATGAAAATCTAGGGAGCTTTGGCTATAAGAAGGTGATATGAATACTATATTTTTTCATTCCTTGGTTAATGTAAGAAGGGTCGGTAACTCCATCTTCCAATTCAAAAACTCCTTAGGTGATACTTTGACCGATATTGATATGATTCAAGTGGAAGCAAACCTCTTTTTCTCTAAAATTTCTCAAACCTGCCTGACATCCAACTTGATCATTCATAGGATTTACTAAGATTCATTCCTAAGATAATCTCTCAAAAAGACAACCAATAACTTCCCAAACCCTTCACTCTATAGGAAATTAAAAAAATAGTATTCTTTATGCACCTGTATAAAGCTCTATGGCCAAATGGCTTCTCTCTCATACTTTTTCAAAAATGTTAGTGCTTTGTGGGTTGGAATGTTTGGTATGTAGTAGAAGAATTGAGATGTAATGGTATTATTCAAGCCTTTTGTGTTGAAATGAGGATATGGACGCCTAGAGAAAAGATAACTTTTTATAAAAAATTTCTCTATTTTTCAATTTTTACACATGTCTGAAACACAATCCTTAATGTTCGATGAAAAACTAATATTCATAGAAATAAAAAATAAATATATTAATAAAATTAAATATATTAAAAATTATATTGTTTGAAAAGCTTATAATAAGGACTAAATATTTAAAAAAATAAAGATTCTAAATGGCTTCTCTCCCATCTCATTCTCAGACTTCAAGCCCATTACCCTCTACAATACTGTTTAAAAAATATTTACAATGGGTATTTCCTTGAGGTTGTCTTTGCTAATTTGAAAATTCATTTTAGAGGAGAAAAGTGGGTTTTTCCTAGGTAAAGAAACATCTAAGGGGGCTCTTACTACACACAAAATCCTCCATTCAGTGAATCAAGTTTAAAAAAAGGCAGTGATTCTTACATTAGATATGATGAAAGCCTATGATTTTTGGAACAAATGATGCTTGGCTTTAGGTTCTCTAAAATATAAACCAAATGGATTATATCTTGTAACTTACTAGATAAATTTTTAATAATTATTAATGCAATTCCATGTCACTTCTTTTCCTCCACCCAAGGTATACAACAAGGGGATCTTCTATCCCTCTTTCTATTAATTTTCTAGCCAAAGCTTTAAGTAGATCAATACTAACCCATCATCTATAAGGTCTACGTAAGAGAATCACCCTCCCTACTATGGAGATTGTGTTCACTCACATATTATTTGCAAATGACACATTACTATTTCGAGAGACTTTGTTGAGGTAAGCCAAGATAAATAATCAAATTGTGGTTACTTATTGTGCATGGATTTTAGGGAAAATGGTCAATGCTTACAAATCTAAGGTATTCTTTTTTAAATTGTTCTTCTTTCCTATTGACCAAGCTATCTAACTTATGGTGCTTCAAACTAGATACCCCCTTGCAAATACGTAGGTATCCTTCTATTTGTGGGGAGAAACAAGAGAAGATTTTGGTCTAGCATTTCTTCGGACTCTATTCAAAATAAAATATCCTCATCGAAAAACATTGGCAATCATTGGTTGGCCATATCCTCATGATCAAGTCTATTGTGGCCATAATTTTGAATTACATCATATCAATATTGCCTATGCTAAAAGGTGTATTAAGGTTAGTTTAATCTTCCATCAAGCACTTTTTCTCCAAGAAGGTCCTAAGAAAAAAAAAGACATAAACTTCATCTGCATGCTTGGGAAAAATGTTGTATCCCTATAATGGGTGGAGTGGTATGTATCCATAACCTTCTCTTGAGTACGATGACACTTGGTGCAAAACTAGTTTAGAAATTGTTTAGCAATTTAACAACTCCAAATGGGATTTTATCATTGCATTGAAGGACCTATACTCCCTGGACTCATAAAGGATTTCAATAGCTTGAAGCCTCCCTCAAAGCTCCCAAAGGTGGAATTTCTTGGTGATTTGTAAAGAAATCTTCTTCCCTCACCTTTCTTCGCTAATCCATGATGATAAAAAGTCCTTATTTTGGGATGTTTCCTAGAATGAATACACCCCTCTTAACAACCAGGTAATCTAGAAAATATTAAGAGGTTTCTAAAGGACTCTTGTGGATTTAAAGTATCTGATTACCTCATGGTTTCAAGCCACAAGGATATTTTGGTAGAAAAGTGGAAAGACTTCTCCCAACTAGACGTTCCTCATAACCAAAAAAAAATCTTGGCCAATATTCTTTGTCAGAGGATTGCACATATTAGTTTTGATAAATACAAGATCATATGAACTCAATCCAAATCAAGGTGCTACTCAGTGAAGGAAGGTTATGAAGCTCTCAATAAATAGGTTCACTCGTACTCTAGAAAATATCATTTTTTATTTTGTTGGGTAGATGTAGGTTTTTTGAAGGAAGGAGCTTATGCCAAGGTGGCTCTCTCTCAAATGAAGAATCCTAGCTATCGAGAGACTCCACTGCCTTTGTCTCTTTCTGGTCTTCAATTATGTCTTGTGTGATAAGGAAATAGAATCCACTAACCACTTTCTTCTCAATTGTGTGTTTTCCAATGAATGTTGAATGTGACTTCTTAACAAGCTTAATTGGTCTAGTCCTCTCCATTCCAACCTAATTATGGTATTTGAGGCTTGGCCAAAAAAATTCAAAGACTCCTTTTTTTTATAATTTGAGAAATTAGGAAGTAGTAAATCCCTACATTGTGAAACACAAGAGATCAGATTCTTTCTTTATCTCTTATAGTGACTTAATTCTCAAAAGGTGGCAAGAAATCAGCCTTCCTTTTAAGGGTAGTCTCTTCAACAATTTAGTTGGGGTCAGAAAGGGATGTTACATGGGATCCTCCAAGCCACCTTCACTAGAAACTCAGAGGGTGTATTTTGGAGGCTAGAATAGAAAGAATACTAGATGGGACAAATAATGTTGTAAAGGCCTCTACTCTAGTTCATGGCTTACATTTAGTATATCAATTAGGCATTAAAAAAAAAGATTATAAAAGAAGATTCAATGAATGTAATATCCATAGTTCAAAATACTGAAGCCCTGAGTTGGAAAGCTTAGTATGCCCTCTAGGAAGCTTGGTTTATCGTTCATAATTTTGATGATTTCACCATTAAGCATTGTTTCAAAGAAGTGGATAGTTTAATAGATACCGTAGTAAACAGAAGCTCTTTTATTGATAAAGGAGAAGTTTGATTTAACAAAATCCAAGTCCAAGTGGATTGTGTTATAGCTTCTATTACCTCGGTGGATGCCACTTGTCCATTCTCTGACATGGATTGTGTTATAGCTTCTATTACCTCAGTAGATACCACTTGTCAATTCTCTGACATGTGTTGATTTCTTGTAGGTGTCTTCTCCACGATAGAGGATGTTTTTTGCATTTTCCTGGACTTGGCATGCTTCTTGTATGGAAAATTTGAAGCTATAACAGTGCACAAAACAATTGTCAATAGGAGTCAGATCATTTATTCTTGGCCATCCTTGCCTATTTTCTTCCCTACCTATGATGGTAGTCACACACAGTAATGTCTTTTCATTTCCCATATGTCATTCTTGATAGGGTATTTGGCACGACCGGGCTTAACCGGCACACTCGAATCTGATAGCTTCTCTGGCCGGGCCTACACAGCTCTCATTAAAGCTTTCTTTTTGTTCTTAAATTAATCGTTGCAGTTCCCAGTTCAGTTTACTGTGTCATTTAAAACGATTTTATTCCCTCTACTTTTTGAATCCCAGGTGCTAGGGGTACCTCTCCATACAACATACCAAACAACCATTAATTCATATTTGATATTTTTTAAATAAATTCAAAGAAGCTTATACGTTTTTTTATTTAGTGACTCCCCATAGTTTTGTTATTTATATTTTAATAATTTTTAACATTAAATTAGTAATACTTAATATTATTTTAAATAATTAATTTTTATTTTCTTTTTTTTATATTAAATATCAAGAGACCAAAATAAGGAGAGTTTATACAAAAATGAGCATGGGAGGTAGAGCCTTAGCTATCAACCAGAGGGATTATCCAACTGAACATTGACATCCTCCTACCAAAAAAAGAGTTATAAGAGAGAGTATATACAATGATCCATAAACATCAACTAAAGAGCTACTAAACACCTATTTTAGAATCTCGTCCTGGTTTTCCAACCATGTTGTCCATCCCTGTGGGCCTTCCATCCACACCACCTTCTTCCACTCCAGGACCTGGGTAAACATCTCAATCTTATCAAAGTAGGGACCTCTGTTGTCCCTGAGTTCATTGATCAGTTTCTTTAGAGCCTCATCAAATGCAGTCTGGTTCTCCGCAATTCTAGCCCATTCAAAGCCATCCTTCATCTCATATATGAACATTCTTGCCCAGCCATCCCTGAGGAAATGCAATAGCTTCTCCCTCTCAACATTCATCAAAAAGCATACCTACACAACAATTTTATAATGAGTGAGTTTCTTAAACAACCCAGTAAGAGTCCTATCAGTACCTTGGAACTTTTTCCTCATTTATAAGCTTCCAAATAAACCAAAGTATGAAAGAAGAATGAATTTTCCAGAACAAGTTAACATCCTTCTTGAGTCCATGAATGAATCCAATAATAATATCAAGAGTACAAACATGTTCAGTAATGGAGATTCCAAACATCAGCCAAACTTCTCTGGCAAAAATGCAGTCAAAATAGATGTGTCGCATAGTTTCAGGCTTCCTACATACAGAGTAGAGGTCAAAGGTAGCAAAGTTGTTCCTAATAGGCAGTCTATCCAACATTAGTTGCCACCTGAAGCCTTTGATTTTAGGGGGGATGGGGGACTTCCATAGTTTCTCAAATGTTTTCTGTCAGGCAGAGGAACTAAGGTCAACATACTAGAGGGAGTTAACATGATCTATCACCGTGGTATCATGAGTGAGTAGTTGGTAAATAGACTTGGCTTTGACCTTGGAGAGGAGGGAGCCATCCTTCCATCGGACCGAGAGGTATCTATGAGCATCTACATCAGTGTTCCTAGGAAGATCTAGAAAAGAACAGGTGTTTTTAATCATATTGTAGGTTCTCTTATGTGAGGCAGGGAGCTCGAACTTATTGCTAAGATCCTCCCAGCTGATGAGATTATCATGTTCCAAGATGTCCATGAGGTATTTAATGCCCTTTTTATACCAACACCTAGTAGAGCATCCTTGGGTTAAAGCAAGGGGTTTAGAGTTATGGTAGAGATTCCACCATATTGACCTTTCCCCGCGCAAAGTGTTATTACAGTCAATATTAGAGATGGCAATAACTTTACGCACATGCTCCCAAGATTTCCAGATGGACTTAAACACCCAAGTGCCTTGAACAGACAGAGGGAATCCTCCTGCTACTAGATCACTAAAGGGGAGGGAATTCCAAGATTTAGCAGACTTAGGGATGCCATTTTGTATGTTATTTCTGACAAGAATCTTCTAGGGTTCTTGTCCTTCCAAGGCATGAAATATCCACTTGGCAGCTAGAGAAACTCCTTGTGTTCTGAGATCCTTAAGTCCCAGCCCACCAAGTTTCTTATCTATGTGGCACCAGATCCATTTGACCACATGGGCATTTCTTTTACCCTTACCATCATACCAAAGGAAGTGCCTGATAGATTTTTGGATCTCATAAATTTGGTAATTACTGAACATCCAGACATAGGAGTAGTATAAACTATAGGAGGAGAGGATTTTCTGGCATACCTGGATCCTACCGGCCAAGGATAGAACCCTATTGTCCCATTTGTTAAGTTTTTTGTCAATCTTTTCTTTGACCCAAATCCACATGTCTTTGATAGAGGGAGAGACAGAAAAATGGATACCAAGGTATCTAACTATTTTATTGGGTCCTCCCCATGAGTATCCAAACTGCTGGAGCTAGTCTGAGGGTTCCTCTTTCCACCCAAGCAGAATAGATTTGGAATTGGAGATACGAGCACCAGAAGCTCTGCCAAAGGTTGCAAGTTTTTTATTGAGGGAGTCAATGTTATGCCTAGAGAGCTCCAGGAAGAGTGCGGTGTCATCAGAAAACTATAAGTTGAGAAATTCATAATCATCCGGCATCTTAATGCCATGAACTTTAGGGGATAGGGTATCATCTCTTAGGAGGTAAAAGAGGGCATCCAAGGCAATGACAAACAAAGCAGGGGCAAGGGGGCAGCCCTGTCTAATGGATCTAGAAAGAGGAATAGGCTGGGAGGGTGACCCATTAACTTCAACCAGGGTGGAGGCATCTTTGAGGAGAATTTGAATATTTTAACAGAACTTGCTAGGGAAACCAAAGGCTCTGAGAATCATGAGGATGAAGTCCCATTCCACCCTATCATAGGATTTCTCAAAGTCCACAAGGAACGTGGCAGTATCTTGATTTGAGGTCTTGGCCCATTCCATAGATTCCCATCTAGTGACAAGGTTCTCTAAGATATACCTACCTTTGATGAATCCTGTTTGGGTAGAGCAGATGAACTTGGGAAGGATTTTATCAAGGCGATAGGCTAGGGCTTTGGCCAGGATTTTATAGGAAATGTTAAGGAGGTTAATTGGCCTCCAGTTTTTATGAGGGCTTTGTCCCCATCTTTTGGGATAAGTTTAACAATGCCCCTATTGATGGACTCCCCAAGGGTGACATTATCAAATTCTTCGATGTATATGTCATATAAGTCATTGGTGACCCACTCAATATTGGTTTTGTAAAACTCAACAGGAAGTCCATCAAGGCCTGGGGCCTTATCATCCTTAGGGCTTTAATGGCATCAACAATTTCTGTCATAGAGATTCTGGTCTTGAGAGGGAGAGCTTGATTCTCGGAGATTCTTTTTGGGATAATGTTACTGCACCTATTTCTAGCATCTTTTGAGGCTTCACTATCCTCCGAGGTAAAGAGGGTCTTATAAAACATTTCAAAAGCATCTTTGATCTAATTGATGTTCAGGAGTTCCTTATCCTCAACTATGATTCTGTCAATTTTTTCTCTATTTTGTTTTTGTTTTAAGGAGATTGAAGAAGACTTTAGAGACTTTGTCTCTGAATTTGAGCCAATGATTATGGGCTCTGATGAAGGCACCCTTGATTTTGACCTGTTCATGTTTCCTAAGAATGTCTCTAGCCTGAGAGACCCATTCCACTAGGAAAGAGGAGGAAGGATGTAATTGTATTTCATGCTCCAAGGAGTGGAGCCGGTTAGTGAGAATTTTTTCCATAAACCTGAGATCCTTGGCTTTCTTCTAGCCAATAGTTTGGAATATTTTCTACCAAGAGGAGACATTTCTATTCCATCTGAGGGTGTGGGATTTGGGATGTTGAGAGTGCATGTTAAATATTCTAACCATTTTAATGGCAATTAGGGCTTCCTTGTTGTTTAGCAGGGAGGCATTTAGGATAAACTTCTTATTGAAAGGATTGTTGTTAGGGATGGAGTTCCTAGTATTAATGACAACAATGATAGGGAAATGGTCGGATAAGGTCACTGGCAGAACAACCACCGAGTTCCCCAAGTGGTTAGGGGAGAAGGAGAAGAAATATTTATTAACATAGAACCTGTCTAATCTGGAGTAGATTCGGCTGGGGCCTTGCTGAAAGTTGCACCAAGTGTACCATAGGGTAGAGGATTTAAATTTGTTACCCTCAAGGGGGTCAAATAACTGCATGTGTTGTTTCAACCTATCCAAGTGAGGTTTCTCTTGGCATTTCCATTTGAAAGGGATACCCCCGGCCTTATCATCTTGGTTTTCAATCATGTGAAAATCTCCAGCCATGACCCAGGGGATACTCGGAAGGGCTGCCAACCAATTCCAGAGGGACATTCTTTCCCTATGATCATTAGGTGCATATATAGAACATACCCCAAAACAGAAGCCTCTAATATCCAGGGAGGCCCAGGCCACTCTGTTACATGGGGAGATGCCCCTATCCCTAATGTGATTTGCCCACTTAGGGTTAATGAGGAGACCAACTCCACCCTTTCCCTTAGGATGATTGGTGCATATTTTGATTGCATCTCTCCAAATAAAATCAAGCAAAGTGTCAAGGGAGAACTCAACGGATTTAATCTCTTGAAGCATCAAAAAGTCTAGATGTTTATGACAATCTAGAAACCTTTTAATAACAAACTTCCTATCAGGCAACTCCAAGCCTCTAATATTCCATGAGATGTATTTCATGAGAAAAGGGGATTAAGAGGGACTATTTGGGAGACCATTTTGATCTCCAGACTTTTTCTTATTCTTGGAGCCAACAGGCCCACCTTTCTTTTTATCCATGGAGGATCCTTTCATGAGGTCATCATCTTCCTCACTAAGCTCAGTTAGCTCATTTTTACCATCTGCAGTTTCTACAGTGTTCGACCCAGGCACTTGGGAGCCTCGAAAGCCAAGGAGCATTGAGCTAGACTTAATGTCTTCTAGACCCTTATTAGCATAGATAACTTCAATAATATGGTTGTCCTCTATTTCATTTAGCAGAGATGTTGTCGTGGGGTTGGAGGTGTTAACATTAGGGGTAACCTCTGCATATAATGTGAAGTCAGATCATTTGGGGGTCCCAGATCTGAGCATCATTTTTGTAGGATTATCACTCATGCTAGCATCACTAGCACCGCGATCAGACTTCTCTAAATTTTTAACCATATTTTTAACCAAGGAGGTGGTCGGAGTTTGTGAAGCATTTATTATGTCATCATTCATCGTGATGGGGTATTTGCTAGTGGTTGTCACCTGATTGGCAATTTGATCACCAGCTTGGATTTGATTCAAGGCGAGTTGCTAGGCATTCTTTCGTCTTTGTTTTCTTGATGTGACTATTTGAAAACAATCAAAAGGCGAATCCTTAGAAATTTTGGTGGGAACGGAAGCAGAGTTGAGGGGTTCGGTAGTGGAGTCAACATTCATTGGATTTAAATCAATAGGGATGAGGCCAGGAGCTGAGCTTAAGGAGGGATCATCTCTAGGGTTAGTATTGTTTCCAGCAGAATGAAGGTTGCTTGGGTTTGGGATCGACTCCTTATCAGAGTTAGGGTTTTTAGATGCTCCTGCTAGGTTAGTGTTATTCTTTTGCTTCCCGCAGTTAATGATTGGGCAGCTCTTCTGAAGATGCCCTTCTTTTTTGCACAAAAATAGGCATTTAGTCCTCCAAGTATTTCAACAGGGCAAACAAACATTTCCTCACCGATGTTAAGGTTTAGAAGTGGAGGGATGTCAACCCCAAGTTTAATGGAGATGACTATTCTTGCATCAAGGTTAGGAACTAAACGCGTTGTTTCATCAACCCGAATTATTCTCCCAAATGTTTCCAATACCTGGGGAAGAAAACGCCAGAGGAAGGGAGGGACATCCTTAAGGATGACCCATCTAGGGCTTGATAGCGCAAGAAATTCCTCATTGACGGCCTCTGAAGACTAGGCTAGGTCACGAAAGGAGGTGTTCCCAACAGTCCAGTATTGTCGTTTAAGGATTTCAACCTTGGATTCATGATTATTAAAAAAGATAATATAGAGACCTTTCTGGACTTGCCTACAGAATGAAATCTTAAGTCCTAATTTTAAATTCCAGAGATTATAAAACCAATCATCTAGGAATTTCCTAGGCGGGCATTTCTCAATATTAACATAAGCAAATAAAATGGCAGTATCGCTTAACCTATATTTTTCGGACATAATTTCTTTTAACATCTCATCATTTGGCGAAATGCAAAAAGAATTCAAAGGTATGGTAGGGCTCTTACCTTCCTCATCGGGTCGTTCACCTCCAGGAGTCTTAAAAAATCTCGCACTAGGGTGAAATCAATGAGCAGACGGAGCAATGGTCTCGAGAAAGGTTTTCTTTTAGCTTGATTGAGACTGCTTAGTAGGTTTAGCAGTCTCCGCAAAGGTTTTCTGACGGCTTGAATGACCCTGTTAGGTAGGGTTAGGAGAATTAATGGCACCGCCATCAGATTTAGACTCCATTGGGAGCCACAGAGGAGTCACGCGAGCGATCAGGGAGATGTGATTAAGGGTTAGGTTAAGTTGCAGAGAGAATACATCAAGCGCCAAACAAAAAGTAAATGCAAGCAGTAAATGAGAGCACGAAGAGAGAAGAGAGAAAACCACGTGGAGGAAATTAACTCCTCCACATCCTCGCAAAGGTGACCATGTCAGACAACACCGACGATTTGCATCCTCATAGAGAGCTCGTAGTCCGAAAAATGCTTAGTCCGAAAAATCCTCTTTTCTTTTTTTTTTTAATTTTAGATTTAAAAATATTTATTAATTAATTATTCATAAATTATAATTTTATTTAGTAAGAATAATTTATATTTTATGAGAATTCATTTTAGAAAAGAGTACAAATTAATTTTAATTGTTTTCAAAACTTATAAATAATTAATAATTATTTAAAATAAAAAATATTTAATTATTAATTTAAAATGAAATTTAATTAACAATTTTAAATTTTAAATTTTTGATTATTGATTATTAATTATTTAAAATTATTCAACAACAATTCATAATTTTGATATTTTAGACTTTGATAATCTTACTTCTGATTTTATTTGAAACTTATTATTTTGCCATTAAAAGTTGAAAAAATATCTAATATCAAAATGAATTACTAAGAAATTTCATGACTCAAGTAAGACTCCATCATATTCTATTACTAAGTTAGCATACATTTGTATTTGTATCTATCTTATATTTAAGGTGATGAAGATTTCTTTGTGCGAAATATTGAGAGGGTTAGTAGACATAGTATATTGAAGAACAAAGATTTCCATAAATTTATAGATTTGTTTCATGTTACATATGCCCACAACAATATACAAAAAATCAATATATAGTGGAAATAATTAATTGTGAAGTCCATTTATTATACAAATAGATTCTTTCAACAAGTTGTGCTCTTCATTTGCAAAATAGATCTTCATGTTTAGTCTCTGGTTAGGCCATGACATTTCCTAGTAATTTTAGTTATTAATAATTGTTCTTTTAAATATATTTATTTGAAGTTATTACACACACGCACACACACACACACACATATATATAATTTTACCAAGTATATAATATATAATATTTAGTACACTTTCTAAATAAAACTGAACAAAAAACATTAGAAAAATTAAAAATTTCATTTAGAAATAATAAAAAATTATTATTCAAATTTAATTTTTTAACTAACAATTTAAAACTAAGATTATATATTAATTATTTTTTTAAAGTAATTCATACAAAATATAAACTATATTATTAAATAGAAATTATAATTTATTAATAATTTTATTTTAAAATTAAAAATAAATTTAATTAGTTTTAATAATATTAGCTTTAAATAATTTATTGTTAACCATATTAAAATCTTAAAAATAAAACTCTCAAAACTCATAAAAATTTTAAATATGTTTTTATTGTTGTTTACTGAGTTTAAAGGAGAGGAACTTGGAGGGATTTTCATTATTCCCTAACGTTTGCAGCATAAGAAAATCCGTTGAAACGGTTAGTGAACGGACATGGAAACGGCAATAAGAAAATCGTAAACAGAAAGGAAGTTTAAGTGGGAGCTGTGGGCCCGGCCATCTAAACTGTGAGGTTACTGTCAGGTTCGATTGTGCCGGTTAAGCCCTGCCATTTGGCACCACCTTTGTTTGCCAGGTGTCTATTCTGATTTTGTAAAAGATGATTACATTTGGTGGGATATGCAAAATGAGACAATAGCGAGATTTCTAATCCTCCCAATCGATCTAAGATAAGACACTTCACACTGCTCCCTTCTCTGTATTAAATACAATCCTGACGTCGACACATGCTGAGGATCATGCGTGATGCATATGGGCAGACTTTTTAGACAAGTTACGTACCATTTCTAGCTCTTTTTTTTTAGTTGAATATATTGTTTCCTTCTCAGTGCTCACCTTGGAATACAAGACCATTAATTGCAGAATCTTTATTGCAATTTCTGGCTGGGAATTCTCAACTTTTGGAGCCTTCATGCAGCAGCATTCGAAGCTTATTTCCACTTGGGATTGCTTCAAGACATGGAAAAAAATCGTCACTATCATTGGGGAAGAATTAGTGTACCCTAAGGCTTCGAGGCACCTTTACCCCTCTCAAGTAGTTTCTGCATTTCTTTCAAATGTGTTTGACATCTTGCACAAATATGGTTCCTTGCTTCAACCATGGTCTGAATATATTAAGTAAGATATTGTGTCCGCTGAGAATCTGGATAAGGCGATAAGAAAATATGATTTTTTAACGGTAAGAGATATGTTGGAGGCATTTTTCCCTGGATTTTTTTGGAAATAAACCCCAGTATGTCAAATTATATAATGCAATGAAGATTAGTCTAGAATCTAATAACTGTATGTTTTTTTGAGGGAAAACTAGGGAGTTTCTTAGAGCCCATTTTTCAATCTGAGGTGACTTTATTCAATGGCTTGTTTACCACCAAAAATTGGAAAAACGACTTCTAAATGTGTACCAAAGGAAAACCTTTAAGGAGAATTTTGTTGGGTACAAGTTTGGTGACATCCTTGCTCAGGAGGATAATGTAGCTATTAAGGGCGTGGGGGACACCAACCCTCAAGGATAGACTGTGGGATGATATGCACTATTTTGGTTTCTAGCCCTCCTTAGCTTTTGTTGTTGGGCTGTAAACTATTCCAAATTTTGTTAATTTGTGCTCGTTTATGGACTAGCAGATGTAAGTCAAGTAAGATTGTTGAGTCACAGAGTGGGTACTATCCTTTTGCTCTCATGTTTTTTTTGGTTGTAGGCACCTTAGATGTTTGGTAGGTTTCTCTAGTGTTCAAACATGGCTCTTTGTGCATATTTGGTACTTTTTGGGTTTAACATGTAACTGTTTATATTAATCTTTATTAATATGTGTGCGATGTGCTTTATTTTTTTTTAAATAGAATAATTCTATGCAATAATTGGTTAAATTTTTTTTAAAATGAATGCAATGAATGCTTTAGTATTCTTATCTTGGCATGAACCAAAAATAAATAGACACAAATATTTAAAAATTTTGTATAATAACTCTAAATAATAACAATTTTCACTAATTATAATTAATTTACTTTAATAATCATTTTTACGTCGAAGATTTTTCATATATGAAATGAATGGGCTATTTTTTGAAATCCATGGTTGTGAATTATAGAGAAGGGTTCAAGATGATACAAACAATCTTGACTATCTGTGTTTTTTAATTCTAGCAGTATTCATTCAAAGCAATTTTGATTCTATCCAAATACACTTACAGGAAAAAATCATTGAAATAAACCAAATTGATTGAACATAAGATGGACAAAAATCATATGCTACAAATATTTCCCTTCCTACACATCACCAGAGAAAGGGAGCTAGATTGTATAGATATTTAGTCATTTTCTCTATCACTAACAACAATGACCAATAAGCCATCTCACTAACGTAGAGCATCATAAAGAGAAATTAACAAGATGACTAGTGGTGTACATGCATGCTCTATGTTTCCACTAATCTTATTATAGTCGTCAACTATTCTAACTAACAATAATGACGATATATAACACATATAGGAAGGAACTTGATGCAACATGTGTCTTGTTTAGTATATGTTTTGTATTAGAATCTAAGATTGAAATTAAGATGCCTTGTAATTTTTCGTTGTAGACATTTTGACTTAATTTGAGATTGTGGGCAATAGTATTTTTTTTTACTTGTACCTTATACTATCTTTGAAATATTTGAATTATATCGAGTATGTAGATGAATGCTTTCTTATAAAGGTATATGATTGAGTATATTTTTATTAAAACTTTGTCCCTTATTTAGATGTGTTAGATTTGAGCAATTCAATCTCAATATTTTTTGAGTGAGAATGAATATTTATGATGTTAAAATATTCAAATCTACAATGTTATCAATGATAGAAGAATACATTCAAGGAATATGATTTAAAGTTAACATTCATTGAGATGATGATTTACTTATTCACATAAAATTTGGAAATGAATAAGATAATAATAGATTGACTCACTACTTCATTGACTATATTTAATTAAGTTATTGATAATTATCTCACACCCATATTGATTTGAAAATGTTGTAAGAAAAAAATGGCTAACTCATCAAAAGAGTGAATATAAACTAAAGGTTACGATGAAAAAATTGTATAGTACAATCCTTTAGCTTTCATGAAGATAATTAAACCATGATCCTATCTTCATAACCAAAATCTAAACTTGTTATAGTCAAATATTGTAATGGTGTATTTAAGTCATCATCTTTATTTTACATGAACTTGAAGAAGTGAAATTGGATTATTTAAATAATAAAAGTACTTAATTCATTTATGAAGAGAAATGACATGAAATGCAATGGTTAATTTTAACTATTTAAAGATATTAAAGGTTAATATTAATATTTGGCCACAATGTATTACCTTGTTAAACATTAATGTAGAATGTTGAAATATCTAGAGGAAGCTTGGATGTTTTGGCGAATGCATAAATCATAAAGCAATAAATAAAGGTTTTTTTACATAAAACACTTTGTAAGGGTGAAATGTATGATATCATTAACCATTATGTACAATTTTTATTTTAGCATTATTAGGTTTAAATGTCAAATTAAAATTTTTTACAACTAAAAAATTATAGACAAAAGAAATATTTTTTTTAATTTTACAAATGAATTTTATTAGAAAATATTAGTATTTCATTTATTCTTATGTGTGTATGTAGATGCATTTATTCAAAGAAAATATGAATAAATTTTTAATTGTTTCTAATAATGAAACAACAAAAATAAGTTAGATCTATAACAATTTCAATAAAGTGATGACAATAAACAAAAGATATATTCTAGAAAAAACTTTATTGAAACCTTTAAAATATACTCAATTATATTAGTTTTTAAATAAATTACAATAAATTCTTTGAATTGTACTACTTAAACGAAGACCAATACAATATATCTAAAAATATTCTAACATCATTAAAATTAACATTATATTTTCAAGTACAATTTCTATCTTATAATATTTTTAAAAATAGTATAATAGCTGAAAATTAATTTTAATATCATTTTCTATCTAAATAGATATATTTTACTATTTACATATAAAATGTCAATATTAATATTTAGTTTGATAGATTAGATTAAGAAAATTCAACTTTACGGGTGAAGTCCAAACAATCTCGTCTACTTTCCAAGCAATTTTGTATGGAGAAGACCATATGCTTACAGCTGAATGCGTGGGTATTGTCACATGTTTGACAGCATCTCCGCTGCTCTGACTCTGGCATTCACCTGTTGTCCTATCGACTCGCACAGATCTGAGCTCGATCCCGTGACCTCCCATTATTTACTTCTACGCTTCCCATTCTCCTCTTTTACTTTCACGTACCCATCTCACTCTACAATTTTCAATAAGAGGGCCAGCTTCTTTGTGGAGGTGTATCTTGAAATGAAAAAAAAAAAAAAAAGAGTATTAAGGATTGTAGTATAATTGGTTGAATATAATTGGTAAAGATGAATCTAAGATGAAAAAGACATCCATCAAGATTCAATTTCTTTAAGGTTCAGATTGGGTCAGATATCTTGATGACTTTGATGAAGAGGATCTTCCTATACTTGACTACTTCAAGATTAGCACAAACATAAGCTCAGTCTTGTAACCTCTCATAATTGGTTTTTGCCCTTTCCACAAATTTCTTTCTATTTTTTTTTTTTTTCCGCGTACGATCCTTGCCCCACAATTTCCAACATGGCCTAGTATGATGTTAAGCTTATGTGTTTTACATTTTTGAAATTAAAATTTTATTGAAGTTAGGCCAAGTGACCTTTTCACTAAAAAAGGTAGGATGTTAAGTTTATATTTTCTCATTTTCAAGGTTAAACTTTTCACAAGTTAAGTGAGGTGAGCTTTTCTCTTTAAAAGGTATGTTGCTTACATGAAGATTGATATAAAATAAGTAGAAGATAAAATATGAGAGATCTTGGTTTTTTCGAATGGGTGTCATGTAGATCATTGGAGAATTTTAGAAATTTTAATTAATAAATAAATTAACATGTTTAGATTGAATTTTCATGATAATAATTATATATATTTTGAATCTTAAAGTCAAAATTTAGTTTCTATTGTGAACCTTACATCAAGTGATCTTTCCATTTATAAAAATTGTGATATTGACATGAAGATTGAGATAAATAACTTATTCATCAAAACAATGAATAAGATGAAGCATGTGACACTTTGTCCTTTCAAATGAGTATAGCTAGTAGGTCACCAAGGATTTTAAAATACTCTAATTAATAAACAAAATAATATATTTGAATTGAAATTTGATGATGGAATACATTACAATTGATGAACTATTTATTTTTCATTTTGAGACTAAAATTTTACATCTAACATGTAAGTTAGATCAAGCAATGTTTTCATTAAAAAAGATTAAGATGTTAACTTTAAGATTGAGATAAAGAAATGTATCCAACAAAAAAAATGAAGAAAATGAAACATAGGACATCTTCTCCTCTCAAATGTATACAAATAAAGTGAGTTAGATTTTTACATTCACTAATTAATAAACTAGTATAGATATCTTAAATACATCTATCTAAATAAATGTTTTTTATTAGATTAGCAGGGAGGCAGACCTAGACTGTAGAAACAAAAGCCAACTTACAAGATCATATAGCCATCAACACACAAAAACTGATCTTCCTTAAAAAATAATCAAAAATTTTCATCCCCTATAGCTATTTCTACTCATACGAAAAAAGCTTCCAGCTGTTAAACCAAATAACAGTAGCTAACCTATTAACCTTCTCCTTAGATCTAACTATCATAGAGTTCATATCAGTAGTAAACCTAATATTAACATTTCTAGAACAGTCATAAAACAAACAGTTAATCGAAAGGGGTTCATAGACCCCACAATTGTTCTAAAAAAGACAAGTCTTAACCATAAAAGCATAAACAAAAACATAACTAAGAATAGCTACTCTTTCTTGAGTAGGTTCCAATTTTTCTTTAACCTTCCCACATTCTGAATCCATGTATCATCTTGGTCCATGTCTTCCTCCTCGTTCAGCTCGTACTTGCCCCTCTTAGCCTTCTTCTTTTTATTCCTCTGAATTCTGCCATAACCAAAGATTGTCCCCATAACAACATTGTTCATGACCTCGTCAGCAATTTGGCAAAGGGAATTAACAACATCATATAATTCATTAATCTTCCTATCCTGTTTTGCATTTTGTTGTTCCTGAGTAGACAAACTTTCTTTTATTTCAAATAACTACCCGTTTATCTTATAACTTTCCTCATGATCGGTTGACATGGGCAATCACTTAATAATTTCATCATCTTCTGAGTTATAAGGGTCCACTGGGCTTCTAAGTAGGGAATCATGTTTAGTTTCTATTTTACTACTCTCATCCTCCCTTTCCTCTTCACCCTCAGATTCACTTTCAAAATTACTACTCTCATTCCTCAATTCCTCTTCTTCCTCCATATCCTTATTGGGGTTATCATTCTTCTCTTCATCTTTCACCTGGAAATCTTCATCTTTAGGGTTATCCTTCTCATCTGAAGAAATGTTAAGAGATATCAATTAGATTATTTTGTTTAGTTTACAATTATTTTATTTTATTTTAAATTTTATTTACTGCACAAAAATATCTAAATTTTATTGTATCTACATTGTTTATTTTTTACCTGTTGTAAATTTTTTAGTTGATAATTGATATATAATTTTTTATATTTGCAGCTTAAACTTCTTATCATTATTCAAAAAAATTATCAAAATAAAAATTTGTAAAATAGTTTTTTTAATAAAATAGTTATTTTTCTACTAAATGGTGGATTTCTTTTTAAACTATTTTTGTTTTCATTTTATATTTATATATCCATCTAAAACTTATAATTTTGATGAGGATATACTTCTTTATGGTGTTTATTTTAAAAATATTATGTTTATAAATAATACTAATATATTGACATGTGAATGATTGTCAAATTTAACCTACAAGGTAAATTTTTTTGGTTAAAGGGCTCAAGTAGGTTTTGAAGGGATCCAAAACCCTTTTTACAAAAAGTTGCCATTAGAATACCATTAGTAAACCATTAACAAACAGGCAGTCAAGACACACAAAAAGACCAAAACAAAACACAACACAATAAAACAAGAGAAGACAACTAATTTAAGTTCTTTAGAGCTTCAACAACTTCCACTTCAAGTTGAGATAGGTTCATGGACAACTTCTTCATATCTCTCACATCTTGTGTAGCTTGGTCCACTATCTTCTTGTTGCTCGGCCTAGTATAGGTACAAGGGCCTCTACATTCCTCCTAAGTAGCCTGCTTACCTTTGTCAATAACATCAATATAAACAAAGAATTATTTGGCTTCCTGAGCCCTTTCAAACTTCTCTGTCATAACTCCAATACTCTCAGAACATGATAACCTTGTAGTTAAAGTTGACCAAGGTAATTAAAATATCACTAACCTTCTTGTAGTTCATTTCCAAAATCATAATTCTCTCTTCAAAATCTTCTTTCATATGTTCGATGTCCTTTACAACTTTTTGCAAGGAAACAACCATATTACCTCCTTCCTTCTCCAGCCAATTCGAATTTGGGTCCTTGAATTTATCGAGTTTATTCTTGACCCCATCGATAGTAATGTTAATCTTATTAATTTCATGAAAGAAAAACTTTTGCAATATAAAATTATCAACAACTAAAAGGTAAAAGTTAAACATTAACACATTTACGTTATTACACTGACTCTTTGTTACCATTAATAAAAAAATACATATATCTTATATTAGATACTAACAATTGCATTTATTTTCTTTTTTTAAGACTAAAATTTTACTTTTAATATATAAATTTAGATTAGATGATCTTTTTATTCAATAAAAATATAATATTAACATAAAACATAGATAAAATAAATAAATAAAATAAAATTATAAACCTTGTTTTTTGAAACCGATATAAATTACATAACAATCTTTTTCCAAACAATAACCATTCTCCATACAAAAGTATATATCTAACTTATCATCAATGATTCTCATAATATTTTATACTATTTTTGTATATTACAATATTCTATCCTCCACACAAAATTGTATCTACAGATTATTGTGATAGAACCTACAACAGCTATCAACCATAACTTTTCGACCTTCTCGTATTCTGACTGTCGCAATGAATTTCATTTTTTTTTAAATCTGTTTTTGCCGCCAATCAAATAAAAGCGCCAGTTTCTTCTTGACTACACGGTTTCCGCTGCCTCCCTCTTTGAAATTTTATTTCCCGTCGACATGAGATTGTATGGAGAAGAGTCGTATTAAGGCGCACTCTCATAGTCCTGCAATGTTTCGAATATTCCGTGCAGTTGGGAGGGTCTGATACTATCTCCATGTTCCACGCCAATTAATGAGCTCAGGGTAAGACGTGTTGTTAGAATTAGAGATTAAATTTATTGTAATGAAATTTAATTTTATATCATGTAGATCTGAAATATAAGTTGTACGTTGATCAGAAGAAAATTTGAATTATATTTTTTTTAGTTTGTCTATACGTTAGTAATTTGCATTTTTGAAGGTCTTCTGGTCATTTTTAGGTCTAGCAACTCTTTCAAATTCTCATTTACAATTCTTGGAGACCTTTCCAATGAGTTAAACGGCTCGTAATTTTGAGTCCCGAGTAGAAAGTTATGCCTAGTTGAAGTTAGGATAAAATTTCATATAGTTTTTTGAAAATTTCGTAGCTTTTAGATTTTATTATGTAATGAACAAATGTGACTATTGGACTTCGATTCTCAAGAGGTTTTTGTGACCCTTGGAATCTCATGAACTTCTTTTCTAATGGAATAGATTACTTTTTGGCTTGCTTCAATTCTATGCTTTCTGATTCTTGTAAACAGAATTTACAATACTGCAGGTTCTCACTCAGATGTTGTCATTCGAATCCATAATTCGGATCATGCGTAGACAAAACAGAATTCAAATGAGAATTCTAAATTTTGAAGATATCAATTTTAAAAAATAGAATGAATAAACTACAATAAATTTAAATTTCCATATTTTCTTGAAAGAAAAAACTCCACCAAGAATAGAAAGAAGAAATGTGATTATTATTTTCGAATTGATAATATATTGCCAAAAAGGATTTACAGAGGACACATATCAAAGCAAATCAGAGTATCTCAGTTCAGACCAGAGGTTATATGTCAGAGCTTTACAGATCAGTTACATAACACATCCTACTATATTCCAGATTACAATCAAACTATGTTCCACCTACATGCAAACCAGGGATGAAACCATAAGCAAAATAAGTACCACTGTAAATGTATATCATGATCTGCTCGGAGACAAAATAAAGAATGAGCAGTAAAGGCAACTTAAGCATAACTTTCACAGTACACGTCCAAATTATTCCACCCTATAGGAGCCTCAATAGCCGAGATTTCCCCATTAGATCTCTCGACTTCTGGAATGAAATAATAATTTCTCAACCTCACTGTTTTTGAGTTTGTTATTGAATCCTAGGTCCTCTATTGGGATGGCTTGGTATTTCTTCTTACACTTCTTCTAAAATTCAAAGTGATCTTCAAATATTCTTCATTTCCTTTTCTTGCATATGGCAAATGTCTGGCGTACTTGGTCTCTGACGTGTTGGCCATTGCCATGCATCTATCAACTGTTGGAATCTCTCCCTCAAAATCTCCAAAGTTATGGTTATCTACACTGCAAGAATATGGAAAATGAATCTCTTATTGCCTTGAAACCAATCTTCGTTCCTAGATTTCAATAAAAACCAAAGAATCTCAACAGATAAAACAAGCTAAAAACAATAATAGACTCTATCGAGACCATTAATGTAACCAGATAAGATCTCAAGGTTGTGCAAATTTATATTTATACCCCAGGATCCCAAACCAAACAAAAATAAAGACCAAACTTCTTTAGCCAAAAAAAAATCAAAGAATACATCTTCAATGCTTTCTAAGTGCCCCACACATTGGACAATTATTTTCATTACGAGTAGTTAAGCGGAGTTCTATATAGGGAAAAGCCATTTAAAGAATGATTTTTTTGGTTCCAAAACACTAGACGACAGATGGTTAATAACTTTAGACCATTGATTAGGGATAACGTCCAGATTCAAGCAAACATTGAGGTTTCTGTTTACAGCATGCACCTTCACCATAGAACTATAAATCGATTTGGAATTGACTTTAAACAGTATTGTGGCCTCAAACCATTTTGCAGTATTTATCATGATTGAATCAATAATAGGCTTAATAGGAAAATCAAAAACCTTTCTAGCATTTGTAACCAAAGAGTATGTTTTGTAATGCAAATTGGGGACTCCATACTCTAAGTCATTATAGAGTATGCATTATCTTTCAATAAATGAGATTCCGAGACTTTCACTTCTATTCTCTTTTTTTCCTACAATATGCCAACAGTGATGTGCCTATGAATAACCACTTTAAACCTCAACTTGTCATTGTTCATCAAGAATAAAATCTACATTCAACTTGTCTCTTAATTTTACATTTAAGGAGCTATTTGTATGGACTTTCCAAGAGCTCTAAAGCACCAAACAAAGTTGTCAAAAACAGACTCTTCATTTTAAACATCCCCAACCCCTAGATTACTTCAACAAATTGTGAAAGGGCATGTGTTTAAGCTCAAAATACTTTCTTTCCAGCTTGGGCACCCAAAGTCAGAATATAAACATTACATTAAATGCAATAATAATGGAATACTAAAAAGCACATAACACCTCTTTCCAATTTCCCTCTTGGAGAAGCCTAGTAGTCATTCATTTGACATGTTAACTTGTTATTAACTACCCCATTGTAGGAATCCACATGTGAGAGAACTATATCAAATATTCAAGTTCGCAAGTCACCTTTACAACATCTGGAACCCATCACCCCTTATAAATGTATTACAAACAATAGTGAGAATAAAAGCTACAAATTATTATTTCAAAACACCCTAAATGCATTAGGACACTTTTTAAGGATGTTGAAACAATGAAATGAGATTTACATGGTAGATGAAATCTTAATAGTTTTTTTCCCACTTGTTTTCTCCTTTTCTCCACTTTATAAGGTATTTCATTGTACATCGGTACCTTTTAGGGCTTATTATCAAGATCCAATTTCTTTATACCCATCTAAGTTGTACTTAATAGAGGGATGTTAGTGTAGAACATTTTATGGCATATTCTCTCATAATTTTTTTTTAGGAGAGAAGCTCACTTAGGTGTGCCCTAAATAGTCTTTCTCTTACATGGAGTTGCATGATACTTTCCAAGATGATAGAGATCTCTCTAGTTCTTTGTCTTCTCATTCTATATTGAATTATTTATTTCTTATAAACTCTAAAAGGAGTATTTATTTTTCATCTTTTATAGCTCAATCAAGTCCCATCATTCTTCTCAAAGATCTTGGTTCTCACAAAAATTGGAAGAAATTAAAAGAAAAATTATATAACTAGGTAATTAGCACAATCATGCAGAGGTTAATCAACTAAATCTAAAAGGAAAAATCTTTCCTTCATAGATCAAATGCTAAAATGTAATGTCCTCCTATCTATAAAGAGTACACACTACATATATTTATACTATCACATATATTGTAAGAAAGTGACCAAGATTCAAAAACACTAAAGGATTAAATGTAGAGAATCATGCACTAGAGCTAAATCTAGCCTTTCAAATTCTAATTCGCAATAAAAATCCAACATACTATTTATTCATGGTTTATTCAATTGGTTACATTTTTCTTTGTTTTCACAAAAGAATATAATCCACCCACCTATGATATACTTCATATAATAATGTGATGTCCTCTTGAGATATTATATTGTCAATTTCAAAATAGTGCGCATGTCATTAATCATGATAAAAGAAATGATTCTATGGCTTCATGATTTTGGCATATAGCCCTTTTACCTTTCTCAAACAAGGAATCACCTCCTTTGATGTATGATCTCTCAATCAATGACATTATTAAAAGCAATTGTTGTTATGAAATGTGTTTAGAAGTACAAGTGCCTTTATATTTTTATATTATAAAAAATTATGAAATATTATGGGACCTAGCCACTAGACTAACTCGCTAATATTCTTCCCAATGGTAGAATAGCTTCAAGTTGTCAAACTAATAACCTTGAAATCTTACACTAACTATTCGATAGCTCTCTTGCAAACTTGATGGCTTCACCACCGCAATGATATCCTTTTATACTTTTGCTAGAATAGAACCCATTTAGATTGATGTGTAAAATTTAGCCAATGCAATTGTGGATAGTATGTGTTAGATTGACGACTCTTTCTCTAATGGCACTAACCATTAATCTAGGAATCAATCAGTGGTACATGTTGAAACTAATATTGTGAATCAAGGTTTTTCATTCTTGAAAAGTAAGCTTGATCGATATTGAGAAACTCTACTATCTACCAATTTTTAATGCCAATTCCATTAAAGTGCTTGTTTAAGGATCCTTAATTTAAGGTAATGAAAACATCACCCTAAATGGGGAGCAAAGCTCTCCAATAATCATTTTTAATTATTTCCATATTTGCATGTTTTAATGTAATTTTTAGCACTCCCTATTTAGATCCTACAAGGTCCCCTTAGGGATAAAATTAATTTTGTTCTTTAAAAACATTATTAAAATATGATACTTATTGTCGACGCCCATGAGGAGGCTTCTTTTTTTACATATTACATGAATATTTGTAATAGGATTGTTGTTAGTAGCAAGCCATATATTCAATGTAGACTAATAAGTTCATAAACTCAATGATTTTGATGCATAATTCTTTTAAAAAAATCATATAAATTATATAATTGATTATGTTATTACAAATACATAAAATAACATATACATATATCATATCTAAAAAATTCAAATAAAAAAAAATGAATGTGAATCTATTTAATATATAAATTCATATAAAACATTAAAAAAAATTAATTAATGAAATAATTTTTTAAAATATTTAAATTTTTTAAAATAAAATCAATCTTATTTTAATATAGAGCCATACTTTTATTACAATACTTTCAAATAAATATATGAAAAGATCTAAAGAATAACCCATAAACTGTACCTTCATCTTCCCAATCAATTGAGCAGAGTTTTAAAACTTTCAATATTATTATCTTGCATTTAAGATATCAATAAAAATTCAAGCAAGAGATAACGAAAACTTTATTTCGCTACTGTAAGAAAATAAGTTAGAATATTTGCAGGCTCCCACCACCATGTTAGAGTTCAACCCAAATCTGGTGCTGAAGAGCGTTTAATTTCGAGTCATTTGTCAGAGCCCATTTCCTCCATCTAAATGTAAGACAGAAAGTCATTAAAAAATCAATTTCTGAAAAAAAATGCTCGTTATATGTGATTAGTTTATTTTAATGGACAAGAGAATTTTATTGATGATTTGAACAAATAAATAATGGCTCATTTAGTTTGATTAAGTTAAAATAAAGATTGGTTCTGCGATCCAGTAGCTTAATTTATCCAACCAAATTACCCGACTGCCACAGCTAATAGTCAACCACCTTGTGATTCTTCTTAACGGCAGTTCTTACATCTCTGTAATTGTGTAATAAATCAAAGAACGGTAAAAGTTTATACAATTCTCTGTCATCCATTTTACCCTCAAAAGATTTTATAGCAACTGCATTTCGAGGCTGCATACCATAACACAATGGGTTATCATCAATTATAATTACACTCCCCAAGTCTTTCCCAAGAACACGGAGATCTTTCACTACAAAATTACCATCGATGGATTTGCATGAATCTCCATAAAAACGCCAAGTAATGTGATGGTTAATATCTAATCTGTCCAGAATGCATTCAGTAGTTTCTCTGGGTGATTCAGTGAAAACAACAAGTTCATATTTTTTGGCCAACTTGGATAAGAACTCATCCATACCGGGCCTTTTCAAAACATACTTGCTAACTGGAAGGTCATGGAAATCAACAAAAAAGTCATAGCTTGGAAGAGTGCAATAGGAGATGCTGCTCTTTATTAAGGTGCCCTCCAAATCTAACACAATAGTTTTCTTTTCCTTTTTGAATGGCAAAGAAGATTTCGGACTCTCTCCTTTTTGTTCTGTTGGTTGAACAGTATAAGGGCTACATATAGATCTCTCTTTTTTTGGTTGTTTAGAAAAAACAACATCAAGGCCAAATCTAGAATCCTCTTCATTTGGGTCATTATAATTCACCCTGTAAGGACACTGTGTACAAATTTCTGCTACTTTTGAGTCACTAGGCTTAGGCTTGAAGCTATCACCTTCTGAGTCACTAGTTTCGAAGCTATCAATGCTAATATTAGAAGTTTCTTCTGCTTCTGAGTCACTAGACTGGAAGCTATGAATGCTAACATTAGAAGTCCCCTGTTCTAGTTCATCATGATTAAGCATGTCAACACCATCTATGCAATTCCCTTTTTCTAGGTCTTTAGAGCACATAGTGCAAGAACTATCTCTAGCAGTCCCTGATTCTTTTGACTCAGTAGATTGAATGTTATCATGGCTAACATCAGGTGTAGAACTAGAAGACTCTAGTTTGTCTTCTCTAGGTTGAAAAGTATCATTGCTAGCTTTGCAATCATCTTCTCCACTAAGCTGAAAATTATTAGAGCAACAACCATCAGGGCGAACTATATCGGGATTGGGTTCGTGCTTTCTTCGTTTAAACCCATCAAGGCTGATTTTGGAACTCTCCAAATGTAACTTTTCTAGCATCGCCATATCCATATGCTGGTTACCACGAGAAGTCTCTTGTTCAAAGATATTCATATTATCTCCTTCTAGGCTCATTTTGGATGTATCTGAATTTAATTTTTCTGACATTACTATATCCATACTCTGGCTACCTTGGGAAGTCTCTTGTTCTAAGACATTCATATTATCTCTTTTGGGTTCTATACCCTTAAAATTGTCATCCAATAGAAGAAAGTCAACATGAGATGTCTTCATTTCTACTGCACTATTTTCAATCCTGTTGAGGCCAACCTCAGATCTTCCCCTTTCTAGTTCATCAGGTTGAACACTGTCAAGTTCAGCACTAAAAGCTTTCTTTTCTAGTTGTCTCCATTGAACCCCAGTATCAGAAGTCCCTCTTCCAGGTTCTTCATTTTGAACCCCAACATTAGAGGTTTGTTTTGGTGGCTCTTTAAATCGATCCTTACCAAGACTAGGACTGTACCTTCTTTCTACTTGTAAAGGTTCTTCGGCATTAGCCACATCACCATTAGAATTTCGTCTTTCAGGTTCAAACCTGATGGGGTCCATGTTAGAAGTTCGTTTCTTGAGTTGTTTAGGATAGATCTCAACAACCCCAACATTACAAAGGCCTCTTTGTGGTTCTCCGCGTTGAGGCTTATCAAGGTTACCATTTTGAGCCCATCTCTATTGTTCTCTTCTTTGAACACGTTTACCAGCAGCCTTCAATATTACTCCTTTTTTCTCTTTAAATTTAGCCATGTTCTTACTATCCTTAGAATTTTTAGAGGCTAGTTCCTTAGGCTGGAACCTTCCAACACCGAGTTTAGAATATTGCTTCACTTTTCCTTTAGATTGATTTCTACAAACACCAACTTCCGGAGACTCTCTTTCTCTATCTGTAGGTTGAGCCATATCAACACCTTTTTTTGAACCTTCACTTTCTTGTTCCCTTGGTGTAACATTTTCTCTTTCTTGTTTCCCTGCTGTAACCCTTTCAATCTCAGAGCAATGTATTAGAGCTTCTCTTACATCTTCACATTGTGCTGCCCTTCTGGCCACGTCCACAACTCTCATTAGTTCCCTGTCATGTGAGGAGCCCAAAAATGGCTTCACAAGAAACCCATTTTCTGGATGGAGTTGGTAGGAATCAGGACAATCATCTGCCAGAAAAACTTTCTTCATATCCCTGCCAAGCTTTCTAAGGTCTTTCACCCATCTCCCAAGCACTGAACTGCAAGAATCTCTATAAAGACAGTGATCAACACCTCCATCCATGTTGAATCCCTTTAAAATAGCATCTGTATACTCCTTACTGGCTGATGTAAATATTATGATTTCATATTTATAAATCTTCAAGTAAAAGAAGAGGAGATTGATACCAAATCTCCGCTGCACATAATAAGTTAATGTTTTCTCATCACTGTGCTCAACAGAAATGGTGAAGTCGTATTTAGAAGGGCGAGATAAGGTTGCATTGACAAGGGTGTTGTCCAAATCCAACACAATTGTTCTCTCAAGCCATTTTGACATTGGTGGGAGAAGAATCTGAGAAGGATCAAATATATTTTGAGTATCGAAGTTTTCTCGTTCAACATTTTGAGAATTGACTTCAAACATATTGGAATGAGTGTATTGTTTCTAAAACATGAATTAAAACTTCAGGTACCTCAAATAAAAGTTCAAGAAAAGACAAGGTTTTCAGAATCCAGAATTTGTTAATAATTTTATGTTTGTAGAAAATAGGATTGGAGATAGGTATTATATAAATAATCCAGGCGTAAGAGGTGCGATGCTCCATTGCCGACGTTGCCTTTTGATTAGGGTTGGATTATTATTAACTTAATTTTTTTTTTTTCACCAAAAAATTTATTCATGTGGTTCCATTGATTGAATCAGAGAGCAAACCGGATAGGGGAAAGAGCTTGGAGACTAACATAAAAATAGATAATAAGAATTGTTAAGTGGTTAAAATAGTAGTAGCTAGAGGAAGTGAAGGGTCTTGATCATTTGGGTTACCTCATATATTAGTGGGGTCTACAGTGACATTAGGAGCATCCCAACCTTCATCTTGATCACCATCGTTTGTCTCTATCGTGCATAAGAGAGATTGCTAAAGGCAACTATGAAGAGTATTTGGAGGAACCGCTCATGCAAAAGCAGCACTAGCCAAGAACCTTGCCCCACACAAGGTCACACTAAAGTGGCAACCCCAGGGAAGGAGAAGTAAAATGTTGTCAAGTAGACCATGACAGACCACTTTGGCTACCACAAAGGTGGTGAAAAGGTTGAGACTTGGGAGATTGGGAGTAGTAGGGTAAGAGGCTCTATCCTTTACATCAGCTACAAAGAAGAGGATGAAATTGACGAAACTTTGGTAAAAGTACATCGTGCATTATCCTATCAATCAAGAAGCTCTTAATGGTGAACAACCTCTAGGACCACCTTATGAGCTTGCACCTTAGTATATAACAATGTATTTGAGCATATGATAGCTTTATAATAGAGTGAAACATTTTGATCCATAATACAATGAGCAAAAATACCATAATCTCTATCTTTTCATATGTTAAAGAGAATATCCACCTTAAAAGCTTTCTAGATTTTGGTATACTTGAAGGTTGTGAGAATAATTGTCCAAAAGAGACATATGTAAGGAGAAAGGCTCTAGCCTAAAAAGGTGAAAGTAGTTATGAATATAGTATCAGAGTTGTTGAGCTCTTTGACATAAACAAAATAGATGTTTAGAAGATTCCACTTGCCTCCAAAACAAGCAATGAGAATCTTGAATACCCATATGTTGAAGTTGAGACCCAATTGATAAGCCATGGAAAAGAATACACTAGGTGTGGGAAATTTTAGGCTCAATAATAGCTGACCAGATGTCAAGAAATTTATGTTGCCAAATTGAGGCAGGCAATTGCCAATGCCATCTCAAGTTTGAACTAGGAACCTTAGGAATATATGGTGAAAGCTATTGGTACCCAAAACATGTATTATAATTCCAAAATGTTGTGATAGGAGTCTATTTCCAATCTTTTCACTAGGGTTTGGAAGAAAGTGCCCCAATTTTATGCAAGATTTCCATTACAAGAATCTCTATGACAATATAAAATTATCTAGGTCATTCTGAGAGTGGTGGAATTAAGCTCAAAATATAAAATTGATTTTAAGTGAAATTATAAATATTAAATGAGATTTTTAGTTAGATTATGGATGAATGAATATATTTTTGAATATTTTAAGGGATTCATGCATGACCATACTAAATATTATTTATTTTCGATTTACTTAAGAATATACAAATCGATTAGATTATGGCCCAATTCACACTTGTATCTTGGGGCTATTCTCTTCAGTCTTCACCAACAAAATTAATCTAACACATAAAATTGAATCTAGACCCATGGAGAGTAAACTCAATAAATGAATGGTTACTTCAGATTTTACTCCATGTGTTTAATTCGAGTGGTGTCTATAAAAACCACTGAAAAACTTGCTAGGCACTTATTCATCCTCCTTTGGTCAAGCCTTAGTAATCTAATTGAACAGTTTTAGAAAAATGATAAAAAATGATAGGAAAACATGTAGTTTGATAAGATGTTCTAAGACTCCACTATCATACTTTCATGTGAGTGCACTTTTGAGAATTTCAAAATAAAAAATCAATTTCCTTAACTATGGCTCATGTTGCTCTCTCCCAGCTCCATGAACATAGACACAAGCTCTCCACATTCTAGGTATGCCACAAAGAAATAAATTGTAATGTTTACACATACCCAAAGTTCTTGGTGTTCAAAATTTTACTATAATACCAAATGTCATGCCCAAAATTTAGCACATGTACAAACAAATAACTAACGATAAAATTTGAAACATTATTACAAAGTCACTAGGAATTTGGGGTGAACTCACAATACTGGTTCCCACTTTTTGACCAACTTTGACACTTAGATGAACATTTTGCCAAAAACCTTCACTTTCCGACACCTATAACTTTTAAATCATTAAGAATTTGAAGATGATGTAAACTAGTGATTTGTAACATCCTTTTTTAAGATTCTAAATATATTTTTTTCAAGTTTTTTTGAATAAAATTTTATTGATTTTTCCATCTCCCTCAAAAGTAGTTTTTTACAGGAAACAACATTTTTTAAGAGTGATGTGCATCCCGAATTGTATAAATTTTTTTCTATAAATGATAAAAACTTATCTCTTTTAAATTTTGGTTTGTAACATCAATACCCAGGGCATGCAATTGGTTTGATACTGATATGTTGAATATTTTTTATTTTATTAAGTTTTGAAGTCCGACTAATTATAATTTAGATATAGGTGTACGTTTGAACACATAACTTGCTCTATATATATCAAAATTAAGTTTTATTTTTTTTGTTAGAAAGAAGACATCAATACCTAGGGCATAGATATTTTTCAGAATTTTTTTGAATTAGTTTGCTATTTTTCCCAATGCATTGAACAAAGAAGTTCATGTTCGGTGAAAAACCTACATTCATAAAAAATAAAATAAAAATATATTAATAAACTTAAATATATTAAAAATTATACTATTTGGAAAGCTTATAATAAGGATTAAATCCTCAAGAAAACAAAACTTCTAAATGAATTCGTTTGACCCCTCAAAAGCTAATGTAAAATTGGTTTTTTATCAGCATTTAATAGATGCAAAGGAGACTCCATTGCAAGTATGATTTAGAAGTAGAGAGGTTCTATCCAAGAAATTTTGATCTAAGAGCCTTTGATCTAACTCTCTTCAATTAATTACTTCAAATGGGACCTCTTAAAGCTTAAATAATTATATTTTCCAAAAAATGTATGATTTCAGCAAAAATCAGGATGTACCAAAAAGTGGGAACCAGCTTTGTGAGTTCACCCTTTGACAACTATGTCCAACATTGTCTTGTTCGTTGAAAATTTTGTACACTTGGGGAAATATACAAAATTGTGGCTTCAACCACAGTGGGTGAGTAAAACTCTCCTAATTAAGGGAAGGCTCCCCCTATCTACAAACTAAACTAATCTAATATGGGTGGGACAAAAGTCTTTCTTCTTCTTTCAAGAAAAACTATACTCTTTTCTCTTCTCAGAAAAATAATAGCAATTGGGAATAAATAATAGCAAATACAGAAGCGAGACTTCTTTGTAGGATTTTTGGAACATAAAGGGAAGCAAAGTTTCCATGAAGGCACAAAGACCACCATCACTTCCTCGGGATGGGAAAACAGAAAGAAAGCTCAAAGTCTTCAACTATCTATTCTCCTATCAACCTTTTTAGATGATTTTCTACTAACTAATCACAATATGTAGCAGCTCAAAGTCTAACTACATGATTCACTTCAACTCACATGCACAAGTCTTAAAAATAGAAGCAGCACAAAGTCTACAAGCTATCTTCCCACTTTAGCTTTCCACACTAGTTTCAGATATGATAAGTAGCTGAAAGTCTACAAGACCAAATCTGAAAACCAAACATATAACTCTAAATACAATTAGCAGCTCAAAGTCTGCAAGATTGAATTTAAATCCCTCTTTCACAATAGAACAAAACTCATAATCAACTCTAGAAAATGTCGTCACATAACAACTTGAATTGGCACAAAGTCTCAACACAACTTGCCTCTTTTATTGAAAACGATCTAATTTACATCTAAACTCAAAGTCTTAGAGTGCACATAAAAACTGGCAGAATTTTGTTGCATTGCCAAAAAGATCCTTATTTACAAATGAGGGTCCTCCTTATATAGGAAAAGAAGTTGAGAAAAATGTGGGCACAGTTGATTAATTCAACTGCACAGTTCCACTTAACTACAACTTCAACAGAAAGAAAATATGCAGCTGCGAGAAAACATGCAGCATCTAACAATGCAACTACAAGAAAAGAAAGTGTAAAAAAGAGGACACTTTATTCATCTTTCTCCTCCTCATTGGATTTCTGAAATTTTTCAAACTGAGCTAAAGTAACTTGCATCTTAGCTTTGCCTAGCGCCATATCAGTAATCTCATCGACGCATCTTCATCATTCTCTATTGATTTGCTCGGAGAGGGCTCAGACATTTCAACATGGATCACTAAAGTTTTGAAAATGATCACCATCAGACCAACAAATTTCATCAATCAGAACAAGAAACAGGAGTCAGAAATGACTTAGGAGCCAAAAAGGGAAAAACTTGCAGGTCGGACTTTAAAGTCCAAACTACAAGTTCAAACAACATCATACGCAGGTTGGACTTTAAAGTCCGATCTGCAAGGGAAAAACTTGACAAGCAACTGCATGTTGGACTTTAAAGTCCGATCTGCAACCTGGGAAGGAAACTCAAAATTCGCACATCGGACTTCAAAGTCTAATGTGCAAGGAAAATCAAGCAAAGATTGCATATCAGACTTTAAAGTCTGATATGTGAGAAGGGCAAAACTTAACTTGCAGGTCGGGAAAAATTTCCCGACTTGCACATAGGCAAACTTGTAGGTCGGGAAAAATTCCCCGACTTGCACATAGGCAAACTTGTAGGTCGAGAAAAATTCCCCGACCTGCACATAAACCTGCAGGTCAGGAAAAATTCTCTGACCTGCACATGGATTGGCAGGTTGGGAAAAATTCCCCAACCTGCATATGGATCGGTAGGTAGGGAAAAATTCTCCGACCTGCACATGGATTGGCAGGTCGGGAAAAATTCCCCGACCTCCATATAGATCGGTAGGTCAGGAAAAAATCCTCGACCTGCACATAAGGATGACCTGCAGGTCGGGAAAAATTCCCCGACCTACATTACTTGGCAGACCAAAACTGCACTTCGGGTTTTAAAACCCGACATGCAAGAAAACACAAGAAACACTGCATTTCGGGTTTTAAAACCCAAAGTGTAGACAAAAGATAAAGTAAAAGATGAAGGCAAAACCATGAAAATGACAAAAATGAAGATGCAAAGTGACACGACTTACGAGGGAAGTCGATCGACCTCGGAGGACGTAGGCTACAAAATGGACATGTTTCGTAGGGGTTGTACCATGATTTTAGCCACGCTGAAATTGAGGACAACAACTGGCTCTGACTGGGGGAACGAGCTACAACACTTGAAGCTTGTAGAATCCAGAACTCCGAGTGCCTGTATCCATTGGGTTATAGAGTCAAGCAACAAAGAGACAAACAACAAGACTGACACAAAGCAACCAATTGAAAACAAGATAAAAACTTATGCAACTACACTTATTAAAAATGGAAACTAACCTAACCTAAACTAACTGACCATAGAAACCTTCCTAAATGAAACCATTCACGGGCTCACAAAAGTAGCTACCTTTTTTCAGCAGCTTGCAATGCCTTGCATGATCATAAGCAACTTTGTATAGATGGAGCACAGACAAGTGTACCAGGACTTGATGCAACACTCCTTGGAGGAGATGAACAAATCCACCTTCCTCTTGGGGTGAATCATATGTGCTGCTGCTCCAAGGTGGAGTTTTAAAACTAGACTGCTCTTGCTTAGATGAATATACTTTTTTGGCTTCTTTCTCAAGTATATCCTCTAGCTCATGTACAAGTGGGAGCTCTGGCTTTCCATTAGCCTCCAACCAAGCAAGATGTTTGATTGGACATCCTCTTGATCATACAAATACTGAAACCTTCTTACTAGCTACAACTTGAACAACACATTTTTCAACCGTAACAACCTCATGCTGAACAGAATGATCTTCTTCATGTGATTTAGATGAAAACATGATTGCATTGTATGACTTAGTAGGTTGTTCACAAGATTCTGATTGGAGAGAATCATCAACAAGACTTGAACAAAACTCTTCTATAGTGCTCATGAAAAGATCTTCATCAAGTTCTGGGGTAAGTCTCTTATGCAAGATACGTCCAAGTTCATGACCTTGGAGCATGAAAGCGTTCATTTCAACTTGACTGGGATCTTCATGCATGTTCACCTTTTCACATCTCATGATGTGATTTTCCTCCTCCATGGTACCTAGCATGGTCATTTTTTTTGTTCAATAGCTTTCTGGAACTGCATAAACCAGATTTGAGAGTCTCCAGCTGTGTCTGCTTCCTCCTCTTGGAATAGACCAGCAAGATCACTTTGTTCAAATTCAGAGTCCTCCATTGCTGCAATTGTTGATGGTGGCTCAAGTGCAATCCCTTCTGGTGGCGAAGGAAGCTTGTCTTGATTTCTAGCTACATAACTAGGAGCAGTATTTGGATATGGCCTCCTAGGAATGTCTTCATAAGAGGAAGAAAATAAACCTTGAGCTATTTGTTTTTTGAGGGCAAGCAACTCATTAGCCAACCTTTGCACCATGGTATCTGCTCTCTTGGTAGGCCATGATCACAAAGAAGAGTTTTCTTTGGACCCATTTGGCTCTATCTTTATCTTACTCGCAAGGATAAGGTCATCTTCAACCTCAACTACTAAGGTTTGTGCAGCTGCAAGGTTACCTGGAACTGCTCTTCTCAACAAGAAACTCACCTCAGGTGACTGAGCATTCTTGAAGAAGCACTTCAAATTTGCAGTGGTAGGCTGAGAAGCAACCGGGATGCGGTTATGCAGCTTGTTGAATTTAGCAACAAATTCCCACATGGGCTCTTGCAACTCTTTCTTCATTTGAGTCAATTACGCCAAGAGTGCATGCTCATCTTCTGTAGGTTTGAACCTTGCCTCAAACCTTGTTTTGAGGCTAGCCCAATCTATGATAGAATTATTTGGCAAATTGTAAAACCAATCAGTAGCTACACCTTGTAAAGTTTCAATAAATAACCTTACAGATATATCTTCATGCTCAACTCCTAAAACACCACACGCAATATAAAATGCAGCGACGTGTTCATCAGGATGTTGAGCACCATCACCCAAAAACTTGGGAAAGTTCTTTCGTGAACCATCAGGAAGAACATGTAATGGTAGAGTTAGGTTCAATGGACCAAAAGCATTCCCCCAAGGACCTTGAGCTGCCATTTTACATATCCCTGGTAAAAGTTTGATAGATTATAAGGAAAGGAATTACAATGAATAGGATACTGGTATACTTTAACCAAAAGCATGAGGCTTTTGGATGCGTATCATATCCCCAGCAGAGTTGCCAAAAACTGTTGGTTGAAAATTTTGTACACTTGGGAAAATATACAAAATTATGGCTTCAACCACAGTGTGTGAGTAAAACTCTCCTAATTAAGGGAAGGCTCCCCCTATCTACAAACTAAACTAATCTAATATGGGTGGGACAAAAGTCTTTCTTCTTCTTTCAAGAAAAACTATACTCTTTTCTCTTCTCAGAAAAGTAATAGCAATTGGGAATAAATAACAGCAAATACAGAAGTGAGACTTCTTTGTAGGATTTTTGGAACATAAAGGGAAGCAAAGTTTCCATGAAGGCACAAAGACCACCGTCACTTCCTCGGGACGGGAAAATAGAAAGAAAGCTCAAAGTCTTCAACTATCTATTCTCCTATCAACCTTTTTAGATGATTTTCTACTAACTAAGCACAATATGTAGCAGCTCAAAGTCTAACTACATAATGCACTTCAACTCACATGCACAAGTCATAAAAATAGAAGTAGCACAAAGTCTACAAGCTATCTTCCCACTTTAGCTTTCCACACTAGTTTCAGATATGATAAGCAGCTGAAAGTCTACAAGACTAAATCTGAAAACCAAACATATAACTCTAAATACAATTAGCAGCTCAAAGTTTGCAAGATTGAATTTAAATCCCTCTTTCACAATAGAACAAAACACACAATCAACTCTAGAAAATGTCGTCGCGTAACAACTTGAATTGGCACAAAGTCTCAACACAACTTGCCTCTTTTATTGAAAACGATCTGATTTACATCTAAACTCAAAGTCTTAGAGTGCACATAAAAACTGGTAGAATTTTGTTGCATTGCCAAAAAGATCCTTATTTACAAATGAGGGTCCTCCTTATATAGGAAAAGAAGTTGAGAAAAATGTGGGCACAATTGACTAATTCAACTACATAGTCCCACTTAACTACAACTTTAGTAGAAAGAAAATATGCAACTGCGAGAAAACTTGCAGCATCTAACAATGCAACTACATGAAAAGAAAGTGTCAAAAAGAGGACACTTTATTCATCTTTCTCCTCCTCATTGGATTTCTGAAATTCTTCAAACTGAGCTAAAGCAACGTGTATCTTAGCTTTGTCTAGCGCCATATCAACAATCTCATCGACGCATCTTCATTTCTCTATCGATTTGCTCGGAGAGGGCTCAAACATTTCAACATGGATCACTAGTGTTTTGAAAATGATCACCATTAGACTAGCAAATTTCATCAATCAGAACAAGAAACAAGAGTCAGAAATGACTTAGGAGACAAAAAGGGAAAAACTTGCAGGTCAGAATTTAAAGTCCGAACTACAAGTTCAAACAACATCATACGCAGGTCGGACTTTAAAGTCTAATCTGCAAGGGAAAAACTTGACAAGCAACTGCATGTCAGACTTTAAAGTCCGATCTGCAACCTGGGAAGGAAATTCAAAATTCGCACATCGGACTTTAAAGTCTGATGTGCAAGGAAAATAAAGCAAATATTGCATATCAGACTTTAAGTCTAATATGCGAGAAGGGTAAAACTTAACTTGCAGGTCGGGAAAAATTCCCCGACTTGCACATAGGCAAACTTGCAGGTCGAGAAAAATTTTCCGACCTGCACATAGGCAAACTTGCAGGTTGGGAAAAATTTCCCAACCTGCAGGTCGGGAAAAATTCTTCGACCTGCACATGGATTGACAGGTCGAGAAAAATTCCCCGACTTGCATATGGATCGGCAGGTCGGGAAAAATTCTCCAACCTGGACATGGATTGGCAATTCGGGAAAAATTCCCCGACCTGCATATGGATCGGTAGGTAGGAAAAAATTCTCCAACCTGCACATGGATTGGCAGGTTGGGAAAATTCCTGACCTGTCGAGGTCAGGAAAAAATCCCCGACCTGCATATGGATCGACAGGTTTGGAAAAATTCTCTGACCAGCACATGGATTGGTAGGTCGGGAAAAATTCTCCGACCTGCACTTAAACCGACAGGTCTGGAAAAATTTCTCGACCTTCACATAAGGATGACCAAATTCCCTGACCTGCATTACTTGGCAGACCAAAACTGCACTTCGGGTTTTAAAACCCGACATGCAGGAAAACACAAGAAACACTGCATTTCAGGTTTTATAACCCGAAGTGTAGACAAAAGATAAATTAAAAGATGAAGGCAAAACCATGAAAATGACAAAAATGAAGATGCAAATTGACATGACTTATGAGGCAAGTCGACTGACCTTGGAGGATGTAGGCTACGAAATGGACACGTTTCATAGGGGTTGTACCACGATTTTAGCCATGCTAAAATCAAGGACAACATGTCTCATACTACATGTATCACATAATGTTGCTTATGTATTGTCATCATTGAAATGTTGCTTGAGAGAAGAAATTCTAATGGAAACTCATTTGGGTATGTGGAATCTATCGTGTGCATCCATAATCCATAAATGTAAACAATTTAGGTTTCGCTAGATACATTGATTTACGAATCAATATAATAAAATAGAACAACCTTTGCATTATGATTAGATGTTGCAAACATGAGTTTATTTATGTTGTTATTGAAGTCAAACTTATTAATGGATGTTGTAGTTGTTCAGTTCTATTTCTAATGTAGTTGTGTTTAGTATTGTCTAGCGATTTGTTATCTAATGTGTGTGGTCTAGAAATAACTGTTCAGATGTTTGGTGGTGATAGTGAGTGAGTTTGTAGTATATTTGGTAGGTGACAATATTGGAAGTTACAATATGTAGGAAAGAGTATGCAAAGTCCTTATGAGAGAACACTCTACATTCCTCTGGTTTCTAAATATGATGACTTATGTTTCTAGATTTAATATCTATACCCTATGGATATTGGACTATTATATTTTTTGGTTCTCAATTGTTCAAGTTTTGAAGTCGGTTGTTGTAGTTTATTGATAGTGAGGTTGTCTACAAGGGCTAGTGAGGAGAATGCTCTGCATCACTCCATTATGGTGGTTGAAGTGTTGCATCTTGGAGGCCATGTTCATATTACTCGCATAGAGTTATAGTTCAAAATTAATGTGTTGGTTTAATTTGTGGGTGAATATATGTTGATATATTGTTCAATGTTATTTATTGTGTTTATCTCTAGCTGACTTAGTTGGTTTATCTTTTTGGATAATGCTTTTTTGGTTCAAATATGCATTGGAGTTTGAGTTAAAGTGATGGAGGAGCATCCCCAGTTGATGAGAAATCTTGTATCAGCCAAATTGTTTTGTTTGAGTTCTCTTTCTATTAAGTTCTATGTTGCAACTTTTGTTTTTCTTCCAAAATTCTCTAGTTGTTGTGTATTTTTGTTGTGGATTAGATTGTTTTCTTTAGGAATGTTTTTATTCCTTATTCTACATTTCCGTTTCATTTGGACACTTTACAGGAAATTTATCACTTCTGGATTGGTCATTTCCTAGTTCCCAGAGCAGTTTTGGGTTTAATGGCTAGTTGGATATTTCTTCTCTTGTGGAGCGATTTCTTAGCTTGCAGATCTTATTTGCACTTTGTTCGATAATCCTGAGAACTTGGTCGACCTTCCTTGGTGGTTCTCACTTCTTTTTCATTCTTGGTAGAGGAGATCTTCACGTGTTGGGTTTGACCTATTTTACACTTTTCATTTTCCTTTCTTGGAGAATGTGATCTTTTGTGGCTGACCTAGATGTGTTTCTGATGCTATATATGTTGTTGTATTCAGTTCTTTGGAAGATAGGTGAGAGATTGCATGATAATGATTCACATTATGTAATATGGATACTGTTAGGATAACCAGTGAACAACTGAGAGGGGGGGGGGTGGGTGAATCAGTTGTTAACAGATTATATCAATTAATCCACTTTACAACCTTAAACCAAAGCAAATAAATATTAAATACTAGAATAGTAGAAATAGATATTGGTAGAAATAGATACCGGTAAACAATGCAACTTAACAATGAAACAGATAATCAACACAATGTAACCATACCACATAACACCATTATTTGTACGTGGAAAGCCCAGTAAAGGGAAAAACCACAGTGGGAAGTCTACCCACAGTTAGATGATACTTTTGTAGAAAGTATGTGATACAATGAGGGGCCTGCACATGCAGGAAGACACACTGCCTAGAGTGCACTGCTCATTACAAAAGAGTCTCACTGACTACAGATAGGTTAAAACCACCTCAAGATAATTGGACAACAATCCAGTAGAATGAACTGCTTGAGATAGCATCTACCATGCCTGATTACAGTTTTGATTAAGCTCAATACCAGAGGCCTTTGACCTCTTACATAAACCCAATTCGATCTTCAATGATCAACCTAATCCTTTGCATGAATGATATTACAATATTCACACCTTACATTCCTTTTCCTTGTCTACACCACTCTCCCACAATCTACAATGAGATCTTACATTGATTTATACAAACCCTAAGGCCTAAACCAATTAGGTTGGCCACCTAAAAGATATTACAATAAGATCACTACATACATCCATAACAATGATATGCCATGTCGGCTTTAGACCAAAAAAATATTAACCAATCCATAAATCATCCCGGTAACATGTAGAAAACATGTTAACATGATATCGGTCCATAACCTAGATAGGAACTGGACCTATTCTGGGTCCACCACACCAAAGTGATGTCTCCAATTGGTTGAAGCATGATCAGGGATCATTTTTTGCATCCTAGAAACCGCACCAAAACCACTTATGCAACTTGTCAAATATTCTCAATAAAAGCTCTGTTGGTAAAACCTTAAACCTATGCCAGTATGGGTTTACTACAGTGTATGATAGCATCCAATCACCAAGTCAATACCAAATGACCAAGACATGCTCCAAAAGCATGTAACACATAGAACCAAACATATTCCATTGACCCAAACATGCTGGAAGTGTCCAATAGATAGTCCCTTCTGTCGGTAACACTAGATCTTCTGTTGGTAACACTAGATATTATGTCGGTAACCAAAAACTGTCTGCCGGTAACCAACCATAAAAGCTAGTGTTCACATAAATGACAAAACATAAATCCAAGACATAATCAATCCCTCTATATTGCCAACAATCTCCCCCTTTGGCATTGATGGCAACACTAGATATGAAAAACATCTAAGTACCAAGAAATGCCAAACAAGTCTCCCCCAATGGAAGACAACCAAAAATATCCCCTTCTCTAAAGCTCTGAAAAACAACTCCTTAAGTTTTATTTTTCACATCAATATCTCTCCCCTTTTGACATCAATTCCAAAGATATGACATAGATATAAAAATTCTATGAATCTCAAAGCTGACTACTCCCCCTGAGTAGTAGCACCACTACATCAATCCAGAGAAAAGGATAAAGTTGTCGATCCATACCAGAATGATGCACTGCACAATCAACTAAGTCCCTGCCGGAGGGGTATATGCCCCTAACCTGTCTCTCAAATATTCAAATGATTCTTTAGATATTGGTTTAGTGAATATATCTGCAATATGCTCTTTAGTGTTCACATAAACCAATCTGACTTCCTTTTATTCTACCTTGTCCTTTAGAAAGTTATAATTTATTGATATGTGTTTAGTCTTAGAGTGAAATACCGGATTCTTAGACATGTCAATAGCTGGAGAGTTATCATAGTAGATAACTACCAGTTCACTACAATTTACCCTGATATCCTTCAACATTTGCTTCATCCACAGAACTTGTGTACAATTAGCTGGTGCTAAAACATATTCAGCTTCTGTAGTAGATAAAGAAATGTAGGACTATTTTTTTCTGATCCATGAAACTAGTTTCTTTCCAAGAAAGAAAGCTCCACCAGAAGTCCTCTTCCTGTCATTGGTATCTCTAGCCCAATCTGAATCTGTATATGCACATAAAGTAAAGGTATCATCTCTTGAATACCATAAGCCATACTCTGTTCTTCCTTCCAAGTATCAAAATATCCTCTTTACTGCACATTCATGATTTTCTTTAGGATTACTTTGATATCTTGAAACAATACTCACTGCATTCATAATATTCGGTCTAGTCTGAGTTAGATATAACAATCCACCAATCATAGACTTATATCTTGTTGAATTTACCGGTGCAGATGCGTCTTTGATAGATGATTTCTCACTTGTCACCATAGGAGTACTTACCGGTTTAGAATTATCCATACCAAACTTCTTCAATAATTCCCTTAGATACTTTGTTTGATAGATAAAAATGCCTTTGTCAGTTTGAGTAATCTGCAAACACAAAGAAAATTTCATTTCACCAATCATTGATATTTCAAATGTTGGCAATATTGCATTATAACAGATAATGAAAGACTATTGGCATTTCAATGAAGACATTAGGAAGGTTGTTGATGATTATGGATATAACTGATTAAAGATGTTTTACTGTCTTGCTATTATTATTTTGTCATTGATGTCAAGAAATTGATTTTGTAATTCAGTATGAATTGAAGAATATATAGATGTTGGTAAAAGACACAGGAAAGAATATGATGAATAAGGGGATGAATAAGGTATTCAATGAGCAACTAGTACCGAGTCAGACAATGATGAGATCATGATGTTTTAAATTGTTTTAACATCATACATATGTTGCAAAATGTAAAGGTTAATACTATACTATGTTATCAAGTAAGGAACCTAGTCGGTAAACCCTAAGGAACCTAGTCGGTAAACCCTAAGGTTATCACTATCGGTTAATGAAGGTAGAATGTCTACCGAGTGAAGTTTAATATTCACTGAGTTGTTACCGAGTTGTAACCGAGCTATAACAAAATGAATTAAATGTTTACATGCGGTATTTAATGAAGGAAACTGATGAGCTGGATCTAATTAAATGATTGGTGAGCCGTGAATGAAGTTTATTAACAAATATAAGGCAATGAAAAGTCCGCATGAAGATCTACATCTCAGATTGAACCGCAATACCCTGGCACAAGTTCCAAGACTAATATGCAAGTTCCAAGGCAGGGTAAAATGTTTTCAGATCGAAAGATGCATTGAACCTGGACAAGATCAAAGATCTAATGGCTATGATTGATCATGGGAAATGTGATCAAGGAGATTAAGCGGTTACCTAATTGTTTATAAATAGGAAACTATTGATAAACAATGTATGCGGGCAAGTGTATGCACATGGATGCAACATAGTGATTACCGAGCACAGAAGCTTGAAGACCTGTTAGAATAATAGAGTATAGAAGCCCAGCAGATAGACAAGATTAGTTCTATGTCTAGATTGTATTGAACAAATAGGAATTTGCTTTAGCATTTTAGATGTGAAGTTGCAGATAGATTTTATTACTGTTATTTTGTGAAAGTGACAGAAAATCTCTTAACCGAGTGGACTTAACAGTCTTATTTGTAAAACCCTCTAGCAAGGTGACATTCTGATTGAGTGTTTGAAATCCTTTAACAAGGTCACTTCTAACAAGGTGAAGATCCTAACAGATCTGGGGGAAATCCATTAACCGGGTCACATCTAGCAATGTGTTTGTAATCTTTAACAGGATTTGCTTTTAACTGAGCATACTCTAGAAGAGTATATTTCTTAGTGGGTCCGAAATCCCACAGTGGTTTTTCCCTATTTGGGTTTCCATGTTAAATCTAGTGTTATGAGGTTTATGATGTTTATATGCTTTTGAGTTTGCATGTTTAACAATTCTGGTTATACTACTGATATATATGTTACCGAGGTTGAATCTAATGTTTTTATGGATGATTAAGTTTGTATGATTCACCCCCCCCTCTCATCTTGTTGGCTATTGGATCTGTACTTATATTAAGTATCAGAACTATCATCAAATTCATTCTTCGTATTGTTCTGAAATTCCATGCACAATTTATCTTTTGCTCCAAAAATGAGATCATCAACAAATACTTCAATAATCAGAATATCGCCATCGGTTATCTTACAATATAAATTACAATCAGCACTTCCTTTAATAAAACTAAGCTTTAAAAGATATTTATCCAACCTTGCATACCAAGCTCTAGGAGCTTGTTTCAATCCATATAATGCTTTCCAAAACCTACAAACCATATCCTTGTCATTTGTTAGTGAAAAACCATCAAGCTGCTCAATGTATACCTCTTCTTCAAGTTCAGCATTCAAAAACGCACATTTAACATCCATTTGATAGACCTTATAGTTCTTATATGTTGTGTAGGCAAGAAATAGTCTAACTGCTTCAATTCTAGCTACAGGTGCAAATGTCTCACCATAATCAATTCCTTCCATTTGAGAATATCCTTTACAAACTAGTCTAGCCTTGTTTCTTATAACTTGACCATCCTCATTTAGTTTATTTCTAAAAATCCATTTAGTTCCAATAACATTCTTATTTTTAGGCTAAGGAACTAAAGTCCAAGTCTCATTCTTCTCTATTTGATCTAATTCATCTTCCATAGCCTTTAACCAATGTTTATCTTTACAAGCTTCAATAACAGATGTTAGTTCAACTTGAGAAATAAGACATACCTCTTCATTTGCCAGTCTTATTCTTTTCATAACTCCCTTGTTCCTATCTCCAATGATTTGATCTTCAGAATGATTTAATCTTACATAGCTTGGAGTCTTCTAAACTTCAAGTTCACTGATTTGATCATCAGTCACAGTTGAATTTTTTGATTGTACTGGTGTAATTGTCTCAGTGTCTTGTCCCGATTGAGGCATTGAATTTTCTGATTGTACTGGTGTAATTGTCTCAGTGTCTTGTCCCGATTGAGGCATTGAATTTTCTGATTGTACTGGTGTAATTGTCTCAATGTCTCCATTATTTTCTACAATCTTTTTTTATAACATCTATATGCTTTTCTTTGATTAGAATATCCAAGAAATATTCCTTCATCACATCTAGGATCAAACTTCCCAATTGAATCATCCCTTTTGATATAACATTTACTTCCAAAAATTCTGAAAATTTTAATAGTAGGTGTATGTCCAAACCATAATTCATAAGGAGTCTTACCGATTTCACCTTTGATATGAACTCTGTTGAATGTGTAGACTGCAGTACTCATTTCTTCTCTCCAGTAGATGTGAGGCAATTTGGCTTCCATCATCATGGTTCTTACTGTATCTAAAATGGTTATGTTCTTCAATTCCACTACTCCATTCTACCGAGGAGTCGTAGGTGTAGATAATTGTCTCCTAATTCTATTTGTCTCATAGTAACTATTAAATTCATGAGAAGTGAACTCACCACCTTGATCTGATCTTAGATATTTGATTTTCAGTCCAGTTTCAGTTTCTACCTTTTCTTTAAAGATCTTGAATTTCTCAAAAGCTTCAGATTTCTCCCTAAGAAAAGTCACCCACATCATTCTAGAATAATCATCAATTATTAGCATGAAGTACCTATCACCTTGAAAGCTTTTTGTCCTTGTTGGACCACATAAGTCAGTGTGAATTAAATCAAGAACATCATTAGATTTACCATGTATGGTTTTAAAATAAGTTCTAACTTGCTTTCCCAATTGACATTCCTTACATACCAGATTATGAGGCTTCATAATCTTAGGTATATCTCTAACTGCCTTTGTTGAACTGATCTTGACAATTCAATCAAAATCAACATGATACAACCTCTTATTCCATAGCCAACTCTCATCAATATGAGCAATAAAACATGTCTTATTACCAGTTTTTAGGTGAAACATATTACCTCCAGTTTGAGTACCGGTAGCAATCTCCAAACCAGTCTTGTTAATGATTTTGCATTTTCTATCCTTGAATTGAATTTGGAATCCCTTGTCCACCAATTGACCAACACTCAAAATATTATGCTTTAAACCTTCTACATAATAGACATTATCAGTATTATGCTTACCCTCCAAAGAAATAGTACCTCTACCTTTGATCATACATGCTTTGTCATCTCCAAATATTACTTGACTACCATTGTATTCATGCAAGGACAAAAAATTTATTCTATCTCTAGTCATATGATGTGAGAATACACTATCAATTACCCATTCATCCTTGTCTTCAACTTCTGCTGCAAGGGCCTTTTCTTCATTCTTGATACCTAGTTCCAATTCATCTTCCTTTAAGGCATAGAACACCCATTCCCTTCCATTGTCAGATCCACTAGCAGAGTCTTTCGCTGGTTCATCCTAAGAGTTATCATTTACTCCTTCCTCATTGGCTATGTAGTATTCTTTGATTCTCTTGAATCTATATCTGTTATGATTAGGCTTGAATGATTTCTTAACTTTTTTTTCAAATCTTTCATTCCTTTTAGGACTTCTAGATGCAAAATATTTAGAAGTTGCTTTTCCTTCATACTTACTTCCTGTTGGTCCTTTAGGTACTCTTGTAGCAAATAAGGCTTCAAGTTGCTCAGAATCTTCATCCTCTTTCCTCACATCTTCTAGTTCTTTTGCATATAGGGATTTCTAATCATTCTTGCCGGTAGATGATGACGATGCATGAAAAGCAGGTTCAGATTTTGTAGCTCTAGAAGGTCCAAATTCTTCAAGCTCAAAAGCAGATAACTTCTCAATCACAATGTCTCTGTTAACTGAGGTATTTGCCATTGTTTTCAATTGATTAATTGCAGTTGACTTCATCTTGTAAGCTAGTGGAAGGGCTCTTAAGACTTTGGAAAATATTTCATATTCACTCAAAGATCCTCCACAACATTGAATTCCCATGATAATCTCAATTACTCTTTCCATAAATGTAGCAATTCTTTCATTGTCATCCATCTTCAAGTTCTCATATATCACCCGGTAACCATCAAGTTTAGCAATTTTGACATTAGGGTCACCTTCATTTAAATTTTGCAATTTATCCCACATAACCTTTGTAGATGATTTATTAGTTAATCCCATGATCTGTTGATCAGTAATTCCACATAGGAGGGCTTCTCTAGCTCTGCAATCATTCTCAATATTTTTATCCAAGTCTGTAGGAGCAAGATTGCCAGGTGTCAGATCATAAGGTCTTTATCCTTTCTCAGTGATCTGCCAAATATCCTTGCCAAGACATCTAAGATGAGTCTCCATTCGGATTTTCCATATCCCATAATTTGTTTTATCAAGCTTAGGGATCACTTTTCTGAAAATAGTTGTTGATGGATTAGTTGCCCTAGGATCTACCTCAAGCGATTAAGCTTCTACAAAAGAGGACCATATCTCTGATATCAATTGTTAGGATGACCATTGAAAAACTGAGAGAGGGGGGGGGGGCTGAATTAGTTGTTAACACATTATATCAATTAATCCACTTTACAACCTTAAACTGAAGCACATAAATATTAAATACCGAAATAGCAGAAATAAATACCGGTAAACAAAGCAACTTAACAATGAAACATATAATCAACACAATGCAACCATACCACATAACACCATTATTTGTACGTGGAAAACCCGGTAAAGGGAAAAAGCATTGTTGAAAGCCTACCCACAATCAGATGATACTTTTGCAGAGAGTATGTGATATAATGAGGGGCCTGCACATGCAAGAAGGCACACTGACTAGAGCGCACTGCTCATTATAGAAGGGTCTTACTGACTACAGAGAGGTTAAAGCCACCTCAAGATAATTGGAGGACAATTCAGTAGAATGAACTACCAAAGATAGCATCTACCATGCCTGATTACAGTCCCGGTTAAGCTCAATACTGGAGACCTTTGACCTCTTACATAAACCCAAGTCGATCTTCAATGATCGACCTAATCCTCTGCCTGAATGATATTACAATATTCATTCATTACATTCCTTTTCCTTGTCCATACCACTCTCCCATGATTGACAATGAGATTTTACACTGATTTATACAAACCCTAAGGCCTAAACCAATTAGGTCGGCCACCTAAAAGATATTACAATAAGATCATTATTGTGAGATTTTGCCAAGATCAAGAGGAAATGGAAAGCACAAATAAGAGAGAGAAAAGTAGATGATAGGAATAAACTGTATCCTATCAAGATGAAAATACTAGTCAAATGGATTATCAATCAATTACATACAATGAATATGAGTCTGCTTATATAGGCAAGGCTATATGGATATGTGAGCACACAAACATGACATGTGGCTCAATAAGAAACAAGGGTAGGTAAGAAATGGGTGTGGTAGGTAGGAGAAACAATATAATATTCCACAAGAGGTGGATAACCCACTGAAGGTGGAATGTAACAAGACCACAAAAGGTGGAAATTCTCCTACACACACTATCCCAATGTGGCACAAACACCCAAGTGTCTCATACCCAAACTACTACGAAATGCATTATTCTAAGTGAACTTAAGTAAGATGTAATAATAGTCAAGATGAATAATTAATTACACCAACAATTACATACATCCATATAACAATGATATGCCATGTCGGCTTTAGACCAAAACAATACTAACCAATCGATAAATAATCCCGGTAACATGTAGAGAACACGTTAACATGATACCAGTCCATAACCTAGATAGGCACCAAACCTATTCTGCGTCCACCACGCCAAAGCAATGTCTCCAACTAGTGGAAGCATGATCAGGGATCATCTTCTGCATCCTAGAAACCGCACCAACACCACTTATGCAACTTGTCAAAGATTCTCAATAAAAGCTCTACCAGTAAAACCTCAAACCTATGCTGGTATGGGTTTAATAGAGTGTATGATAGCATCTAATCACCAAGCCAATACCATTTGACCAAGACATGCTCTAGAAGCATGTAACACATATAACCAAACATATTTCATTGATCCAAACATGTCGGAAGTGTCCAACATATAGTCTATTATGTTGGTAACACTAGATCTTCTGTCGGTAACCAAAACCTGTTTGTCGATAACCAACCATAATAGCTAGTGTTGACATGAATGACAAAACATCAATGCAACACATAATCAATCCTTCCATATTTCCAACAGATACCTCTTGGAGTTCCGAATGGATTGTTTTCTAGAATGTATGTTGTTCTAGGCTTGTAAACCTATATGTATAACAGATGTTGCTAGCTAGTTTATGATGAATCTATGATTCTACAAATGTCTAAATTTGCATTTTCTCTATGAAGTGTTGTTGATTTCATTAAATTACTCTTGCTAGATGACTTATATTTTTCTCTTTGAGGACCCTCCGGGTTATGGTTGTGTTAGATGGTATTAGAGTTGGTTACCCTTGAGGCTTTCCTTTGGGTGAACGGATCCCGAATTTGAGGTAGGCTACAAGTGTGTTCAATAGATTACCAATGAAGAGGAAATCGAAACCTTGTAGTTAGATTGCCGAGTTGAGCCAGTTACACTGGAGAAAAGTAGGAGATGTCGTTGAGAAGGATGAACCCTAGGCGAGCAGAGTAGATGATGGAGGATTTCAAGATTGAGATCTGAAATGAGTTGGCTAGTTTGTGGAGGAATCCAGAATCAAAGGATGAGTATAAAGAGGGAGGAGAAGAATTAGAGGTTGAAGAGGTTGAAGGATTGATAGATGAGGGAGAAGAAATATTTCTTAGAGTGGTGGCGTAGCTAAGTAAAATTCATAAATTTGAGGTTTCTTACTTTTTGAGTACATTGAATCTGGAAGACCTTATAGATTTGATGGGAGAATTGGACAACTACTTCGAGTTTGAAGATGTTAAAGACCCATATAGAGTCTGGTTAGCACAAGATAGGTTGAAAGGTGATGAAGCCATGTCTCAGAGGATCCTCAAAGAGAACAATTTGGATCACACAAGAGTAATACAATAGAAGCAACACAACATTAAGTATAGAATGCACAATTTGACATCCGCATATCATATATTCATTAAAATCATGTCGAAAACATGCTAGAAAACATACAGGCCGACAAGCCTAACTACAACCTACATTCCAGAAAATGATCCATCTAGATCTCCAGAGGAGTTCAAACTATAAATCATGAATCTAAATAATCATCTATCTTTACTTGTCCACACAAGGATCAAATACAACAATATATATAGAATCAGAAACACATCCGAGTCAACCACAAAATATTACATTCTCTAAGATAGAAAAAATGAAACATGAAAAATAGGTTGGCCCAAAACATGAAGATCTCCTCCACCAAGAACTTAAATGAAATGAAGACCACCAAGGAAGGTTGGCTCATAGCCAAGTAACATTGACTTTGGTGCCAAACATATCTACAAGCCAAGAAATCACTCCACATGAGAAGAAACCTCCAACTAGCCATTAAGCTCAAAAACTGCTTTAGAAAACAGGAACTGGCCAATCTTTAAGTGATAACTTGCCGAAAAAGAATCCAAATGAATACAAAATTTTATATAAGGAATAAGGATACGTCTAGAAACCAAGAATTTGATCTGCAATAGAAAATTTGCAGCTAAACATAAACAAAACTAAAAATAGATATATTAATATATATATACAGACACACACACACACATATATATATACATATCTATGTATATGTATACACACATATATACATATATATATACACACATATATACATATATATACATATATATATACACACACATATATATATACATATGTGTATATATATGTATATATATGTGTGTGTATATATGTTTGTATGTATATATACATACATATACATACATACATACATACATATATGTATATATATATATACACACATATACACATACATATATACATACATATATATAAATATATATGTGTATATGTATATGAATATGTATGTATGTATGTATATGTATATATATACATACATATATATGTTTATATATACATACATACATATATATATGTAACATATTAGATACATAATTAAACACAAAAATATATTACAATTGAAGGATGGCAGAGCCAGCTCTGCAAAATCCATTGGACGACAATGGCAAATCAGAGGATTTTACAGGGAAATTGAAAGGGAGGTGGTATGAAGAGAAAGGCGAGATTGTGGTGGATCTCATGGAGGAGATGGAGGAAGACAAATAGTTTTGGGAAGAACATGCAATGATCGCAAGGATCATCAGCCTCAACTGGTCAAGGGAAAATATCAAATCGTGGTTGGAAGATAAGTGGGGCGATCAGATTGTTATCAAATTTCTACCGAAAGCATTCTTTGTGGTGCTTTTTGAAAAATGATCAGAAAGTGAACGTATCCTTAACCAGGAGACTTGGTTTGCTAAAAAGCACATGGTGTATTTGCAACCTTGGACACCAAATTTTGATCCCATCCCATTGGTAGTCTATTCATGCCCGATTTGGATATGCCTTTACAATTTGCTGATTGAATATTGGGGAGAGGTCTTCTTGGAGAAGATCGACATAATGCTTGGGACAGTGTTGAAGATAGACGTAGATGATGAGGAGGATTTTTGCAAGTATAGAAGATTGAGGATTGTGGTAGTCAGGCATATCCCGGAGCACATTACATTACGTACGTCGAATGGTGTGTGGAGGTAGCAGATAGAAGTTGAAAAAGAAATCCGTCATTGCACTAGATGCGGTAAAAAATTTCATGGAAAAGAGGACTACAGAATGTTCATTAGGAAGGCTAGGACTCCTTTCTGGAGACCACTACAAAGTTGGAGTCGAAAGTTGGAACAACCGTCAAAAATGGTTTTGGTTTCTGTTGAAAAGATTCAAGAGACAAAATCTCTGCCGCAACATCAAGAGAAAGGTTCATCGTCATCATTAAAATTTGGGGATGATCTCTCCTCAAAGAATAGGAACGCAACTGTCAATAGTTGGCCAGATGATGGAGGGGAGACTTCCAGGTAGGAAGTATTTGAAAACAAGGTGGGGGGTGAAGACCCGTTAACCCCCAGAATCAATAATTCATGTAAAGGGTTATTTGACATGAAATTTGAATATGATAATGACTATGAGGAGGAAATGTTTCAAGATGATGCTTTGGATAATGTAGATCCGAGATGTATCAGTCAGTCGGCTAACGGTTTACTTGGTAAAGCCAGAGGATTGAGAGGCAAGCGGAGCAACCATCAAAAAAGGGAAGACAGAGCAAAAGAGAAGGGAATTGTTAGTGTATTCGATTTCATGAGGAAATCCAAAGGATAAGGGCTCTCTATTGGTAAGAGATGAAGATCACCATGTGGAATATCAGGGGTCTCTCGGCCCCTGACAAAAGATGCTTGGTAAAATGAGCATTTTGTAGATGTAGTTGTGATATCATTGCCATCCAAGAAACAAAGCTTAGTTTAGAGAATGCAAACTAATTCATTAAGTCTTGTAGAGTTTGGGAGGGTGTTTTTCAAGAAGCCAATGGAGTCGTTGGTGGACTTTGCATTTTTTGGAATCCTTCTTTGGTCAAAGTCATGTTATTAGAGAAAGTCGAGCACTGGATGATTTGTATTGTTTACAATATGAAGGAGAATTTGGAATTTCCTTTAATAAATGTTTATGGGCCTACAAAAACTATAGATAAGTCTCATGTTTGGAAGGTTCTCTCAAAGAAAATTTACGATTTGAGGAGTGATAGGATAGTTGTGGTAGGCGATTTTAATGCATTGCTTGATTTAGATGAGAAGAAGGGAGGCTTGACAATGTCAAATAAGGTTATGGAAGATTTCTGCGACCTTGTTATCATTTGATGGATGTTGTTCCAAAGAATGATCTATTTACATGGACTAATCGAAGGGCCAATTTCGCACACATTTCGAAAAGATTGGATAGACATCTTATTGGAGAATTCTGGATGGAGTCGTCTTTTCAAGTAGAGGCATCCATTCTCCCAATATCTCTATCGGATCATTTTCCTTTGGAGCTTAAGTTGAGCGAGGCTCCATCTAAAGCAAGCAGTAGTTTCAAATTTTTGAGCATGTGGTGGAGAGATGGTGAGTTCATTTCACATCTCGAGCAATGGTGGAAAGAGAGTAACATATTTAGGGGAACCCTGAGTTTTAGCTTTGTGAAAAGACTAAAATTATTAAAGGAGAAGATTAAAATTTGCAACAAAGATACTCTTAAAAGCATATTTGTAGAAAGAGATCAAGTTGAGGAAGAACTATCTTTATTAAATTTTGTCACTATGACTTCCAAGATGTCTAATGATGCGTATCACAAAGAAATAGCTCTCAAGAAGGAATTGGCAGAGATACTTCTTAGAGAAGAAATATATTGGCACGATAAATCCAGAGAGCTATGGATTAAAGAAGGTGATGAAAACACTAAATTATTCCATGCCTTGGTGAAGACTAAAAGAAGTAGGAACAAAATAGACTCGATCTTGGATCAGGAAGGAAAGTGACATTCTTCTCCTGAAGCTATTGAGGAGATAGCAGTGAAATTTTCCAAGGATTTTCTTGGTGATGTTAACAGGGACAAACCACCACAACCTCATCTGATGACGGATATTATCTACAAGGAGATCTCAGATGAGGACAACAAATTATTATGATGTCCATTCACTATAGAGGAGGTCAAAAAGGTTGTTTTTGACTTGCATCCAAACAAAGCTCTTGGCCCAGAGGGATTCATTGTGGATTTTTTTTAAAAATGCTGGGGGTTTTTGGGTAACGACATTCTCAGAATCAAGGAAGATTTTAGAAACAGGGGAGATTTGTGAAGGAAATTAATCATACCAACATTTCTCTGATCCCTACGAAGTAGGATTGTTCATCCATTGTGGATTTTAGGCCCATTTCTTTATGTAACTCTATTTAGAAAATTATATCCAAGGATATGGTGAATAGGTTAAAACCTATCCTGATGAAGATCATTTCACCTAAACAGCATGGATTCACCCTGAGCCGTGAAATCATGGATAGCATAATCATGGTAGCGGAAACTATTCATTCAATGCATAGATCCAAATTCAAAGGTATGATTATTAAATTAGATGTGACCAAGGCTTATGATCAAGTTACATGGAGCTTCCTAATTGAGGTACTTAGGAAATTTGGTTTTGATGAAAGATGGTTGAAATGTATAGAACATTGTATTTCATCTGTAAAATTTTCCATTATTGTTAATGGTTCTGTGAGCGGTTTTTTCCAAGCTACTAATGGGCTTCGGCAAGGAGACCCCCTGTCGCCCTTTTTGTTTGTACTTATGGCAGAAGTGTTCGGTAGGCATATAAAAAGAAAGGTTGGGCAAGGCCATTGGAAAGGTTTTTCAATTCACAAAAGTTTGGATCCGATCTCTCATTCGCAATTCGTGGATGATACTATTCTGTTTGGAGAAGCTACAAAGAGAGAAGCTCACATTATTAAGAATGTGTTAGAAGATTATGAAAAGGATTTTGGTCAGTGCATGAACAAACAAAAATTGATGATATACTTCCTCAACACAAATAAGAGGATTCAATCAAAGATAGTGGGAATATTGCAATATGGTCAAGGCAGTTTTCCTATTAAATATCTTGGGGTTCCTTTGTTTGGAGGAAAATTGGATAATAGAATATGGGAAGAGGTTGTCAATAAGTTCAAAGACAAATCTACATCATGGAAAAATAAATGGCTTTCACAGGTAGGGTAGATATAGATAATAAAATCTGTTTTGTCTGCAGTTCCTATCTATTACATGTCTTGCTATAGATTGTCTTGCAAGGCTTCGTCGGCATTAGACAGAATGCTCAAAAAATTTATTTGGGAAGGTTCGAAAGAGGAAAAAAAGATCCCTTTAATCAAGTGGGATACTGCCTGCATGCTTAAGGAGGAAGGTGGGGCAGATCTTAGGAAAATGAATTTCCAGAACTTGGCACTCGAATGAACCAGAGAGAATATTTATAGTGGTCAACATGGTTGGAGGTGTTGGTAATGGACCAGCGTCCCTCGCGGGGATTTAGGACATGGTTTAACAACCTCCTATAGATTCTATAAGTCTAGTGGTTGTATCAGGCATTAAAAGGTCAATCTTTTAGTGCAACGACAACCCTAGGTTGTAACAAGTGGTATCAGAGCTTGGTTGCAGGTTTGAATCACGCAGGCCATAGTGAGTGATGCTGGGAGGGGGATTGTTGGCAGTGGGACAGCATCCCTTGCAGGGATTCATGACATGGTTGAACAACCTCCTGTGGATTCTGAGTCTAGCTGTTGTATCAGGCATTGACAAGTCAATCTTTTGGTGCAACGACAACCGTAGCTTATAACAGGAGGTTTACCGATATGGAAATTCATTTGGGAAAGCAGGAAGATCTTAACAGATCATCTCACATGGAGGATTAGTAATGGGCGCAAAGAAAAGTTTTGGAGGGATTCTTGGAATGGAGAGGAAGCATTGGAAGATGTGACTGAGGATTAAGATTGGATCAACCAAATTGAGGCAGTTATGGGATTTTATATGGCAGATTATGTTGATATGAATAGTTCTCCAAATTCTCCTATTTCGTGGAAACGGGTTGGAGATTGGCAGAGCGATAACAGTCTGAAGTTGGTTGATATACTTAAAAGTAGGAAGATTTACATTTCAAATGAAAATGATTCTCTTGTTTGGAATGCTACTAAATCAGGTAAATATAAGGTGAGTTTGGGATACAAATTGCAAAGAAAGAGATAGAAGGATTGCAAATGGCCTGCCATTCTGTGTTGGGACAAAAGGGTGTTGCCTAAAGCTGGTGCCTTCCTATGGATAGAATTTCATGGAAGGATTCTTACATGTGATAGACTTAAAACAATAGGTATAGTGGGGCCCAACAGATGTTGCCTCTGTAAACAAGAGGAAGAATCCATAGAACATTTATTGTACGGTTGTTTTTATACAAAGCAGTGTTGGGATTGGCTATTGTTGAAGCTTCAGAAGTAGATGGTGCACAATATTACTTTCAAAGACTTTATTTTTGCTTGGCCGATGGGTGGCAAGAACTCAAAATGGGGGAGCCTCTGGATTTTTGGCCCATCTATGGTCGCTTGTCACGTATGGAAAGAGAGAAACATAAGGATATTTAGGGAGGAAGAGTTGGAGGTTCCTCTTCTTATTAACAAAATCCAAGCGGAAATAGAAGAAACTATCAATGACAAGATCCATGGGAGAAGATTTAAATATTATACTAAATGGGATATGGAGATGGAGAAAGTATGGAATTTGAAATAGAGCAGTAGTCACTATCAAGGTGCTAAATCAGTTGGAAGAAAGTCAAGTGGACACCTCCCCCACCCGAATGGAAAAAATTGAATTTCAATGGAGCTAGTCGAAGAAATCTTGGATTATCTGGGTTTGTTGCGGTAGTTAGAGACAAGAAGGGTAGCCTAGTAGGGGAAATATGTGGACTTGTGGGAATTGCATCTAATAATGTAGCAAAAATCACTGTTTTAGAGGAAGGTTCGAAATGGGTCTCATTTAATGGAGTTTTGAAGGTGATGATAGAGGGTGATTCTCAAGTCATCGTAAGCAGGATCAACAAAAAAGCATTTATGAATTGGCGGCTAAACGCATGGATCCCAAGGATAATCTGTTTGCTTCAATAGTTGACGGATTATCATTTTCACAACATTTACTATGAGGGAAATCAAGTGGCAGATATTCTTGCCAACCAAGGCATTGCTGAGACTCTTCCAATAGTCATGTTGATGGCAGATGTAAGGGAACAAAGATTTTTAGAATATCCTGATCAATGACAAAGTTCATATCACAAGGATGGGAATAGGGTGAAGTTTTACCATAAAAATTTCTTTTCGGGATAAGAGAGGTACTCTCTTGTCAGTTTTCATTCATGCGGGCTAGCCAGCTGTTGCTACGACTTCCTTAGATTGGATTGCACTTGGTCTTTAAGGACTAGGTGGGATGTAGAGAAGGCGGGATTGATGCGCTAGAAGGATGTTTCTAGATGTTTTTGGCCTATTTAAGAAAGGTTCAAACTGGTCTTAGCAAGCATTTCTCAGAAGATAAAATGGTGTATCATTTTGGCCTTAGTGGCCTTTTCCGCGAGGAGACTTTGGAAGATTAGTGTGACCAACTCTTTGATATTCATACAGAAGGCCAAATTGTCATTGAAGGTTGGCTAGAGGATGCGTTCAGTGAGGACAGGCACTAGTGTGATGGGCATATTTACGAAATCATTCTATTCTTAATGGTTGATGTGCTACCATCGAAGGAGGCATGTGTTCAGAAAATGGAAGGATTTGTGAGGGAAGAAGATGCAGAGGTCATGGGAGGTGTAGTTTTGGAGGTGGAAGAGGAGTGGGCTAGTATACTGGGTCCCTTTTTCAACCCTGCTATTTTCCTGTCAGATGTGGAGTTCTTGGATGTAAAGGACAAAGCCTAGTTAGTCGCGGTTGCTCTTAGGAATAGGAAGGAGGAGTTTATGGCAGAAGCATGGGAAGTCTTCCAGGTTGGGGTCATGAATGCAGACATGGGCCTATTTAGGAGGATGATGCAGAATGATGATGGTTGGCTTTCAGAAGCCAGTATTGATAAGGTGATGACTATTGGTGTGCGGGTGGCCACCATTTTGAGGCTTTTATAATTTGGTAGTGTTTTGTTTTGTTTTGTATTGTCGAGTTGGTAGGCAAGTTGAGTCAGTCAAATATACTTTGTAATCCTTTTTTTTATTAATATAGGGTGCTATCCCCACCTTGATAGCACTTGCTTAAAAAAAACACACACACACACACACACATATATATATATACACAGATGTGTATATATATATATATACACAGATGTGTGTATATATATATATACACATATGTATATATATATGTATATATAAATATGTATATATATACACATACACATATACAGATACATATATACATACATATATATATACATACACATACATACATACATATATATACATATACATACATTTATATACACATATACACACACACATATATACATATATATACATATACATGTACATATACATACATACATACATACTTACATACATATTCATATACATATACATATACATATATATATGTATGTATGTATGTATGTATGTATATGTATGTATATATATATACATACACACACACACACACACACACATATATATATACATACACACACATATATATGTATGCATACACACACACACGCACGCGCACACACACACACACACACACACACACACACACACACACACACACACACACACACACACACACACACACATATATATGTATGTATATGTGTGTATGTAAGTATTTATATGTGTGTGTGTGTGTGTGCGTGCGTGCGTGTGTGTTTAAAATTTCACATATATTAATGTTTTGTGGTTTCAAAGTGTTGGATTAAGATGGTTAATTTTGGCGAATGAGTTATGTTTTTTTCTAAATAAATATAATTTATAGTTACATGTTTATTTTGTATAATTAGAACTAATGAGTATTTTATCAAGGGGTATTGTCTTAATTTAAAAATTATCTCTTTGGAAGTTTTGATGGTAAATTCTAAAAGGGGGAAAAGTGAACTTGATGCTTTATATATGTTTTATTAAATAAATGTATGGGGTTAGGAAATGGACTTGTTTTATATACTATGGGTTTTCCTTTGTTTTCAATACATGTCCTTATTCTCTTAAAGTGGTCAAGTTATTTAATCGTGAAATACAATCCTATGAAGTAGGATAGATTCAATAATTGAATATAAATCATATGTTTTATGAAATTATAATACTAGATGGAATTTCATATTTGAGGAATATATATTAATGATGCATAGTTCATGATTTTAGGTTATGGTACTTAGATTTGTATTTTGAGTTGATTTCTTAGATTTGTATTTTGAGTTGATTTCTTTCTCCCAACTGAGACTAGTATGGAAGTGTGTATGTATTATCTTAGTATATAGATTTTGTTATCCTTGTGAATTAAATAGTTAGATTATAATAAATTGATTTGGTTAATTAATAAAAATTAATACCTTAAGAGAATAATAATCCTATGTCAATAGGGGAGGCTTTATTTTATTCTTTTATATTTGATATGCTTCTCTTGTTTCTGATTAAGCAAAAATAGGTTTTGAGGGGACTTGAAACCCTGTACATCAATTCCAAAGATATAACAATAGAGTATCTAGACCAACATTAACAACAACAAAATAGAACGAGCTCGAAGAGATAAGGACAACAAAAACACAATAACCAAAGGAAAAGATAGCAAAAAACCAACAACAAACAGCCACCCAGCTACATGAAAATATTCAGACTATCAGTAGCCTCTTTCTCCAGGATTAACATGGTCTTTGCAGCTTCTTTCAAGTCAAGAAGATCTTGAGGCATAGGAGCCTCCATAGCCTTATTTCTTTGTCTAGTTCTCCTCACACAAAGTGAGGGATATCCTTGGAGCTAGAGACCCCAACATCCATCTCCAGATCCATAAAGATCATTTCATTGTGCATTTTCTCCAATCTAGCTACCATAGCCAACATATTGGTAGAAAAACACTCAGGATAGCCACACTATTTTTCATGATCTTCTTGAGGTGAGTCTCAATTTTTTGCATCTTCAGGCTGATCTCCCCAAACTTTTCATCATATCTGTACTTAAAAATCTCTATAGCTTCACCATTTTTCTGAGGGTAGTCCAACATCATTCTCTTTTCATCTTCTTTCCACAAGACACACTCATTGCTTTCAGAATAACTTCCTTTCCCTTGTTCCTTTGTTCTCACTTGGCCCTCTTTCTCCACGACCCCTTCAATCCTTTCCAATTTAGCTGAGGTAGTTCTCTACTTAAGACGTAGGGTCTTAATTTCATGAAATAACCATCATTGGAATCGGTATAGATCAACCAAGGCACTTCTAGTAGTTCCTAAGATATCGATTGGTTCTGATTCTTGGTTTTCAGAAACTTTAGGATGCTGCTTATCCCCAAAACCAGAATTAGATAAAATAATTCTCTTACCCTTCCCCTTGGGCTTCACCTTCATAGTAGAGGTTTCCTCCTCTGACAAAATAGCATTGTTGATCTTGGGGATTATAACCCTCTTCTTAGGGGGGTTAGAGGTGACAACCTTTTCATCAAACTCAGAATCATCTGAACCATCACTAGGGATATACTCCTCTTAATGATCTGGACTAGCCTTAAACCTATTAACCTTGGCTTCAAAATGCTCATAAATTAAAAGTATTAACCCCTAATGAGCTTTAGGGATCGACTTAGGGTTCTTAATGTGGTCACCCAGACAGTCATTAAGGAAAGAAACCAAATAAAAGGGAAAGGAAACCTTATTCCCATATCTAAACTGATTCAGTAACACAAAATGGTAGCTATAAAGTTTAGTAAACCTCCCATCAACTGTAACAAATTCCATTATCACTTTCAACATTTTATGCCAGAATTTTTTTACCTGGTTGGGAATGAAGTAAGTCCTTTCATGCTTGACAAGCCTTTCCTTTTCATCTTCGTTCTTGGGAAAGGTCTTCACCGCATTATTAGAGAATTTTATATTCCTGAATAATTTGACCCTTTTCGTAGACAACCCTTTCACCTCCATAATCATCTTCTCATCCAAATTCATTGTCTACCCAAACAGGGTGACTTCTTCTTATTCCATCCCTTGATGAAGAGTTTGGAAACCTAGTCCTTTTTCCCATGTAGCTTCTCCATATAACCGGTTATCCCCCATTTCTCTAATATTCTCCAAACTTTATGTTCCTTCTTCCAACCTTCACAGCTAGTCAGCTCATTCTTGTTAATATTGTCCCCCATGGCTTTAGCAATTCCAAACACACCTCCTTCGCTAGATAAAATATCAACTCTACAAAAACAATGGAGAATAGCAAAGCTAATGAAGAGGAAGCATTTAATCACCCAGAAAGCGTGCGGGGTATTCCACCTCATGCAATCTAGAAAATTCCCACCAGCTTGACCATCATTAATGATATAGTTCAATCTAAGGGCAATCATGAGATAACAAGGGAGAATCCTTTCCATTTATACAATAAAAAAATTGTTGGCAATTGACACTCAATTGGTTGGTTTCACTATGTTGTCATTGATGGCAACATGCTATTGTGTTTCGGCTTCATTTCTTGGTTTAGTTGTGTATCGGTAGGCATTTCACAAACACTTCACTGGAATTAGCACCGACAACGGCACCAGAAGGACATAAGGATTTATTTAGATACAGGCAATGCAGGCAAACATGGTTTAGTAAAGGTTATCGGTATTTGAGGCTAACATATCTTGGATTCGGAATCGACAATTGGTTTTTTATATTTATGCATTTATGTTATCTAGATATGAGGTGGATGCACAAATTCTTGATGCCTATGCAAAAATGTTGATTGATGCACCAATTGATGAGGCAGAAAAGAGAAGCAAAGAGAAGAAAAGAGAAGCAGGAAGGGAAACCACGAAAAATATGTGGAGAAGGTCTCAAAGGACATTAAAGCTTTAATTGATGTTGTCCCGGAACAAGCAAGGAAGAGGAAGAACAAAGAAGTACATATTGAGCCTATTATTGTTGATACAGAATCTAAGGATGACACACCATTGACATTTAAGAGAGTTATTAGGAAGAAAATAGAGGAAGCAAAGGTAGAAGCTAAGAAGCAACTAGTTGGGAAGGTTACAATCAAAATAACAACATAAAAGCAAGCACCAAAGGCAACACCTTCAGCTACATCGGGTACTACAAAGGGGAAGCAGAAGAGTGACCTATACTTAGAAATTGAATCTGGTAATGTGACTATCATACCACCTAAAACTTGTGCAAAATCAGTAGATGAAATCACTAAAGATGGCATGTTGAAGAATGTTCAATTTTATTATGAACACTTAGAGGATGATGAACAAAGAGAGGTAGAGGAAGCAATCCTATTATATCAGGATATTTATTAGAAAGCCTTAATAGAAATAGAAAATCAAATACTGGTTGAATTGTACAATATGTTAGATGCTAGAAGACTATCAACCATGCAAGAGATAAACATATAGAAATTTAGGAGCTATTATCTAGTTGTGTTACTATTGCACTAAATGAAATGGAAAAGACACTTGAGGTAGCAGATAGAAAAGTTTTCAATAGAAAACATCAAATAACTAGTCTGATGCTAGGAAGAGTAAATGAAATAATAAACGAGACTCAAAAAGCATGGGTTAAACTTCTTGGAGAGAATAGAGGATTCTTTACTTCACCAGAAACAAAAACAAACACTGTAGATACCCCAGTTGAAGGAAAAGGAAAAGGGATTATGGGTACTTCACCCTCAATTTTGAAATTTTTTAAGATAGTTGAAGTTGAGCCTCCAGTAAATACAAATGTATAGACAAATATTGATATACGGGTTAATACAAAGAGTGAACAAGATAATGTTGTACAGGATACTAATATTCAGGATAATTGTCATTCAGATACACATGTACAGGTTGAGGTTATAGTTCCTATAGAGGAACCAATAGTTACATAGAGTGCACCATGTGGTGAAGCCACCGGTGCAAGTGAGGACGTTATACAGGATAAATCTTCAGAAGAGAAGAAAGGGGAATCTGGAAGGGAACCGATAGTTTGTCCATCATTATTGTCAATTGAGACCTCACAAGTCGAAAAGAAACACATAACAGAGATGAGTTTTACTGAACTCATGATGATGGTAGCACAAAAACTAATGAAGGAAGGATCCACAAACAAAGGGATTATAGATCAATAAATCACTATTTTACACACACTGGTCCCGGAGTGTAAGATTGAAAATGAAACGAGCCCATCCAGAAAGCTTAAAATAATTACTGAGCATATTTCAAAGGATTTTCAATCCTTACAGTAAATCTCAAACTAAAAATCACTTGCGAGATTTACTCAGGCTAAGAGAGATACATTTGATCAGGTAATTGAATCTGCACAATTTTCTGTAGGGCCGACCACTGACCGCTCCAGTCCTTCCCGACAACTATTGTTCCTGCCCGCTGCATCTCCGAGCCCCTGTCTCCCGACTCTCGACTCTCGGCCACCGAGCTCCTACCCGCACTGGGCTACCTCCTTCCGGCAGCTGACCTCCTACCGACCGGGCTCCTTCTCTCAGCCCGGCTCCTCCTCGAGACATCGGCACTAGCTCCTCATGTCAAAACTGGTCCGGGCACCTCCCATTGGCACCTCCACCTACTGACATCGACCTCTACACTGCCAATAGCCACCTATGATGTCGATCGACTCCTTCCCACCGGATGACAGCTCGCCAGCCACATCCGTTGTCGACGCCTTTGATCCACAAGGCATGCAGACCCTGAGGCACACGGAGACCCTGCCACATGGACAATGCGACACCATCACCTCTCCAGTGCCACGTTATCAGTACCGTTTGACATATTAGCCTATCAAATTTTGCCATGTCATCCGTTCGTACAGTACGAACGCCATGTAGGAAAGGAGGTGAAGTTTTGGTGATGGCCATACAACCATCAAATTTAGGTTCATGACTTTCTAACGTCGTCATCTTTTTAAATAAATTTGCATGCCCCCTTCGTTGAGCTTTTTGATTTTACAGTTCAACTCAAATGGTCGTATCTTTCTCATTTTGCTCCTTTTTTGGTGATTTTTCTTTTGAAATGGGCTAGAATTTCGTTTACTTTCTCATGGTGTCATTATTTTTTGATTTTAAAGGACATAGTTTTCAGAAATATCAGTTTTTGGTGACTTTACCTATCCAATCCTCATTTCTACAACTTCCGGGACTCCATTTGGGCTCATATGAACTCCTTTTCAGGTGCCATTTTTTTTCAAGTACATAATTTTTTGTCTACTCTCATAATATGCTATCAGTTTGCAGAAATTTTGGGTAGAAATTATACTTTCAGTATATGGTCCTTTTTGGCCAATTTGTCACTTGTATTGCATAGATCTATCTTGTTGGTCTTTTGCATTATAGTTCTCAGCCTATTGGGGCAGTTGTAAAATAAAATTAGAAGTCCACCTTTCTATTGTTTGCAAGTGGCCTATTGGGATGATTACTTGACAGACATTATAGATTTGGTAGACATCATTGATGATATTCATCTTCTCTTTGATGAAGATGATCCTTCTTCGATTGTTGCGAGGGAACACTCTGACCCTCTTGTTCATTCTTTACATGATCATTATTTTGAGGTTGCCATGATTGTGGATACTTATGTACAATAGTTGGAGGAGGTCTCTTTATGTTTAGAGGAGACATGTGAGTCTTTGGGACATGTTCTACTTTCATCTCCACTAGATCTTGGAGTGCCTTTTTCAGCAGTGTGGATCACTTTACCACCTTTGGAGGGGGTATCTTTCAACATTGACATGTGGACACTTGAGCAATTTTCAGAGACTTCATTCATCATGAGTTTTTTTCATACATCTTCCCTTCATGATTGGGGTGACTTCATGGATACACCTTTGGTTTTGTTTCTTCCTAAGGGGAAGAATGTTGTTCAACGTTCATGGAGCAGTTTATTCATACATCATCAAGCTTCTATCATTGGTGCAGATTCTACATTGAGGGGGGCTTCCTAGCTTCTCTTCTTCTCTCATATGGGGGGAGGGGGGACTTTTTCCTCATATGGGGTTTTGTTCCTCACATTCTTCTATGAGAGTTCTCTTGTATAGATTTCATCTCTCTTTTGCGGGAGGGTTTTTTGCCATTGGGTTTTTCTCTCTTTCCCCGCTTTGTGAGAGATTTTATTGCATTGGTTTGCATGCATTTCCATTTGTACATGGGTACCTAGCATGGCCTAGTAGTCACGACCGATCTTGCATTACTTAGTTGCATTGTAGACTTAAGTGCATTCCCCTAAGTTGCACTTAAGGGGGATGTTGGTGTAAATAATTATTCATCATGGATATTATTACACTATACTCAAGTTTACTTAGGAAATGCATTTCATAGTAGTTTGGGTATGAGACACTTGGGTGTTTGTGCCACATTGGGATAGTGTGTGTAGGAGAATTTCCACCTTTTATGGTGTTGATCGTGTTACTACTTTATCATATCCACTTACTATGGAGTGATAATTCCACCTTCAGTGGGTGGTCCACCTAATGTGGAATATTTTATTGTTTCTCCTACCTACCCACACCTATTTCCTACCTACCCTTGTTTCTTATTAAGCCACTTGTCATGTTTGTGTGCTCACATATCCATCTAGCCTTTCCTATATAAGAAGGCACATCTACATTGTATGTAACAACTATTGATTTTTATTTACTGATGACAATATAGTTTATTCTTGTCCATTATCTTATCTCTCTATTTGTACATTTCATTGAGATCTTGATCTTGGCAAAATAAAATAGAAAGAATGCATGGATATGGTGGGAAAACCCACACTGATGAAACTAAATGAGAAAGAGTCATTTTCACATATACTGAGTGGACTTGTATCTATTTTTGGCACATTCAAAACATCTTGTGATACTTATCTTGAGAGACCGGAAAAGACTTATCCAGAAATTTTGAAACTTGTTAAGCTTCAATAAGACATTTTGAGATATTAATTGTACAATTTTTTTTCTTTGACATTCTTTTTAGAATTTTTGATGGTATTGATATCAAAGGGGGAGTATAGATGTGAAAAAGAATAAAAGAAGTTGTATACATTAGGGGGAGTCATGGCAATATGCATTATTTTGCTTTAATGGATATTCAGGTCAATGGGAGTCATGGTAATATGGAGTATTTTGCGTTAATGGATATTCAGCTCAAGGGGAGCAGGGCAAGATGAAACCGCCAGATGAAACCTTGACCCATTTTCACATAAGTGTTGCCATCAATGCCAAAGGGGGAGATTGGTTGCAATTGACACTCAATTGGTTGGTTTCACTATGTTGTCATTGATGGAAACATGCTATTGTGTTTTGACTTCATGTTTTGGTTCAGTTGTGTACCAACAGGCACTTCATAGATACTTCACCGACACCGGCACCGGCTTCAACACTGATAGGACAAAAGGATTTATTTGGTTACTGGCAGTGTAGGCCGACATGGTTTAGTAAAGGTTATTGGTATTGGAGGCTGACTTATCTTGGATCCGACATCAACAATTGGTTGTTATATTTATGCATTTATGTTATCTAGCCGACATGTAATTTGATATTGTATATATCTTTGTATAGGGTATATAAGTTTGTTTTATAGATCATTTTGATATAGACATGAAATAGGAGATCATGTACATGCGAATGTAATTTGATGCGAAATATATGAGAGAGATCATGTATGTGAGGAAATTCATGTAAGGGTTATTCCAATAAAGGGTTTAGGGTTTAAGACTAGAATGGACAGGGTTTAAACCAGAACTGTATTTAGGCATAGAATATGTTATCTTAGCAGTTCATACTTCTCTAGATTGTAGTCTAGAATTTTATTTAGTCAGTGAGACTCTTTTTGTGATTGAATAATGTTCTCTAGGTTGTAAGCCTTCCTGCAAGTGTAGGCCCCTCATATTTTGTAATATCTCTTCATATGTCATGTCGATTGATATTATGGGTCACAAGTCCAACCGTGGTTTTTCCTCTTTGAGATTTTCCACATATAAATCTGTGTGTTATGGTTCTCATTTATGTGATTGGATTATTGGTTGCTTCACTTCTTTAAATTTTGTATGTACCGGTATACCAGTTGGTGTATGCATGTTTCCATAAGGCTAAAATTAATCATTCCGGTATAACACTAATTCACTCCCCCCTCTCAGTGTTATTGGATTCCAACAATTGGTATCAGAGCCTTGTGCCTTGAAGGAAGTTTAATAGCTTGAGGAAGATTTTGAAACCAGAATCCATGGATATGGCTTTGCAGAAGCAACTTGAGATGGCACTTGAAGATTATGATACTGAAAGATTGAAGAACTTAAAGCTACAAGATAAATTGAATTCTGCAAAGGAAATCATTCTTGTCCTACAAGAGAGGTTATCATCTGTTCAGGATAGGAGGAAGGAAATTTTGCAAAGTCAAGATGATGAAGAGAAAGATGCACTTAAAGAACAATGCCAGAAATTGAGTCAGGAGAACATGGTTATGAAAAATGAAATGCAAGCTATAACTATGAGAATGTGTAAGGAGATTAAGGATATAAAGACGAAGGAAGGAAATCTTGTTGTATCCCTGAAGAAAAAATTTGAAGAATGTGGTAGGTTGATTCATGAGAATTATATGTTGAGAACTGATTTAGTACAATCCAAAAGTAATGAACAAGAGCTTGAGAGGAAAATGATAATTCTGAGAGAAGATTTAACGATTGCAAGTGAGTATAAAGAAAAATTCAAGATTAGCTCAGCACAGCTAGATGAGGTATTGAAGAGACAAAGACAGATTGGACATTCTAGTGGTCTTTGATTTGAGAAAGGACAAAGTTCCGGTACTGCTAATGAAGATCAAAACCATAAGGGACTGATAGGGAAATTTAATTCTTATAAATTCAATGGTAGATGTTTTGTTTGCAAAAGATTTGGTCACATGGCTAGGCAATGTAGAAACAAAGCAAATCAAAACCACGATTCTGGAATTTGAGAATGAGATAATCATATATATTTTGAGCAGAGTACATGGGGAATTTATATGGTTAAATAGACCTTACAAAATCACCAAGGAAGCCATCCGAGCAATTACTAGTTTATCATCAGTTGGGCAACATCTAGACAAGAAGGTTTCGAATGATTTCATGAGAAACATCACCGACACGACATCTGATTTGGTAGCATGATCATCGGGTCTAGGGTAACTTAGTCAAACTGACTAAATTTTGTTTTCAGTTCATGCATTTTGGCTACATGCAAAATGATGAGGGAGAATGTAAAATTAGATCTATACGGCTAGATGCTAGATGAGTTGTTAAAGAACCTAAGAAAAATTAAGGGTGAAAAGAAGGGTATATTCCGGTATGGCAACTTGATAGTTTGCTTTATTTTATATTTCATAAATGATACATCTGGTTTTGGTAAGAGGTAGTGGCCATTTGACATCTTGGTAGGGAGACAAGTTAAATAGTCAATTGCTGCTTTAGGAAGTTAGAGAGATGACAAGGTATGGGGATATTTCAAAGCCTTCCAAAAATCTATGAGGTATAGGGTAAGGGTACCTGAGCATATTGTAGAAAAATATTCAACCAACATATGCTTCATGGTAAAGAAGGATGAAACACTAATGGAAGTAGTTAAGCCCCGAAATATTTGAATTGAAGAAATGAGCTATGAGGTGGATGCACAAATTCTTCATGCCTATACCAAAATGATGAATGATGCACCAATTGATCAAGCAAAGAAGAGAAGCAAAAAGAAGAAAAGAGAAGTAGGAAGGGAAAGAAAGAAATTTGTGGAGAAGGTCTCACAGGACATTAAAGCTTTAATTGATGTTGTCTCGAAAAAGGGAAGGAAGAGGAAGAACCCCAAAGTACATATTGAGCCTGTTACTACTAATTCAAAATCTGAGGATGACACACCATTGGCATTTAAAACATTTGTTAGGAAGAAAAAAGAAGAAGCAAAGGTAGAAGCTAAGAAGAAATAGACTAAGAAGGTTACAATCAAAATACCGACACAAAAGCAAGCACCAAAGGCAACACCTTCAGCTCCATCCGGTACTGCAAAAAAAAAAGAAGAGTGACATCGACTTAGCAATTGAATCTGGCAATTTGACTATCATACCACCTAAAAATTGTGCAAAATTAGTAGATTAAATTACTAAATATGGCATGATAAAGAATGTTCAATTAAATTATGAACACTTAGAAGATGATAAACAAAGAGAGTTAGTGGAAGAAATCCTATTATATCTGGATATTTCTAAGGAAGCCTTAATAGAAATAGAAAATCAAATACCGGTTGAATTGTACAATATGTTAGATGTTAGAAGACTATCAGCCATGCAAGAAGATAAACATATTAAAATTCAAGACCTATTATCTACTTGTGTTAATATTGCACTAGATGAAATGGAAAAGACACTTGAGCTAGCAGAGAGAAAAGTTTTCAATAGCAAACATAGAATAACTAGTCTGATGCTAGGAAGAGTAAATAAAATAATAAAGGAGACTCAAAAGGCATGGGTTGAATTTATTGGAGAGAATAGAGGATTCTTTACTTCACTAGAAACCAAAACAAACACTGTAGATATCCCGGTTGAAGGAAAAGGAAAAGGGATTATGGGTACTTCACCCTCAGTTTTGAAAAATATTAAGAAAGTGGAAGTTGAGCCCTTGGTAAATACAGATGTACAGACAAATATTGAGATACCAGTTAATACAAGGAGTGAACAAGATAATGTTGTATAGGATACTAATATTGAGGATAATTGTCCTCTGGATACACATGTATAAGTTGAGGTTACAGTTCCTACAAAGGAACTGACAGTTACACACAGTGCACCAAGTGGTGAAGCCACTAGTGCAAGTTAGGGGGTTATAAAGGATAACTCTTCATAAGAGAAGAAAGGGGAATCCGGAAGGGAACCGTTACCTAGTCCATCATTGTTGTCAATTGATACCTCACAAGTCAAAAAGAAAAACATAACAAAGATGAGTCTGACTGAATTCATGATGATGGTAGCACAAAAACTAATGAAGGAAGGATCCACAGACAAAGGGATTATAGATCAATAAATCACTATTTTACACAACTAGTTCCGGAGTGTAAGATTGAAAATGAAGAGAGCCCATCCAGAAAGCTTAAAATAATTACTGAGCATATTTCAAAGGATTTTCAATCCTTACAGTAAATCTCAAACTGACAAACACTTGAGAGATTTACTCAGGCTAAGAGACCTACATTTGATCAGGTAATTGAATCTGAGAAGAAAAAGATTAATGAGAAGCCAATACTAATAGAAAATTATTTGAAGCAATGTACAAATATATATAGGGTATGTTGTAACACTGAAATACTTACATCTAATGTGGACAAAAAGATAAAAGAACTCCAGGAGAAAATTGCAAATATAGCTAATTATTTTGATGGATTGATTTCAATGACTACATCAATTGTGTTAGAATCCAAGAAGACTAAGAGGGGGGTGAATCAGTGTTCTATAGGTACTCTTTTACAAAATACACATATAAACCGGTAAATGAAGAAACATATCACTTGAAGTAAATAAACCAACCACATGAATGAACACCATAACACACATAATTTATACGTGGAAAACCTCATAGAGGAAAAACCACGGTGGGATTTGTGACCCACAATATCAATTCACTGGCCATATGAAAGATATTACATAGTATCTGGCTTGCACATACAGGAAAGCACACTTCCTAGAGCACATTGCTCAACACAAAAGAGTCTCACTGACTACAAGCTTGTGCTGAGATAAAACAGTAATGGTGAACTCACAAAATGCATCTGCAATGCCAAAAAGAGTTTTTATTATAGCTCTGTTCTGTACCGGTTCATAAACCCTGAACACTTGTACTAGTATCTCCTTTCTTCCAAGAATTCTTTACAAACCATCTATAGATCATTTCATGATATAATGTTTTCATACAAACAATCTACATACATACCCTTCACATTACACAGTTCTATTGTATTGTCATACACACTCTCTTATCCCATATATCACAATGACCTAATGAACTGAATTATATACCCTTTACAAACAATATGCCTTATGTTGGCTTACAATACATTACAAAAGATATAAAATATCGGCCCAATACAATAATTACAAAATGATTTTACAAATAAAACTTCCTTCGGATCCTAGACTGATGTTGGCTTCACTAAAGTGTTGGATGTTGGTGTCCGTGTTGGTGTCGGTTGTGACCCTGAATACTCCAATGTTGATATTTGCTAGTGTATGCCTCCTAATGTTGGTATATGCCTTCTATAGAATCTTGTTTCCATCAATGACAACATATGAATCCAATGAGTGTCAATTGCCAACAATCTCCCCCTTTGCCATTGATGACAACAGTCATGTACAAAATGGATTCCCTACCAGTTGAACTAAAACATGAAACATGTTCCCCCTGAGCTGATTGACTTTGATTGCAATACACTCTGTTTGATATCCTTCCCCTATTTTTTACATATATATACTCCCCCTTTGGCATCAATTCCAAAGAACGGTGAAAGAATTGAAAGAATTTGGTTAAGAATCTGTGCAAAAGAATTAATAAATATAAATTACTTTACCAGAGCTTGACCAATTTCAAGATCTCTAGAAACTCTATATAGGTATCCCAATTGGTTTTGAAAGTTTGAGAGATGGATACAAGTCCACTTAGTAAATGTGCAAGTGTTTCTTTCTCAGTGACTTCTGTGGGTGTGGGATTTGCAAGCATATCCATACATTCCATCTTATGTACACCAAGTGAATCCAATCTTGGACTCACCAAACCTCTAAGACTCCTTGCTCTCTGAATGATCTTGTCTCTTTCTTTTCCAAAAGCAAAAATTTGGGTCTCCAAAGACAAAATTTGTCCATCAATGGATGTAGTGAGTGAAGTTAGTCCATCAAAAGATTTAGCAATATTAGCAATCTTTTCATGTAACTCCGTTAACCTCTTATCTACATTTGCTATAAGAATTTCTATATTATAATAGACCCTATAGATATTAGTACACTAATTCAAGGAATTTTCAATAAGTATAAGTTTTTCTTCAACCTTCCTCTTCTCTATTTCAGTAATCTGGTCAAAAGCGACTTTCTTATCCAAAGTGAATCTCTCAAGTGCTTGCCAGTCGGAAATCTTCTGCAATGATTGAAATTTTTTAGATATGTGCTTTGTTAATACCTTAAGCTTGATGGAAGGTCTTGCTTCATTTTCAATCATACAATCAGGAATGAATCTGTGGGACTCATCTCAGTGATTAATTTCTTCTAAACTTGAGAAGTGTCAATTGCCAAAAAATTTGTTGGGGAATCAACATCAACTATCGATATGGTACTGGGAGTCTTATCAGTCCCCTTTTCCTTATCCTCTTCCAGTGTATCCATTTCCTCATCCTCTTTTGCACTGGTGGCTTCACCACTTGGTGTAGTATCAGTTACCATCGGTGGAGTATTTTCTACAATATTGTCATTAGCCTATACATTATCCATATTGCGTTGCTTGAATTGTACAAATGTTGTCTATGCTGGTATAGACTGTACACTCTCATGAATTTTGGGTCTACTTGTCGGTGGTGTCTGTACACTCTTATTTACTGCCGGTATATCCAAAATTTGTTCTAAACTTCCCAAAATTCCTTTCGCTTTAGATTTATATGGAATGGTGGAAGTTGTTGCCTTAACAAATTCTTCTTGAGAAGTACAGAAATCTGGATTCTTTTGGAATAATTTAGACCAACCATCTCTCATCTCATTTATTATCTCATTTACCCTACCCATCATTAGGCTTATTTGCTAGGGTTTGCTGCTAAAAACTATTTTGTTGGCAACATCTATACATCGTTTCATTTCCTCATTATTTATAGAGCCACACATATTTAAAAGTTCAACTTCCATAATTTCCCTATCCCTCTTCACTACATCTAATCTTCTTGCATCTAACTTATTATATAGTGATAAAGGAATTTCCTTCAAAATCTCTACTAAAGCATTCTTATATATACCTATATATAACAAAATTGTGTCTTCAATTTCATTCTACTCATTATCATCTAAATTTTTATAGAAATTTGATACATTCTTCAAAATACCATTTTTGTTACCTCATCTATCAATTCTGCACAAGTCATTGGGGGTATGATGGTAACATTACCAGATTCAATTGCTTCATCTATTGCACTCTTTTTCTTCTTGTTCGGGGTTACAAGAGTGGATGAAACTAGTTTCCTTTTCTGAGTAGGTTTCCTTGCTGGAGGTGTGGGAGCAGTAGGATTTGTAAATTTTCTTACTAGCTTCCTCCTTGGCTCCACCTTCTTCTCTTCTATCGGAGGCTTGTCAAATTTCTTCCTTTGTACCCTTCTGAATGCATCAGGTATATTATGATAGAAGAAATGAAAGTCTCAGGCCTCTTTATCTCAAGAGCACCAACCACTGCCAATTCATCTACCGGTTTAGATCCAGAACCTAGTTTTGTACCTATCCTGTGAATTACATTTTGAACAAATGCAGACATTTTGTCTATTTTCTTTTCTCTCATTTTCTTGTTGAAGCCAATTTTGACTTCAAGAGCCTTCTCCTCTATAGTGCCAAAATGTTTAGTCTTTACATCTAGTGGAGCTTCAAGCAACATTTTTACATAAAGTTCCAAGATGTTGTCATCAACTTCATATCCTAGTTTAGTGACCCATATGGTTCTAGGTTCCACTGCTTCCATGAGGGTTTTATCAGTTTTTACCATAAAGAAAATATTAGTGGAGTATTTATCCATAACATTCTTAGAGATCCTCTCCCTATGTCTCATGTTTTCTTGAAAGGTTTTAAAGTATCCCCAAATCTTCTCATCCCTTCTAGTACCAAGACTGGTGATTGCATCTTTGATCGGCATACCTACCAGTATGTCATGAGCCCAACGTCTCTTCCCCAAACCCGATAGCTCATTCATGAAGTACAACATTAAGCAGACAATAAGATTGCCAAACCTAAATGTTTCTTTCTTGACTCGTTTGATTTTGCCAAGATTCAACATTAATTCACTTCTTAACCATTCACATAAATCATATTTTCCATCATTTCTTAAAATTTGGTACGCAACATGATGAAATGGAAATAGAGTTCAATTGAATTGATTGAGTTACCTTGTAGCCGATGATCATGCTAGAAAATTTCACATCTATGTCTCTGATGGTGTCGATCCTCATCGATCTTCCATCATGGGTTGCATCGATGAGATTTTCTTCAGTATTGGAGATCTTGTTCCCAGTTCCTGTCTGACTTTGGGTAAGTCGGTGACTGCCTAAATTGCTTCCTTGGTGATCATGTAGGGCTAGTCTAGCCAGATGAATTCATTGTGGACCCTACTGAGAACATATTTGATCACGTCATCCTTGAAATCCGGTATGTATAGGATTCTGGTTAACCCTAGGTCTTCAATGACTTGATATTCTGACTTGATTGTTCTAGAGCTGCCTAGTATCACAGATTGATGCATGCCCTTGATCTCCTCAGTGCCTAAATCCTCCAAGGTGCAGTGAATATAGGCCCCTACATCTTCTACATAGACTACGTCATCGGGAAGCCTTGAGAATGCACCCATAGAGTCTTCCTTCTTTGCTATCTCGGGAACTTCCTTAAAAATAGGTCTTAGCCTATCCTTAAGCTCAACGACGGTGGGATTTGCAATGAAAGTAGGAGCAGATGATGATCTAGATGCCATTTCAAAGAAATACCTGGAAAATGATCGTTGGTTTGAAGATTTGATTACTTCTCAGATAACTGCTGGAAATCCTTTAGATTACCTTTGCTCGCTCTTGATCGCCTTTGATTCACCTTTTCTTCACTCTAGTTTTATTGGGTGCTGGGTGAGTGAAAATGAGTCCATTTTCCTTTTTATCAGTGCATAAACTCTAATCCTTCACTGTCATAAATACTTAGTGATGTACCCTACCGGATGCTGGTTTGATAGTTTTATATCAGGTAAACCTTCATCAATTATCAATACAACTCTCCAGATCTCTTCCATATCTCTTTTGGGGAATATGAAAGATTTTTAATTAATTTGCCAACCCCTAAGGCCTATGCCTCAGTTACTAGTTGAATTTCTTGTCAGTAATTGAATGCTCTGTTCTATCGATGGAGTTACTGGTGTAGTTACCGGTGTAGTTTCATCTCCACTTGGTTCTTTAGACTTCTAACCCATCTCTTGGTGTGTTCTTGTTGTATGTCATCTACCTTTTTCTTTCCTTTCTCATTTTCTTTATCATTGCTAATCAGTTTAGTCTTTCTTCTGTAGTACTTAGCAATATGACCTATTTTGTTGCATGCAGGACATGTAACATTATTCTTTTGAATTATTTTGACATATCTGGTGTCATTCCTTGACCTACATTAATTAGCAAAATGTCCAAACTTTCCACATCATGACATTTAACATTCATTCTACAATCTTCTGACTTATGACCATATTTGTTGCAATTTGTGCATTGACCGGGAATAGAATTGTAGTTTTGATTTGTTCTATTTCTATATTGTTTACCCATATTCCCAAATTTATTACAAACAAAACATCTACCATTGAATTTATAAGCATTAGATTGCCTTAATGTTTTCCTCTATTCTGATGAGTTTTGCATAGTAGTTGTCTGATTTTCATTTGCAGTACTGGAGCTTTCACCTTGTACAAATCCAAGTCCTCTAGAATCTTCATTCTGCCTTTGTCTTTTCAATAAATCATCCAACTATGCAGCACTAATCCTAAATTTTTCTTTATACTTGCTTGCAGTAGTCAGATCATTTCTCAAAGTTATTATTTGCTTTTCAAGCTCTTGTTCAATATTCCGGGATTGTACCAAATTAGTTTTCAACATATCATTCTCATGAGCCAATCTGCCACATTCTTTAGAGATATAGAAATATTTTCTTCCTTCTTCTTTCTTTCCTCAATACCTTTTGACATCCTCATAGTCAGGTCTTGCATTTCATTCTTCATGAGCATGTTTGCTTGACTCAATTTCTGAGAATTATCCTAGTTTTGCAAAAGTTCCTTCCTCCTAGCTTGAGCTGATGATAACCTTTCTTACAAGATAAGAATGAATTTATTAGAAAAATTTAATTCATCTTGTAGTTTTAAGTTCTTCATCCTTTCGGCATCATAATCCTCCAGTGCCATCTCAAGTTGCTTTTCCATAGCCATCTTTAATGATTTCAGTTTCAAGATCTTCCTCAAGCTATTAAACTTATTGTGAGGTGCCAGGCTCTGATACCAATTGTTGGAATCCAAGAACACTAAGAGAGGGGGGGGTGAATCAGTGTTCTGTCGGTAACATATGATTTTTCTTTTTTACAACATACACATATAAACTGGTAAATGAGGAAACATATAACTTGAAGTAAATAAACTAGCCACATGAATGAAAACCATAACACGCAGATTTTATACATGGAAAACATCAAAGAGGGAAAACCACGATGGGATTTGTGACCCACAATATCAATTCACTTGCCATATGAAATCTATTACATACTATGGGGGCCTGCACATACAAGAAGGCATACTGCATAGAGCACACTGCACAACACAAAAGAGTCTCACAGAATACAAGCTTCTGCTAAGCGGTATGTGCAAGCTAATGAGTCACAAATTCGCGGAAGTCTGCACGTTGGAAAATGGGCCCCCGTTTTAATTCTAAAAAAATGGGGGGTTGTTAATGGTTCGGCCTCTTGAGCCGAAAGGTGATGGGGGACTGAAGCTAAATTAAATGGGCCCCCATTTTTAAATTCTATTTTTACTATTTTTTTGGGCAAATTTTTCATTTTCACCGTGACAGTGAATTGACAAGAGGAGATCAAAAACGGGCCCCCATGCTGTGGTTTCCATTTCAAGCCTCCACCACTATCCCAGGTACACATTCAGTCATCTATTTTCACATTTCATAATTTTCTTGTATATTTTTCTTATTTTTTTGTGTATTATTTAGATTTTTTTGTATTATTTTAGTTTTTTTTATAGTAGCCTATAAATAAATTATTTTTTATATTTTTAAATTCTTGATTTTGATCTAAAATATTTTTGAACAGTTAACCCTAAACCCTAATCAACAAATTTAGAAATCAAAACCAAACCTAGATAATTAACAAAACAAAATTGACACAAACAAAAAAATGAAAATGAAATGGAAACAAAAACAAAAATGTTTGAAAAGGAAATTGAAATAAAACCAAACATATGTACCTAAATTGTTCTTAATCCTCATTAGGCAATACAAAAGTTACCACTAAATTAGTATAACCTTAAAAGTAATTAACATTACTCTTCAAATTTTAGATATCAAAGTTTAGGCTTAGGTTTATGCCATGTCATGGCATAAAGGTCCTATTATGGTCCTATTATGTCATGTGATGGTATAAAAGGATCAATTATGGACACATTATGTCATGTCATGGCATAATAGGACAAATTATGCCATGATGGCATAATAGGACATATTATGCCATGATGGCATAATAGGACACATTATGACATGATGGCATAATATGTCCTATTATGCCATGACATTGCATAATGGGTTCATAGTTGGTCCTATTATATCATGTCATGGCATAATAGGACCTATTATACCATCATGGCATAATAGGTCCTATTATGCCATGACATTGCATAATAGTCCACCTATTATGCCATCATGGCATAACAGGTCCATAATAGGACCTATTAAGCCACAACATGACATGATTTTCTCAAAAATTGCCAACTTCATCATCTATTTCATCTCCAACACTCAAACTATGCTAATTAGACATGTTTACTTAGTATGATAGGACCAATTATGGACCTATTATGCCATGATGGCATAATATGTCCTATTATGCCATGACATTGCATAATGGATCCATAGTTGGTCCTATTATGTCATGTCATGGCATAATAGGACCTATTATGCCATCATGGCATAACAGGTCCTACTATGCCATGGCATTGCATAATAGTCCACCTATTATGCCATAATAGGACCTACTAAGCCACAACATGACATGATTTTCTCAAAAATTGCCAACTTCATCATCTAATTCATCTCCAACACTGAAACTATGCTAATTCGACATGTTTACTTAGTATGATAGGACCAATTATGGACCTATTATGCCATGACATAATAGGTCCATAGTTGGTCCTATTATTAGATTTTTAAAAACTTATAAATATCTTGTGTATCATTTAACATATCCACACCTAAAGGATTTGGTTTTGCATAAAAATTAAAAAAGAGAGAAAAGTAAACATAATTTTTTTATTCATGGGTGAAAACCATTCTTATGACACCTTGGACAAGTACCTTGGCATCATGTATAATTTTTTTTAAAAGTACCCTACACTTGGAGTATACCATAATCCATTCAAATTCTCTTTATTCTCAACCATCCTTGTCATCATCCAAATCATGTATCTCACATTCCTAGTTTTTGACCTTGATTCAAGTCTTTTAATCATTTTGAGACATGTTTTAGGAAAATTCTAATATATAAAATCCTATTTACAGAGAATTGTTACAAAAAAATTGAGAAGATGAGTAACATATATCCACATCTCTACCAAAGTAGGGAGTATGAGTTGAACATGTGATGCCTACCTAGGTAGATATCTACCCCAGTAATCTTATCCTATCCTCTAGGTGCAAATATGCAATACAATAGTTAGGTAAATGCAAGAAAATAATGATGCACCAACAAAGTGAATGTACACATTGAGGTGACACATAACATAAAAGAGAAACCACTAGATATCCCATGATTTAATATTTTATGTTTACTTCATATTCTATTACTTCATGTGTTTTATCTCCTATTTTTACATTAAATCTAATCTTTATTAGTAACTACTAATTTCCCATAATGATTGATGTCTTATACTTTAATCTTTGTTCTAGCTTATGATCTTCAAGACTATTTGCTTCACATGTATGTTCATATAGTGTTTTTTTAATCTTATTAAAGCATTATCTTATGTTTGTATATTGGTTGATCTATCTTCTTAAAGTATTATCTTATGTTCATACATTGGCCTATTATTATAGAGAATATAATAGATTATCACTATTTGATCACGCATTTTTGCATCTTAATATCATATGATTGTGCCTCACATGATGATCTTATGATCATATCTTGGTTTATAGAGCGTAATGATCTTACATTTCAATATCTTATTTTAAGCACTTATCATCAATCCTTATATATTCTTACACTAGAAGGAGGATCATCTTATTTCTCACTTCTTTATTGATCTTATGTATGAAATATTTTATATTGATTTTAATAGTTGATGCATTTTACAAGAAATGAATTTATTAAATTGAATATATAATAGATTTATGATGTTTCATTGAAAGTTTTTATTAAGTTTTGTGCGCAAATTTTATATTTAAAGATTCAATAGTATGTACATGTATATTTTTTTAAGTTCAATAGTATATTATATATTTCATGTGTATCTCATTCAACAACATAGAAATGTTACTATTTATAAATGTTTTTTTTTAATTTAGTAAAATAGATTCTTCTTTGACATAGAGTTGTATATAATTCATGTATATCTTTATATATGCAGGAGCTCTTTGTTATCATGGATGTCTTTGACATAGATGAACTATTAGGTGAAAATCCCCCACCACAACCCCCTCCTCCTCCTCCTCCTCCACCTCCACCACCACCACCACCTCCACCTCCATCTAACAAAACATTGCTGCTATCCAAAATGAGCAAATCATGCCACCTCATCTTGTAGATTTTGCAAAATCAATGCAAACTATTGTCGAGTCAGTTAGATCTGTTGATTCTCAATTAGATCAATTTCATAGATGACGACAAGAGTTGCATGATTTTTATACCGATGGTTTAACTTATAGGTAAATCACTGATTTGAAAATAACCAAAGCTCATTTATGTCCATATTTTACTAACCCAAAAACAAGAGAACCAATGCAACCTAACCAGAAAAGAATTTCAATTAGGTGGTGTGTGCATCCAGAAATGGCTAGATACTTTTGGGATAGATGGTGGATGGTTTTTGATTATCCACCACATCATAATTATGAGGTCCCTTTTTATTTTTTGAAGAAATTATACTGTGAGTTTGTAATGAACCAAAAACCAAATTATTTTGACATTAAGTCATTCCAGGGTGTTGGTCGTGGAATGCCACAGCATAGATTAGGGGCACGGAGTAATTATCCCCTACCGGATCCACCCATAGTTCCACTTGTTGCTCCATCAATTCCTATAGATGTCCAAAATACATCATTCATTTTGACATTAGATTCTTTGACTTCCCTCACAGGTAACCTGAGTGAGCAAGCTGCTCACATGGCATCTGCTCCTTGATGGATGCCACATATGTGTTTGAGTTGTCATGAGATGTGTGTAGGTCCTACTGCTGTTGTAGGATCTACTTCAATTCCAGCTGAGCATGATGCAACAAATGATAGTATGATGACATCTTATATGGATTTTCTTTGCTCGGATGTTCATCTTGATCAGGTATAGATATATATACATGTACATGTCAATCTTTTTATACTTCATTAAATATAGGTATAAACTAAGTGCATCTCTTTTTTTTATAGAATCTAATACTTCATTAAATAAATTTTGTTTATGTAGATAAGGACTACACCTAATATTAGAGTCAATATTGTATCTACTGGAACACAACTCAGCACACCTTATGGGGTATAGTATAAATTTCTATCTAGACATTGTACTATCTTTTTAAGTTAATATGTTATCATCGTATACTATATAATTTTTCATGTTGATACATTGAATGCTTCTTTCTCTAGGATTCAGGTCATGAGGGACCCTCTACATCACATCGAGAAGAGGGTCTGACTACTGTGACACCATCTATGGTATGTATCTTATAATTCTTAAATTAAATATGAACTCTTACAACATTGTAACTTAACTTGAAATTATTTAGTACACATATATATGTTTACTAAATATGATTTCATTAAATGCATGTATGCAGGTGGACACTACCATTAGGATAGGTTATCCTCATAATTTTGATCAGAGCCAATTTGAATGCACATCGACATCCTTTGAGGTATTAATATGTAATACTTAATTTGATCTTATTTTGACTTTTAATTTAAGATTTAATTGGACACTTTGAATTTGACCTTGTACAGGAGTTAGCTAGCACTACATTTGGTGTTGATACTGCACAAGATACTGCTAGAGGAGATACTGATAGAGGATCTGATGAGCATATGGTAAGTTTGTAACTTATTTTATGAATTCTACTATATTTGATAAATGATTCTTTTAATAGTTAATTTCAAGTAATATTTTAATATTATTTTTTTATTGTACGGCATGAAACAGGTGGATCTGGACCACGTCCCGAGGACAAGAGAGATACTGCTAGAGGATCTGATGAGCATATGGTAAGTTTGTAACTTAATTTATGAATTCTACTATATTTGATAAATGATTCTTTTAATAGTTAATTTCAAGTAATATTTTAATATTATTTTTTTCTTGTACAACATGAGACAGGTGGATCTAGACCATGTCCCGGGGACAAGAGACCATGGGATGTTATTGATGATAGCACTTAGAATTTACTATTTATTTGTCTTTGATATGTACTTTTTTATGGAATTTACACATTTGTTTACATGCGCACATACTTTATATATATGAATAGTTGCATAATAGGATTAGATCATATATATTTTGTGCATACTTTATATATTTTGTGCACATTAGATATTATGTGGAGTGAACATCATGTTACCATCTAGATATATATATGGATTAGATATTATATGGAATATGTGGACTCAAAATTTTACTGTTTATTTGGCTCTGATATGTACTATTTTATGGGCTTTACATATTTGTTTACACGTGCACACATACTTTATATATATGGATAGTTGCATAATAGGATTAGATCATATATGTTATGTGCATACTTTATGTGTATTGTGCCCATTAGATATTATGTGGACTTGAAATTATGTGCACATTAGATCATATATATTGACTTGAAATTATGTGGACTTGAAATTTTGTGCGTACTTTATATATTATTTGGACTTGAAATTTTATTTATGGAAGTTGTGCTTAAACAACTTTATAGGCATTATGTGGACTTGTAATTTTATTTTTGGAATTTCATTTAAATAGTTCTTGTGATTAGATAAACTAAAGGTGCATACATCATGAACTAAGTATCGAAACATATCTTATAATTATAACATATTCTAAATTAAAAAGTATCAAAACAAATATAATGAATAGAACTTGATTAAACATAATCATCTCATTCCTAAATTTGACCAATAGTCTCTCATTTATGTATATTGTACACAAAATGTAATTAAGAAGACATATCTAAAATAAAATAAACAGTCTATTTAAATTATAATAATAAGTATTTATATCTCTCAAAATATAACATAAAGTATGCACAAACAATAGTAGTCATTGAGGCCAAGTCTACTTTGAGAGACCTGGAAAAAATAAATATATATGATTAATTTTTATAATCAGGATGCATTGAATTTAAAATACAAAGGGATTTGCCTTAAGGGTACCAAAATTTAACTTGTAATTATTCAAAATGAAACATAAAGTATGCACAAATAACTATGTTTTCATTGATGCCTTCTACTTGTGGTAGACCTGAAACAAAATTTTACTAGATTAGATTTTATAATTATGATGCATGATATAAAATGCTATATATAATATGCATCATGACTTTTAAAAGGGAGGTGGATTAAGGGTTTAAATTATAACTTACTTGATATTCATTCTGTTATACCATCTGCATCCTCTCTCTTTTGCAAAGCATCTATAATTGTCTCGTGCTCTTCCATAGAGAGAGTCCATAATTGTTTATTAGCAGGCCTGCCATGATATCTATCCAATTTTATATTATTTTCCACTACCAAATGCGAGTAATGTATAATCTTCCTCTCTAATTCATAATCTTCAAATGCAGGCAATCCATTCTTTCTTGTTAGATATTTGCGTAGCCAAGTGCCAACAACAACCATAGATCCTGTTGGATAGTCATAACCATCATCATCTACTCGAGGAGTGGTTAGCTTATGTTTTTGCTCTACACATCGAGCCAACCAATACTCTGTCCCCTCTTCATTGTCCTCTGGTGCAACAACAGCATAGACATGTCCTATGCACAGAACAATTTTATTTTAATATTTAATGAGAAATAAAAACAAAAATATACACTGTAAGATTTCATAAATATGTACTATTTAATAAATCAAAACAAATTTCAAAAATAATTTTACCTTGTTGTATAAGATCTAAAATGCGATCATAGTCATTTGATGCAAACATTTGATCCATATCTTCATCAGTTCTTTCATGCGGATCATTTGCATCTATGGGTGTCAATGATCTTTGTTGCCATTCTTCAACCCATTCTTTATTCTCATAATATTCCCAATCTCTGGAAACACAAAAGTGACAAAAGCAAGCAAGTTGCCTTGTGAATATAGTCCATGTGTTTGAATTAGAACTCTTTAACAAATGCCATTTAGCTGATCCAATGATGGTATTACAATCATGCCAAACAGGAATACTATCTTCCTCTATCAACCAGAAGAAATGTCGAATTGCAGAGTTTTCAGTTGATCCTTTTGACAACTTTGAATTGCACCAATCTACAACTGCATGAGCATCTCTAAATTTCACTGCATCCTCGAATTTCAATTGTTCTCTAGCAAGAGCTCTTTTTATACAGGCACCAGCTCCATTGTGTTCCCCCTTACCATGTCCCGCTTCAAAAAAACTCCATAAATGTTGGACATTGGTTATCTTGTGAACTTTACATAGCCAATAAAACATTCTTGCATTTTTGAATTGTCTAGTGCAGTTATCTGACCATATCATATGTTGTTTCATGTCAATTTCTCTTTCCTTAAGATTATCATAAAATACCTCGAAGCAATGTTGAACAAACTCTAAAGAGTGTAATCGATTATCACTAACATAGAAATGATACTCCCTCAAAAAATTTCTGTTATCTTCTGTACTATCATGGTCATGTCTATATATAATGTGCACAAATATGGCCACTTGCACTGAGTTGTAGTATTGTGATTGAGTTTCCTCTTGTGGTTTTAGAATATAATATTCTACAAAATCCACAACTGATACTATTGTTCCAACTGGAAATGTGTTCTTGCATATGCGAAACTGTCCATCAAGCCATCGGGCATGTTGGGAATGTTTCACATATTTTGGAACAATATGAGTTTTAAACTCACTAACAAATGCATTCACACTATTCTATTCTGTAATCAATTCTAAATTTTACCCCATCTTTCCATCCTTTAGAGGGTATTCTATATTTTTAAATCTCCTAACATCAACCATTTTTTGTCCAAACTCAGATGAAACATGTTCATGCAAACATTCACCTATCGAAGAATAGTTCCCACATAAATTGAAAAGGCCATAAATGCATGAACTGAAAAGAAATAATTGTTCATTAGGTGGTTTACAAAATAAACTTCCAATAAAATCTTTTATAATTTCAGGTGGAACATCAACACCATAATCGTGCACAAGATCATTACCATGCAACATACAACGTATATATCGAAAAACATCATAATAGTAACGAAACTAAACATGAGTTTTACAACAACAAGATATTCTTTGTTTATTGATTTTAACATACCAGGGTTTGCATTTTTCAAATGATCTTTGACTAATTCATAAATTCATTAACACAGATTCATCACTAAATTTTTTAAAGAATTCAGTTTGAGTCATGTCAAGAAGATGTTTTGGATGAGGATCACGAATTTTTGATCCCACCCTTAACTTTAAAACATCTCTAGCATTTGATGAAACTCTAGTGTTATCATGCCAAAATTTTGCAATTAATTGTTTAGTTTCATCATTTAATTTCATGTCCGACCTTTGAAGTCTACCACTAAAATTCCAACAATGGTTTAGTGGATCAATTTCAATTGTGTCTCTTCTTTTGGCTGCTCTTGACAAGGTTCTACGATGTAAGTTCAAATAGCCACTTATATCACTTAATATTCTTTTACTAACAATCATTTTGTCAACTATAGCAGTCGTTATAACTCTACGTGCTGCATTCTTATCTTTAGATCGACTTGTTTTTCCTATAGAATTGATGGCACTGGCAACAGTAGATACAACTTGCTTATATGATTCATCTTTTCTTTTTGGTTTTGCATAAATACCTATTTTTTTCATGACTTTACGCATTTTTAACATTTTTATTAATTGTAGCATTAATTGACATTGGAATCCTAACTTTTTATTATAGAAAAATTGTTTATATAATCTGTTCACATGTGTTCTGATTTGTCTCGAAGAAACTAACCCATTAAGATTATCTAGCACATTGCTATCAATAGTAAACAAATTACATTCATTTTCTTTCAGAGAGGGTGGTGTAATATTTTCAATTTTTATTTCTTTTGGTATTGGTATATGAAATTTATATCCAGCTTCATTTAAATCAGCAATTTGATTGGCATCATAGTCATCGGGATTTAAAAACATACTAGGATTCGCATCCACATCAACATTTGCATCAACAATCATACCTGTGTGTGGTTCTACATTTCTTGCATCCATCATGATGTCTTCAATGGTCTCATCTACAACGGGCACTGAACTAGATGCTTCAAAAGTGTTATTCAATTGTCGTTGTTGTAATTTTGGATCTCTTTGGCATTTTGCCTCCTTCTCTCTTTGTGCTTGAATTTCATCCATTGTCATTGTCCTCTTTTTTTTCTTTTGACGTTGCTTAGAACCCATTTTTACAAACTTGTCTTCAAAAAATAATATCTTTTTACTGAGTTCTTCAAAAAATCGTGTAAAAAATATTAAAAAGTACTACCAAATGATGTAAAAAATCTTTGCGAGTATGGATTTCAATGATAGTGTGGTAAATCGATGCAATCTATCTTTTTTTTTACAGTAACGGTTATTTAGAAACAGGGGCTCATTATTTATAAAACGGGGGCCCGTTATTAAATCCAACGGGCAAAAAATGGAACGAGCCCCCATTTATAAAACAGGGGCCAGCTATGTAAAATTTGAATCCACAACCCACCACTTGCCTCGGGATTAGGCCCGAGATAGGCCTGGGATGGCCACACCTGGGACATGAACCTGCAAATTCAAAGCTCCATGAATGAAAGCACAAATATGAACTTCTGAAATAGTTTACGTGCCTCTAATCAGAGAATTTTTATACGAAATTGAAACCCATTTCAGATTATATTGTCTAGATTCTAAATATGTAAATTAATTTAAAAATTGGTTATTTTAACTATTTTTCATTTAATTTATACTAAATCAGGTCCATAAATTTAAAATATTAACTAATTTTCTTAATTTAATAACTTTTTTATTTTAATGAATTTTGAAAAAAAACATTATATATCATCAATCTACACAAAATTCTTTTCTATTTAAAAAAAAAATATTCAAAAAATGCTAAGTTTACGTCAAATTATGTGGGTCGTACACGTCAAATTTTTAAAAAGATAATTATGGCCATTAAAAAAAAAAAAAAAATTTGAAAAAAAAATATAGAAAAATATGCTCATCAATCTTCAGTGTGTTACAAACCATTTCCCAAAATGGTTTGAGAAAATAATTTTAATTGTGTCAAAAAGTGTGGGTTGTACACATGCATGGTATGGTCCTGAAACAGGCGTTTTTAAAACATAGTTTTCAGATTTCCATTCAAAAAGTTCTTTTTTATTATGTGGGTATTAAAATAAATTACATATTTGAAAAGTACACTCAGAGGGCTATCTTTTATATTACTGACTTTTTCCAAGATTCAATCTCTAAGTGTTTCAAAATTTAAGCTCAAATGAGACAAAATCTGAAAAACAAGGAAAACACTTCCACTTTTTGGCCAAAAAGTGGACTCGTCTTCTTGCACTGACCCTAAGATAAAACAGTAATGGTGAACTCACAAAATGCATCTCTAATACCAAAAAGAGTTCCAGTTATAGCTCTGTTATGTACTGGTTCATAAACCTTGAACACTTCTACTAGTATCTCCTTTCTTCCAAGAATGGTTTACAAACCATCTATAGATCACTGCATGATATAACATTCGCATACAAATGATCTACTTTCATATCCTTCACATTACATAGTTCTACTACCTTGTCATACACAGTCTCTTATCCCATATATCACAATGACCTAATAAACTGACTTATATACCCTTTACAAACAATATGCCTTATGTCAGCTTACAATACATTACAAAAGATATACAATGTCGGCCCAATACAATAATTACAAAATGATTTTACAAATAAAACTTCCTTCAGATCCTAGACTGATGTCAGCTTCACTGCAGTGTTGGATGTTGGTGTTGGTGTCGGTACCAGTTGTGACCTTGAATACTCCAAAGCCGATATTTCTTGATGTATGCCTCCTAATGCTAGTATATGCCTTCTATAGAATCTTGTAGCCATCAATGACAATATGTGAATCCAATGAGTGTCAATTGCCAACAAATTGATGATCAAATTTTGATTTTGGAGAACCAAATTTCTGTCCTTGAGAAGGAAAGAGACAAAATAATAAGAATTGCCAGAAGTCTAAGAGGCTTTGTGAGTCCCCGATTGGATTCATTTAGTGTACATAAGAAAGAATGCATGGATATGGTGGGAAAGCCAACACCGATAGAATGAAATGAGAAAGTCATTTACACATATATTGAGTGGACTTGTATCTATTTCTGGCACATTCAAAATAGGTTGGGATACTTATCTTGAGTTACTGGAAAAGGCTTATCCAGAAATTTTGAAACTTGTTAAGCTCCAGTAAGACATTTTGGGATATTCATTGTATAATTTTTTTTCTTTCACATTCTTTTTAGAAGTTTTGATTGCATTGATGTCAAAGGGGGAGTAGTATAGATGTGGAAAAGAATAGAAGGATTTGCATACATTAGGGAAAGTTATAGTAATATGGAGTATTTTATATTAATGGATATTCAACTCAGGTCGAGTCATGGTAATATGGAGGATTTTGCATTATTGGTTATTCAACTCAGGGGGAGTAGGCTAGTATGAAACCGATAGATGAAACCCTAACCATTTTTCACATGAGTGTTGCCATCAATACCAAAGTGGGAGATTGTTGGCAATTAACACTTAATTGGTTGGTTTCACTATGTTGTCATTGATGGCAACATGCTATTGTATTCTGGATTCATGTTTTGGTTCAGTTGTGTACCGACAGACACTTCACAAATACTTCATCGGCACTGGCACTGACACCGACACTGACACCGGTAGGATAGAAGGAGTTCTTTGGTTACCAACAATGTAGGCTGACATGGTTTAGTAAAGGTTATCAGTATTGGAGGCCGACATATCTTTGATCTGGCATCGACATTTGGTTTTTATATTTATGCATTTATGTTCTGTGGCTGACATGTAATTTGATATTGTATATATCTTTGTAAGCCAACATAAGGCATGTAAATTTGTATAGGGTATATAAGTCAGTTTGATAGATCATTTTGATATAGAGATGAGATAAGAGATTATATAAATGTGAATGTAATATGATGCGAAATATATCAGAGAGATCATGTATGTGAGGAAATTCATGTAAGGGTTATTCTGGTAAGGGTTTAGGGTTTTAAATTGGAATAGACAGAGCTTAAACTAGAACTATATTCAGGCATAGAAGATGCTATCTTAGCATTTCACACTTCTCCCGATTGTAGTCTGGAATTTTATTTAGTCAGTGAGACTCTTTTTGTGATTAAACAATGTGCTCTAGCCTGTAAGCCTTCCTACAAGTGCATGCCCCTCATATTTTGTAATATCTCTTCATATGGCCAGTGGATTGATATTATGGGTCAAAAATCCCATCGTGGTTTTTCCTCTTTGAAGTTTTCCATGTATAAATATGTGTGTTATGGTTCTCATTTATGTGATTGGCTTATTCGTTGCTTTACTTCTTTCAATTTTGTATGCACCTGTATACCGGTTGGTGTATGCATGTTTTAATAAGGCTAAAACTAATCATTTTGATATAACACTAATTCACCCCCTCCATCTCAGTATTATTGGATTCCAACAATTTTTATCAGAGCCTTGAGCCTCAGAGGAAGTTTAACAACTTGAGGAAGATCCTAAAACTGGAATCCATGGATATGGCTTTGGAGAAACAACATGAGATGGCACTTGAAGATTAGGATGTTGAAAGATTGAAGAACATTAAGCTACAAAATGAATTGAATTATGATAAGGAATTAATTCTTTCCCTATAAGAGAGGATATCATATGTTTTGGCTAGGAGGAAGGAACTTTTGCGAAGTCAAGATGATGAAGAGAAAGATGCACTTAAGGAACAATGTCAAAAATTGAGTCAGGAGAACATGGTTATGAAAAATGAAATGCAAGCTATAACTATGAGAATGTCTAAGGAAATAGAGAATGAAGAAGGAAGAAAATCTTGTTGTATCCCTGAAGAACAAATTTGAAGAATGTGGTAGGTTGAATCATGAGAATGATATGTTGATAACTAATTTAGTACAATCCCAAAGTAATGAACAAGAGCTTGGGAGACAAATGATAATTCTGAGAGAAGATTTAACTAATGCAAGTGAGTATAAATAAAAAATCAAGATTAGCTCAACATAGCTAGATGAGGTATTAAAGAAACAAAGACAGATTGGAGATTCCAGTGGATTTGGATTTGAGCAAGGATAGAGTTCTAGTACAGCTAATGAAGATCAAAACCATAAGGAACCGGTAAGGCATTTTAATGCTTATAAATTAAATGCTAGATGTTTTGTTTGCAAAATATTTGGTCACATGGATAGGCAATGTAGAAACAGAGCAAATTAGAACCACGATTCTGCTCCTGGAAAATGTTCCAAACGCAATAAGTATGGTCATAAAACAAAAGATTGCAGAACGAATGTTAAATGTTATGCATGTGGAAAATTTGGACATATGGCTAATCATTGCAGTTCAAACAATCTAACCAGTTTTATTAAAGCAATTCAAAGGAACAATGTTATATGTTATGCATATAATGAGGTTGGACATATTGCTAAATTTTGTAGAAGCAGAAATCCAATGGTTGGTAATGGAGGATCAAATGAGAAAGGGAAAGAGAAGCTTAGTGAGATCTAGCAAGATCATACTCAGAGATGGGTTAGAAAGACTGAAAAAGAATCCTCAAATGGGAATGTATCGATTACTTATATGGTAGAAGAGGCTACTCCTGCACCAACATGTAGCTCATCTGATAACTAAGGAAGATGCCTTAGGGGTAGGAAAAATTCATGAAAATGTTGCATATGTCCTAAGAAGAGGTTATTTAAGATGTTCCTGATATTGGAGATAGGTAGCTCATCCGGTAAATAAGGCAGATACCTCAGGGGTAGGCAAAATTCATGAAGATGCTGCATATGCCTCGAGAAGAGGTTCAGGAAGATGATCTAGATATTGGAGATGATTATCCTGCATGGATATGTTGTGAGAGAGATTCGGTATCTTTCACCAGTAGTCATTTATGTCAGTGGAAGATCTAGGGTTTACCGACATTCTAGATATTCTAGAATTTGAGAATGAGATAAGAAGATATGTTTTGATCAGAGTACATGGGGAATTTATATGGTTAAACAAACCTTACAAAATCACCTAGGAATCCATTCGAGCAATTATTGGTTTATCATTGGTTGAGAAACATCTAGAGAAGAAGGTTTCGAATGATTTTGTGAGAAAGATCACCAACACGACATCTGACATAAGATCCATGAGAGTGAGCACCATCACCAACATAGATATCAGATTTAGTAGCATGATCATTGGGTATAAGATAACTCAGTCAAACCGAATGAATTTTGTTTCCAGTTCATGCATTTTGGATGCATACAAAATGATGAGAGAGAATGTAAAATTAGATCTATGTGGTTGGATGCTAGATGAGTTGTTAATAAACCTAGCTAAAATTGAGGGTGAAAAGAAGGGTACATTTTGGTATGGCAACTTGATAGTTTGCTTGATGTTATATTTCATGAATGATACACCTAGTTTTGGTAAGTGGCAGTGGGTATTTGACATCCTGGTAAGGAGACAATTGAAATAGTCAATTGCTTCTTTAGGAAGTGAGAGAGATGACAAGGTATGGGGATATTTCAAAGCATTCCAAAAATCTATGAGGTCTAGGGTAAGGGTACCTAAGAATATTGTAGAAAAATATTCAACAGACATATGCTTCATGGTAAAGAAGGATGAAACACTAATGGAAGCAATTAATCCATGAAATATTTGGATTGAAGAAATGGGCTATGAGGTGGATGCATAAATTCTTGATGCCTATGCAAAAATATTGATTGATGCACCAATTAATGAGGTAGAGAAGAGAAGCACAGAGAATAAAAGAGAAGAAGGAAGGTAAAGAAAGAAAATTTGTGGAGAGGGTCTTAAAGGACATTAAAGCTTTAATTGATGATGTCCCAAAAAAAGGAAGGAAGCGAAAGAACCCAGAAGTACATATTGAGCCTGTTACTGCTGATTCAAAATCTGAGGATGACACACCATTGGTATTTAAGAGAGTTGTTAGGAAGAAAATAGAGGAAGCAAAGGTAGAAGCTAAGAACAAACTGGCTAGGAAGGTTACAATAAAAATACTAGCAAAAAAACAAGCACCAAAGACAACACCATCAACTACATCTGGTACTGCAAAGAGGAAGAAGAAGAGTGACATAGACTTAGAAATCATCTGGTAATGTGACTATCATACCACCTAAAACTTGTGCAGAACTAGTAGATGAAATCACTAAAGATGGCATGTTGAAGAATGTTAAATTTTATTATGAACACTTAGAGAATGATGAACAAAGAGAGGTAGAGGAAGCAGTCCTATTATATATGGATATTTATAAGAAAGCCTTAATAGAAATATAAAATCAAATACTAGTTGAATTGCATAATATATTAAATGATAAAAGACTATCAACCATGCAAGAAGATAAACATATTAAAATTCAAGAGCTATTATCTATTTGTGTTACTATTGCACTAATAAAATGGAAAAGACACTTAAGGTAGCAAACAAAAAAAAAATTAATAGGAAACATAGATTAACTAGTCTGATGGTAGGAAGAGTAAATGAAATAATAAAGGAGACTCAAAAAGCATGGGTTAAATTTCTCAGAGAGAACAGATGATTCTTTACTTCATCAGAAACCAAAATAGACACTGTAGATACCCCGATGGAATGAAAAGGAAAAGGGATTATGGGTGCTTCACCCTCAGTTTTGAAAAATATTAAGAAAGTGGAAGTTGAGGCCCCAGTAAATAGAGATGTACAGACAAATATTGAGATATCAATTAATACAAAGAGTGAACAAGATAAAGTTGTAGAGGATACTAATATTGAGGATATTTGTCCTCTGGATTCACATGTAGAGGTTGAGGTTATAGTTCCTATAAAGGAACTGACAATTAAAAAGACTGTACCAAGTGGCGAAGCCACTGATGCAAGTGAGGAAGTTATAAAGGATAAATATTTAGAAGAGAAGAAAGGGGAATTCGACAGGGAACTGGTAGTTGGTCCATCATTGTTGTTAATTGACACATCACAAGTCAAAAAGAAAAACATAATAGAGATGAGTCCGACTGAACTCATGGTGATAGTAGCACAAAGTCTAATGAAGGAAGGATCCACATATAAAGGGATTATAGATCAATCAATCATTGTTTTACATAGATTGGTCCTAGAGTGTAAGATTGAACATGAAGCGAGCCCATCCAGCAAGCTTAAAATAATTACTAAGCATATTTCAAAGGATTTTCAATCCTTACAGCAAATCTCAAACCGACAAGCACTGGATAGATTTACTCAGGCTAAGAGAGCTACATTTGATGAGGTAATTGAATCCAAGAAGAAAAAAAATTAGTAAGAAGCTGATACTAATAGAAAATGCTTTTAAGAAATGTGCAAATATATATAGGGTATGTTGTAACACTGAAATACTTACACCGAATATGGATAAAATGATAAAAGAACTTCAAGAGAAAATTGCAAATATAGGTAATTCTTTTGATGGATTGATTTCATTGACTACATCAATTGATGGCCAAATTTTGACTTTGGAGAACCAAATTTCTATCCTTGAGAAGGAAAGAGACAAAATAATAAGAAGAGCCAAAAGTTTGACAGTCTTGGTGAGTCCCCGGTTGAATTCACTTAGTGTACACAAGAAAGAATGCATGGATATAGTGGGAAAGCCCACACCAGCAGAACTAAATGAGAAAGAGTCATTTGCACATATATTGAGTGGACTTGTATCTGTTTTTGGCACATTAAAAATAGGTTGGGATACTTATCTCGAGTTACTAGAAAAGGCTTATCTGGAAATTTGGAAACTTGTTAAGCTCTAGTAAGACATTTTGGGATATTCATTGTACAGTTCTTTTCTTTGACATTCTTTTTAGAATTTTTTATGGAATTTATGTCAAAGGGGGAGTAGTATAGATGTGAAAAAGAATAAAAGGAGTTGTATACATTAGGGGGAATCATGGTAATATGGAGTATTTTTCATTAATGGATATTCAACTCAAGGGAAGTAGGGCAGGATGAAACTGACTGATGAAACCTTGACCATTTTTCACATGAGTGTTGCCATCAATTCCAAAAGGGGAGATTATTGGAAATTGACACTCAATTGGTTGGTTTCACTATGTTGTCATTGATGGAAACATTCTATTATGTTTTGGCTTCATGTTTTGGTTCAGTTGTGTATCGATAAGCACTTCACGGATACTTCACTAGCACTAGCACTAGCACTGACACTTGCAAGATAGAAGGATTTCTTTGGTTATATGTAATGTAGGGTGACATGGTTTAGTAAAGGTTATTGGTATTGGAGGCCGACATATCTTGGATCCGGCATAGGTAATTGGTTTTTTATATTTATGCATTTATGTTATCTGGCCGATATGTAGTTTGCTACTGTATGTATATATATTTGTAAGTAGACATAAGGCATGCAAATTTGTATAGGGTATATAAGTCAGTTTGATAGATCATTTTGATATCGACATGAGATAGTAGATTATGTACATGCAAATGTAATATGATGCGATATATATCAGAGAGATCATGTATGTGAGGAAATTCATTTAGGGGTTATTCCAGTAAAAGGGTTTAGGGTTTCAAACTAGAACAGATAGAGCTTAAATTGGAACTGTATTCAGGCATAGAAGATGTTATCTTAACAGTTAACACTTCTCCGGATTGTAGTCTAGAATTTTATGTAATCAGTGAGACTCTTTTTATGATTAAGCAGTGTGCTCTATGTTGTAAGTCTTACTATAAGTACAGGTGATGGACAGCCCTACCCACACACCTAAGGGAAACCCCAAACAAGGTTATTTTATTGACCCCTCAAATGATCACAAGGGTCCTGCAAGGAAGAACTCCACACCTTGGATGAAACTACACACACATTCACTAGGCTTGGGCCTACTCAAGATGAGTAATTGCCTCAATACCTATCCTACAACATCCTATGACACCATTCTCCTAAGGGCTTAGGATTTGACTCATTTATGGCTATTAGAAACTAGTTCAAGCATTAGATTTGAGTTTAGGCTCCAATTCCTTATACCTTCTTTGGAAACCTACACCCTAAGCTTGTAGCCCTATTTTGCGATAGAATGGACCTTAACTCATACAAAAAAATTACCATTTCAAACACCCATTTTAAAAGTTGTACTAATCACCAAAATGGTTTGGCCAGGTTTACAATTACAAGGTCTAATCTCTTTAGGGGCTAAGAGACTTGATAAGGGTAATTAGCCCTATTTTCCAAAGTAACTACCAATCAATGAATCCAAACATGAAAACCAACTCTATGGGCATGTGGGGGATGATGATTAACCTTTAATTCTAGGGTTGGACACCTGGAATACACCGCTATGACAACTTATGATGACTATCCTAAATCTTGTCCTAAGTAGTCACATAGAGATGCCTACCTAATTTTGCTCCTTTCTCCACGCAGCCAAGTTCCCCTAGCAACAAACCATGAAAAATATAAATTATAGAGGATTATCCTGCATCCCTCCAAAGGAAGAGTCTTCTAATGGACTAGAATGCAAGATAAGGCCATATTTGTCTAAAACCCTCTCCAAACCCTCAAATTTCGGGTTGCAGTCAGAAGAATGGAGGGTTCTCTCTACTCTGGTACAATTAGGACCTCAAACCACCACCAAAAGAAATATATTTCATCCCTCTATCTACTCCATGAATGGTGGGACTTAAATCAATCTGTATAGGCATGTGCAACTCTTGCAAACTCAGAATTTTAGGGAAAACTGTAGTATTTTGTGCATTATTGTTTCACAAACTCCAATTACATCAACAAGAACCTTGGGAATCATGTCCAAAAGTATTATACAAATCTCCAATGGTTTCCCACTCAATTTGGAGTAGGTTGGAGCCATTGAAAGGCTTCCCCCAACTGATTTTCAAAAAGTTGCACTTTTGCACCCCAAAAGTTGCATTTTTGCAATTTTGCACAAAAAGTTGTCATATTGGCTAAGGTTGGAATCCACATACATGGATCAACCAAAAACTCATGAAACATTTCTAAAACCTATCAAACACAAATCTAAAACCATCTACTACCCCTATTGATCACATGGTCCCAATTGGCTTCTCAAATTGCCTAATTGGTGACATGGGCTTACATGGTGGGGTTTATTGCATACATGAACCACAAGACACACTAAGACACTCTAATGATCCTATTATTCATCCTTAGGGTCATGAGTAGATTTTGGATGAGGTTCTCCTACACCATACTCCCCGAGAGAAGAGATCTCAAACCCACTTAAGATCAGAGTTTGTAAATTTGCACCATGATTGGATATTTGCTCACTTGTCATCCAAACTTCCTCAGACTCTTATTTGTCCTGTCAAGCCACCAAGTAATCAATTTACTCCTTGTTCATTGTCTTTTTCATGACTCTAGTGTCTAACACTTTGCTCAACTTAGGTGATTCATGCCTTGGAATGTCATTGTCTCCTACAACCTGCATTGGTTAGTACCCTTCATTGTCACTACCTTTGAAAAGTGTAAGGTCACACATACTAAAAATTGGTGATAATCCAAGTTCAGGAGGAAGTTGGATCTCATAGGAATTTTGTCCACATTTCTTCAATATCTGACATGGTCCAATCTTCCTCTGCATGAGCTTGGTATATTTTCCTTTTGGGAGTCTCTCCTTCTTCAAATGTACCCATAACAAATCCCCAACATTAAACTATACATCTCTCTTCTTCTTATCAACATGAGCCTTATACTTCACCGTAGATTGTTGGAGATGAGACTTGACTTGGTCATGCACTTCTTTGATGGCTGATGCAAAAGCTTCACCATCTATACTAATGGGCTCTTCCTTGGGTAAATCCCTTAACTCCAATACTCCCCTTGGATGGACACCATATAAAATCTTGAAAGGAGACTTCCCTATGCTTCTATTTATGGTATCATTGTAAGAGAACTCTACATGTGATAGAATACTGTCCCATTTTTCTCCATGTTGCCTTTTCAAACACCTTAATACGTTTCCCAATGACCTATTGACAACTTTAGTTTGTCCATCTATTTGAGGATGGTAGGATGATGAGAAAGATAGGTTAGTTCCCAACTTCTTCCAAAGGGTCCTCCAAAAGTGACCTATGAACTTCACATCTCTGTCTGAAACAATGTTTAGGGGCAAACCATGTATTCAGACTATCTATTTGAAGAATAGGTCTACAACATATGATGCATCACAATAAGTCTTACATGGCAAAAAATGAGCCATTTTACTAAACCTGTCCACCACTAAAAAGACACTGTCAAATCCCATCCTTGTCCTAGGCAGACCTAGTACAAAGTCCATACTTATGCTCTCCCATGGCCTAGAAGGAATTGGTAAAGGCTGATACAAACCTGCATTTGTGGACTTCCCCTTGGCTTTCTGACAGATTACACATGTATCCACAAAATTTCTTACATCTATCTGCAATTTAGGCCAAAAATAATGTCTCTTCACAAGCTCTAAGGTCTTGTCAAGGCCAAAATTTCCTACCATGGCTCCATAATGCTTCTCCCTAATAGTATTCAACCTCATGGAACACTTAGGAATACACAACTGCACTCCTTTGAACAACAATCCATCTTGTATCAAAAATTCAGAAAACTCAATATGGTATCTCTCACCAAAGGTTTCACATACCTTGTATATCTATCCAAAGTCTTCATTAGCATCATACATACTCTTCAAGGAATCAATACCAACACTTTCCATCTTGATTTGGTTGACAGTTAAGACCCTCCTGCTCAAAGCATCTGCAACTTTGTTCTTGACTCCCTTCTTGTGTTTGAGTGTAAAGGTGAAGGCTTGTAGGGTCTCTACCCACTTCATGTGTTGGTGGTTTAGCTTCTCTTGGCTATTTATGAAATTGAGTGCTTGATTATCAGTAAAAAATATGAACTCCTTAGGCAATAAATAGTGCCTCCACTTCTTCAGATATTGTACTAGAGCATACATCTCCAAGTCATAAGATGATAATCTTTTCTTGGCATCATTTAGCTTTTCACTGAAAAAAGCAATAGGCCTTCCTTCTTGACTGAGCACTACCCCAATAGCCATGTGGCTTGCATCACATTCCACCTAAAATATCTTGTTGAAGTCTGGTAAGGAAAGGACTGGTTGTTCTACAACCTTCTTCTTCAATGTTTCAAATGAATCATCTGCCTCTTTGGTCAACCTGAACTTGTACTTTTGTCCTCCCTTTATGGTGTCAAGCATGGGTGCACAAACATGACTAAATCCTCTGATGAATTTCCTATAAAAAGTTGCTAAACCATGCAAGCTCCACAAATCATTCATAGTCTTAGGTGTTGGCCAACATAGTATAGCACTCACCTTCTCTTGGTCCATTTTCAACTCACCTTGTGAGATTATAAACCCCAAGTAGATGATCTCCTCCTGCATGAATAAACACTTATCCAAATTGATCATTAGTTTCTCTTCATGTAACCTCTTGAGAACCATATCTATGTAGTTGAGGTGTTCTTCCCTTGTGTGACTAAAGATCAAGATATCATCTAGGTATACTGTGACAAATTTTCCTATGAACTCGACTAAGACTTCATTCATCAACCTCATAAAGGTACTAGGGGCATTGGACAACCCAAATGGAATAACTTTCAACTCATATAACCCCTTATTAGCTTTAAAATCTGTTTTGCATTCATCCCGTCACCTTATTCTAATCTAATGGTATCCACTTTTTAGATCCATTTTGGTGAAATACTTAGCACTCCCCAAGCAATCAAGTAAATCCTCTATTCTAGGGATTGGGAACCTATACCTTATGGTTATCTTGTTGATGGATCTTGAGTCTGTACAAAGCCTCCAAGTACCTTCTTTATTGGGTACAAGGACAATAGGTACTACACATGGGCTTAAGCTCTTTCCAAATAGTCCTGATTCAAGCAATTATTTAATCTACCTTGCCATTTCTACATTTTGGTTTGGAGTGAGTTTGTAGGCTTCTTTGTTTGGGAGAGTAGATCCAAGGATTAGATCTATGCAATGACTAATGTCTCTCACCAGTGGTAGGGATCTTGGCATTCCATCTGAGATGATGCCTTGATGTTTATCAAGCAACTGTATGACTATAGGGTCTATGTTTTTTTGTCCTCCTTTCTCTTCTGCAAGCTGCTCCTTCCTTGTCACCTTGGGGCTAGGCATGAGGGCATAGAAAACTACACCTTTTGCTGCAATCGCCTTCATGAACTATTTACCTTCTACCATCAGCACCTTTGCATCCTTTCCCTTTGATTCCATCTCTTCCTCTATCAAAGGTAATGAGTTCTATCACTTTACCATCCTTGGTGATTGAGTAGGTGTTTCTCAACCCATCATGATGAGCTTTCAAGTCATACTACCATGGTCTCCCAAACAATAGATGGCATGCATCCATTTTAGCTATGTCAAATAAAAATTTGTCCTTTGCTTACCTTGGGTGAGCCATGGAACCTTGTAGGGGTAAGGATGGGGCAGCCTTCTAAGTTTAAGCTTCTCTACCATTTGAAGTGATACAAAATTTTCAGTGGATCCAGAGTCTATCAAGACCTTGCATACCTTTCCTCCTACCTTGCAAGTGGTTACCTTGTTTAGGCTCCTTGTCAGGTACCTTCATGGTGGTTACCACTCTCCTCCTCATCAGAGCCTCTCCTCTTTCAGGATAGCCATAGCTATCAGGAGCATTAACACTTTGATAAGTGTTTGCACTTTCCATACTTTGACAATTATATTCCTGCACCAAATTGCTTCTCCTTTCTTCCATGGAGCTAGAAGCCTTCTCTAAACACCTATTGGCCATGTTCCCTTCTTGGTTGTAGTTGTAGCACCTGGGAGGTCCTCTACCTTCAGGTCTTCCTCTAGAGGGTGGTCTTCTACCCCTAAATCTCCCTCTTGGATTGTAGCCCCTCCTTGGTTGTAACTTCTCTCTCCTCTATTTCCTTATTGATTAGAGTCTCCCTGGTATCCAAAACCATTTCCTCTACCTCTGAACGAGGCTCTTCCTCCTCTTTTATGTCTCCCTTTACCTCTTCCATTTTGTTCCTGCCTTCTCTTCAACTTCTCCTCCACCTTGATTGTCAATTGAAAACACTTTTGGATTGTCTCTAGGGTGTGTAGACTCAAATGTTCTTGGATTGTAAATGTCAACCCATTGAGATATCTTGCCACCTTCTCATCTTCACTCTCTTTCACCTTGGTCCTCACATGCAACTTCATGAACTCCTTAGTATAGGAACTCACATCCATCTCCTTTTGTCTCAAATTTTGTCTCCTCCTATGCAACTGGATATTGTAATCCATTGGGACATAGGCCTCTTTCACCAAGGCCATCATCTTCTTCCATGTAGCCACTATTCTCTTTCCCTCTTTCACCCTCTCATCTTGGATGAAAGTACACCAAGTTAGTGCAGCCCCTTTCATTTTGGATTGGGCCATCTTCACCCTTTCATGGTCTAGTATGTCTTCACTTTCAAAAAAATTGTCCAAGTAGTCTATCCACACCATCACTGTATCAGGCTCCATCTTCCCTACAAACACTGGCAAATCCATCTTCACATCCATTGTTTTTCTCTCCATGGACTTGAGGACACTCATCAAGGGTCTCTATTCTATAGGAACCTCTATATCTTCCTACATAGGGATCTCCTCTTCAACCCCTTCTTCTCTAGAGTCTCATTCTCCCCTCTCCACTTTTTCCTTCAACTGGTCAATATCATTTCTCAAGGCCTAATTCTCAACCTTGACTGCTCTACTCTCTACCATATACTTCTTCACTAGGACATTCAACTCAACATTGGTCATTCTTGAAGGTGCCTCTTGGGATCCCTCTTCTTCCGACATCTTTTCTTCTCCTTCTATCCAAAGGGCACTCCTATGCTCTGATACCACTTGATGTAGAGCCCTACCCACACACCTAAGGGAAAACCCAAACAACGCTAGTCTACTGACCCATCAAGTGATCACAAGGGTCCTGCAATGAAGGGCTCCACACCTTGGATTAAACTATACACACATTCACTAGGCTTGGGCCTACTCAAGATGAGTAATTGCCTCAATACCTATCCTACAACATCCTATGACACCCTACTCCTAAGGGCTTAAGATTTGATTCACATAGAGATGCATACCACATAGAGATGTAGTCACATAGAGATGCCTACCTAATTTTGGTCCTTTCTCAACACAACCAAATTTACCCTACAAAAAACAATGAAAAATCTAAAGTACACAGGCTTTTCCTTCTTCCCTCCAAAGGAAGAGTCTTCTAATCGACTAGAATGCAAGATAAGGCCATATTTGTCTAAAACCCTCTCCAAACCCTCAAATTTCGGGTTGCAGTTAGAAGAATGGAGGGTTCTTTGTACTCCGATACAATTAGGACCTCAGACTACCACCAAAAAAAATCTATTTCATCCCTCTATCTACTCCATGGATGGTGGGATTCAAATCAATCAGTACAGGCACGTGCAACTCCTGCAAACTCATAATTTTAGGGAAAATAGTAGTATTTTGTGTTTTATTATTTTACAAACTTCAATTACTACAACAACAACCTTGGGAATCATTTCCACAGGGCTTATAAAACTCTTGAATATTTTCCCACCGAATTTGGAGTAGGTTGGAGCCATTGAAAGGCTTCCCCCAACCAATTTTCAAAAAGTTGCACTTTTGCACCCCAAAAGTTGCATTTTTGCCAAAGTTGCATTTTTACAATTTTGCACAAAAAGTTGTTATATCAGCTAAGGTTGGAATCCACATACATGGATTGACCAAAAACTCATGTAACATGTCTAAAACCTATCAAACACAAATCTAAAACCATCTACTACCCCAATTGACCACATGGTCCCAATTGGCTTCTTAAATTGCCTAATTGGTGACATGGGCTTACATGGTGGGGTTTATTGAATACATGAAATACAAGACACACTAAGACACCCTAATCATCCTAGTCTTCATCCTTAGGGTCATGAGTAACTTGTTGATGAGGTGCTCCTGCACCAACAAGCCCCTCATATTTTGTAATATCTCCTCATATGGCCAATGGATTGATATTTTGTCACAAATCACATCATGGTTTTTCCTCTTTGAGGTTTTCCATGTATAAACCTATGTGTTATGATTCTAATTCATGTGATTGCCTTATTACCACATAAAATGGGTCAATAACTTAACTCCTAAGCTAGCAAAACTGTCGACAACCTTGTTTGCTTCCCTATAGGTATGCACTATAACACATCTATCAAAGCCTTCAATAATGTTGAGCGTTCTAATAATAATTTTTTCAATTTTCCAAGAAGGATTAGCCAAACCTTTTAGGCAATTGATAATAATTAAGGAATCTCCTTCTATCTAGACTTTTTTAAATTGCAATTTCTCTATGATTATATGTCTTTCCATAGCAGCCATAGCTTCAGCTATATGATTGGTCTAGGAGCCCAAAGGCAGGGCCACCATAGTGACACAAAACCCTCTAGAATCTCTAACCACTCCCCCCGCTCTAGCAAGTCCAAGGTTCCCATTAGCTGCCCCATCAAAGTTAACTTTCACCCATCCGTCTAGGGGGTAATTCCAGACAACATTATCTCTAGATTTCCTTTCTTTGATTTTGCTAATATCATCCTCTAACCCCCACTCCATAGAGATCCTCTTATCCTCCTCAGATATAGAAGTGGAGGGAGGGTGGTTAATGCGACTACAAATTAAATTCATATTTTTTTTAATTGCTTTGCAAACCTTGTCAAAAACAATCTCAACTAAAAAAAAAGATTCTCTAAAGATTTTGTTGTTTCTTTCCTTCGAAGCATGCCATGAGACATAGGGACACTTCCATTGAACAAAGAAATAGAAGAGTAAAATGGTTCTCTTGTTAATAGAAGAGTAAAATTCTAGTTAAGGACTTTCAATGTTAAGGATAATATTTATATCAAGTTTATCTCAATAAGTAGGCTGATAATAAATCCAGGAAGGGATCTAGAAGAATCTTGGTGGAATTATGGTTCTTTAGTATTGGGTTAAATTTTTCTTGGTTTAGGTGAATCATGTATTTGAATTCTATTTGGTTGAGGTAGTTAGTTGAGTATGTAAGCCATTAAATTATAGTCGAGATTACCTTAAGCTTAGTATTGGGTAATGCTTGATCTTAAGAGGCTTAGAGTAATTTACATTAGTGTTGGAGTAGGTGTTTTGGGACCCTTGGTGTATATTCGTAGGGAAACCATTGTACAATAATATTTATGTCCAAGTTATCTAGGACTTTGTCTCTATTTCACCTAAGTGGGTAGAAGTTGACGAGAAAACTCTTTGGGGCAGGAAACCCTAGAAAGTGTTGTATACCCGCTTTTGCTATGATTTTTTTATTCGAACTATGAAGTCTCTGTGCATTCACATAGGCAAGGCCATCTACGATGAGCCTCCGAGACTGTAGGTCTAGCCCTTAGGTCTGGCTCTTTAGAATTGTCTGGTCATGTCACTCTTCCTAGGATATATGTTTACCCTTGTGAGTTCAATGGTAAATGTTTGATCCAGTTACCATTATTGTATGGTCTAAACCGTTGAACATATATTTAACATTTTATAGATCTAATATGGACATCTAGTGGTGTAGGCATGTGTGCAGAAACGTGGGGAAGGTTGAGTCATGTACTATACCAAGAAGATAAATCTCAGGTATGAGCGATAGTTTTTTTAGTTAATTATTACCTAAATCAGAGTTCATTATGTTACAGTGTGTATGATCCTAATCTTTTAGTAATGTTATAATATGTTATTGTTTTAAAATTTGTTGCTACGATTTAGTGATGTCTTCTTGTTTAAATATGGGAATTACATCAATATGATGTTGCTAGTAAGTAGTGGCATTAAGGTATCCTAGGTAAATAATAATCAAACATTTATATGTTAAGTTAATTTATGTTTTGAAGTGATGGTAGTTTACTATGTCGCAGTAGTAGATGTTTAAAAAAACATCCTCTATTGTTAGTTAGTTTAGTTATTTTCTCTAAGGTATTTTGGTGGGCATTACAAATATTATAGTATATTCTTCTTTAAAGACAACTCTTTATAATTTATTGAACTAAATTGCATATTTTAAAGAACAAAAAAATTATACGACAAAATATTCTTTCAATATATTAATAGTTACAATTTGTATATTTGTACACTCTAGCTTTAAGGAACATAAGACTAGTATAATGAGGAGTTACATTTATATTACAAAGTAATTAGTATAGAATTTAATTAATGTTTAAATTTGGAGATGAATTGCATAGTTAAATTTATACAATTTAAATTGCATAATATACTTTTTGAGAACATTAGTATTAATAAGGATGCAAAGAAATATTATTTGAAAGCAAATATTTGAAAATTGATGAGAAAAACAAATATCTAGAATTTCAATCCATGAAAATCAAAATAATTTAGCTAATGGAAATGAAACAAAAAACTAAAATCTTTTTTACACGATAATATAAAATTAATTTATCTTGTGGATCTCAAATTAAGTACTCATATTTAGGTTATAAATGATTAATGAAACTTAGTTTGGAAGTTGATTAAAGTTAGAATTCGTCATTCTAGATTCTTAGATTCTTATCTTAATCAATCAAATGAGTTTTCAAGAAACCTATCCCATGATCACTTAGAAAATTAAATAATAACTTTAATTGAACAAAATTTTAGTAGAAAACATTAGCTCTCTTCTAATAATTTCGAATTGATAAGGTTATCATTTGTAGGAATAATCTAAAGATAAAATTAACCCCACTTCAAGTGAAATGAATAGTTAATTTATCTCTTTAAAGTTTTGCAAAGGATTTGGCATAAGTCCACGAGTAACTAGAAGTAGATTGATTAGAATTATTTATTATGAGCCTTATTACTATTTACATTGGTTAAGTAGAAAGTATTTAGACTCTCTTCTAATACTATTTTCAAATAACTAGTATTTAAAAAATAGAGTGGTTATGTTCAAGCTTATTGTTAAATAGTTTTTCCCCTCCAAACAAATAAGTATTAAATTCATTTCAAAAGTCTTGTTATTTTATAATTTAATTTTGTTTCAAGTAATTTAGTATCTTTCAAGTATTAGGTTTCATATTCAAAAGTGTAATAGTTTTTGTTTAAGAGAAATTAGTATCTTCAAAGTAATTCAAATCATTTTCAAAAGCTATCCCTTACAAGTATTATAGTTTTCAAGAAATTAGTACTTTCATGTATTTAGTTCAAGTTGTAGAGTTTTATTTATTATCATATTTTTCCTTCAAGGAATTGACTTGTTTATTTTCATTCTCAAGTAAATGCTCCTTTCAATTACATAAAATTAAAATCTTAGTTAAAATTAAAGTAATAATTCCTTGCATATAATAGTTTCATTTTAATAGTTCTATTAGTATATTGTTTTACTTAAGATTCATAAATTTATAGTTCAATTATTAGTTGGACAATTGAAGAAGACGAGATGAAATGACAAACCTTAGTAGTGTTTGATATCTATCATGCTTCTAGATCACACTTATGGATAATGTTGTCGTGTTGAATTACTGCACTTAACGCCTAACAAAGTTGCAACAACAGTGTCTATGGCATCATCCCCATAAACTGCCAAGGAGAAATAAGTGTCATTTGGAAGTAAAAATACAAGGTGTGGGTAATCCCACTTGGATCAAAAAGTTAAAAAGATAAATTGCAAATCAACTATCATCCATCAATTAAACCTTAGAAAAACCCATTAGGGTTTGGGTCTCAGTGTGTGATGATTATGGATGTTATTTATATTGATGGGAATTAAGCGGATGATAATGGGTCAAGGGTGACGTAAATCATCAGAATTAGGATCTAGTTGTTTTGGACACAAGAAGAAGGCCACCTTGAGCCTTTTTTCTATAGAACTACCATTGTGGGTAATAATCGTAGAGAAATTGTCTAGGACATTGACCCTAGAAAGGGTTGTGTTCCCACCCAATAGTTTGTGTTAAACCATAGATAGAAACTAAAGCTACATACTTTATACCTTGATCTAGTGTTGAAAGAGGTATGTAGGCAGTCTAGGGATGTAGTTGTCCCTAGTACTTAGGTGTTTGAGGATGGGAATTAGGTTTTGGTTAAGGGTGAGTTGATGGTTTCCCAAGCTCCTTAGTACTTCAATCAAAGGTTTTGTATAATACTAATTGAAAGATTTAAATATTAATTTAAAACATACTCAGAAGGAATCCCACATGGATTTGGTTGACTTCCTAAGGATTTAGGCCAAATTCTATGGCAAAACTCAAGCTTGTGCAAATAATTTTTTTCATATACTCCTAAAGACATCGACCTCCGTGCACTCCTAGTAGGAAAGTGTTGCATTTAGAGAGTGACCTAGTACCTGGATGGTCTCGATGAGTATAAATTTAAGTTTCTTGTCGAAGCATTTCCTATTCTTATGAATAGATGCCTACTTTGTTTGGGTAGATTCCTATCCGAAATTGGAAAGATGACATACCCTATCTCGTATGAATAGATTCCTAACATGTATGGTTAGATTCTTATCCTGTTTGGATAGAAGTACTTGAGTATGCAATTGAATCAAATACAAGTAAGAATAATTAAATTTGAAAAAAAAATTAGTGGAAATTTTGGGTTAAGCTAAGTGGGTCATTACAGTACTAAAATTTATTTAAAATTTTTGAAAAAAATATGATGCACTAGAGAAAAGAATCTATGTTAAGATGATATAATTCTTTTCTAATTTGGATAAATAATGAATTAAAAAGCTGGGGTCAAATGGAAAGAGTTATATTTGAGTACACACAACTTTTCAAATATATTGAAAAAAATATATTTATAAACAATAGTAAAAAATATATCCATGCACTAAAGTTTCAAGTTATGAATATACACAAAAAAATCAAAGAAAAAAGGTAAAATTTATTAAATAAAGTGTGGTGGCTTGTGTAACTTCAATTTCAACATTTTATCCACAACTAAATAATAGTGTTTACTTTATACAAAACTATATTCAAATTTTTCAAACTTTTATAAAAAAATACAAACATAAAATATACAAAATAATATATAATTTATTAGTTTATGGCATTTTAAAATTCTAAACATATATTTCACTTTCTATCGTATCAAATTTTTAAAAAAATTGATTAAGTGAAAAACAGGTTTTGAAGGGGGCCCAAAACAATTTTACAGAGAGAAAATCAAAAGGTAAGACATTAAAGACCAGCTAGATAGAGAAAAACACAAAAAAGAGATAGTTGGCTAAGACAAAAAGCTAGCAAGAAGCCAAAATAAGCAAAGGGACAACACAAAAAAAACTAAGGGACAACCAGGAGCAACAGACCTAAGAAAGGTTTATGATAAGCTACCCCGCTTCTTGCTCCAGTTGGACCATAGAGGCAACAACATTTTTCAGTTCCTCCAACTCCTTGGCATACTGGGTCATCTTACTAGTACTTCTTCAAGTTCTTTTGCCATGACCAGTAGTCCCCCCTTCAATAGTTGAAACCTTATCCTCGGTAGTATCAATTGTGTTTTTTTCATGATGGATTTGTTCTTGTTTTCTGATCATCCCATTGAAGCTATCGGCAAAGGCTTTCAGAATTTTTTGGCTTTGTTCTCCAATTTTCTTCAGGGTGTTCTCATGATTAAGTACCCTCTTAATCATTGAATGTGGCCTCCATAGCCTTAATTTGAGAGCCATATGCACCAGTGATAGCCTCTGCATCACTGATGAATTTTGTCAATTCATTCAAGTAGTTAGGAAAGGTACTGAGCTTGCCTGTCCCAACAACTTCTAAGTTATCCACTTTCCTAGATGAATCCTCCTGCTTGTTCTTCAAACTATCCATCTCCAAATAGACCCAATCAATAACCTTACAAAACTTCATCATCCCACTCTTCATAGTATTCATCATGGTAATAAAAGAGTTTCTTCTATCAATGTTGAACTCAAAAGCAGTATTATCCAGGGTCTCCATGTTAGCACTACTAGTTTTATCATTGGGAGACAAAGTATCACCTTTCTTCATTGTCTTCCCATCTTATTCAACATAATATTTACTTTTATTGGGGTCTAGAGGATTGGGTTGGACATTTAGAAAATCATTCCCTTTCCTTGGGTTGATATCAGTGATGATAGGCCTCCACTTATTTTTCTTTTAAGGCAGTGGGGTAACATACTCACTAGCAGTCTACATCCCCTCATCATCCTCTTCCACATATTCAAGCCAATTGTCCTCCTCCTAAACCTTAATCCCTTTTCCTTTAATCCCTTTTCTAGCTTTCTTTTTTTCGGACCCAAAAGCCATATCTTTGTCCTTCCCCTTACTAGAACCTTTAGCAAAGGTAATCCTATCACCATCATCTTCCCACCCAGTAGAAGACCCTTCATCTTTACTATCTTCTAAGTTATAAGAATCATCATCTGAATTTGAAATCTTAGTGATAGAATACTGCACAGAGGAGGCATTGACATGGTTGTATAAAAGAAACATTAACCCTTCATGCATGGGAGCGTTACTATCCAAATTAGCCCTAAAATTTGTAATTCTAGTGTTAAGGGATCTAAACAGATAGAAAGGTATAGACACTAGATATTTATGGCAAAAATGATTCAGAAGCACAAATTGATAACCATAGACATAAGAGTATCTACCGTCAAGAGTAACATATTGCATGACAACAAAAAAAACCCATCTCCATACCTTTTTTATCACCTTCAATGAGTAGTAGGTCTTGCTGGATTTCACCAACTTGGTTTACTCAGACTCCTCCTTCAATAATCGCTTGATAGTAGCCTCTGCAATATTTTTGTCTCTATAAAGATTTATGCCTCCCAACAGCATGCGAGTGACTTCCACGATCATCCCTTTGTGAATTTCAACCTTTCTTCCTCCTATGGTAATTTTTCCATGTTTCCAATTCTTCTTGAAAATTCTAGTAACAGTAGGGTTTTTCCCAATAATTCTCTCCATATACCTTGCCATCTTGGCCATTTTGAGAATAACCCATGCCTTCAACTTATCTTTCCATTCATCACAGGAGAGAAGCTCAAATTTTTTTTCAGTTGCCTCCCAATGATGTCAGATACCAGATTATTCCTTTCCATCACAATGCAAAACAAGGCAAAAACAAAGATCAAAGTGCATAGAAGGAAGGTCTTCAAAATAGAAATCGGCACCCACAAAGCGCGTAGAGTCTTATGTGCATTAAACACCGGCTCAATCTTCGAGCGCTGCTCTTTCTAATTCATTATGGTCATTTTCATTGATAGGTGCATTGTCATTATTCCTTAACACTCCCTCATAACCATGCACTCTATCGCAAATGAGGAAGGCACAAGCCTCATGAAAAAGATCTAGCTCACCTCTCTAGCTCATCATGTGATCAGCACAGACAACCATGTCGGTCGCCCAATCAGCCATAGTATTGGTTTCTTTATAATTGTGAGATACACCACACTGCTCAAAAGATTCAATTATCTCATTAGCTTGAGATATGATAATTTTTGTGGTCCATGATGGGAAGGATATTTCATTTAGGTATTGAATATTGTTGTTAGAATCTCCCTCGAGAAAAACTTTACTAAATCTCAATGATTTAACAAGGGCAAGGGTTTGGTAAGATGTCATGGCCTTAGCTAAGTAGTTAATCTGTGATCCCATAAGCAGTGCCACTATTGCAATACAATAGCCAACCTCATTTCTTATCACTCCCCCACACCTAGTTGGCCCTGGGTTTCCCTTGACTACCCCATCAAAATTATCTTTGATCCAACCAATCAGAGGAAAAGACCACTTACTACTTTCTCTATTATTTTTCTTGTCATCTCTGTCTATGGAAGCAGAAACATTATAGTTTTTGAAGAGGTCTGAATCATCCTTGCTCCTGAAAAGAAGAAGCTTTCCATCATCTTTCATATTTTCTATAATGGTCTGCTTAATTTTAGTAGTCACCACTTCAGGAGAGGAGTAGGAGTCTCTGAAAATCCTATTGTTCCTTTCTTTCTAGATTCCCCAAACAACATGAGGCAGGGTGAGTTCCCATAGAAATTTGATGGGGTTGTTCAAGGAAAGGCATCTCCAACTAGTGAAACATTCTTGAATAGAAGCACAAAAGACCTAATTCAGGTTCCAAAGCTAGAAAATTAGTGACCAAATAGCATGAGAGAAGGGACATTAGATAGCTATATGGTTAGCATTCTCTTCCTCATTATGGTAAAGGTATCACCTATTGGACAGGTGGAAGCCTCTTTTGCAAAGATTATCAGTGATGAGGATTTTATTCTACAGAAGGATCCAAAAAAATATATTGATCTTGGGAGTAAGACCACTAATCAAGTCTTTAGACCAGCAAGGGGGAGGTTCAACAGATTGAGACAACAAAAAAATAGAGGTAACCGAATAACTACGAGAGGAAGTTTCCACCCAAATGATTTTATTTTCAAGCAAAGGGTCCATCAAATTAGAATTAAGAAGAACCATAATAGGGTTGAGGGCTGGGTCTATGGAACTCAGATTCACCAAGTGGTTATCCCTCTAGTAATCATCCACCTTGGTACCAAATTTGGTCTTGCGCTCAGAGATAAAGGGAGAAAACCAAACCTTATTGGAGAGGGGGGTCTCCAACAACCAAGAATCCTCCCAAAAATTGACTTTTCTTCTATTACCAATTGTCCATCTTTTAACTAATCCAATGACCATTTTAGATTGGACAACATTGTTCCAAATAGCAGAACCAAAAGGGGCTTCATAGGAATTAAAAAATTCTATAAGAGAAGTTTGAGGTTGCATATATATTTGGCTTGCCAGATTGAATTCCATTCACTAGGTTTTCCAAACAATCTCCAGATTTGTTTGGCGATAAGGACTTTATTAATAGTTTTAATGTTTCTAAGACCAAGACCACCCAATTAGGTCTAAAAAATTTGTCCCAAGCTATCAGAGAAATCCTTTTCCTCTACTCAACCCTTGACCACAAGAAGGACTTTTGAATCTTTTCAATCGAATCAGCAAATTTGGTTGGAATTCTAAAAAGACTTAAAGCATACAGAGGAAGACTCTAGAGGGAGGATTTTAATAATTGGATTTTCCCCGAATGGCTTAGAAGGGCCCATTTCAAGCCAGCTATTTTTTTGTGGAATCTATCCACCAAGCTACTCCAAAATGTCTCGGGGAGCTTTCTGCACAAAGGGAGACCCAAGTAGATATAGGGGAGAAAGCTGATCTGATAATCCAAAATTCTAGCAATTCTTCCTTGCCTTTCTTTAGGAGTGTTGAGGAAGAAGAGGGATCTTTTCATCCAGTTAATCACCTGACCGATGGCTTGGAAATAGTTGACCAGAGCCGAATTTAGGGTTCTGGCTTCCTTGATAGTAGATGCACCCATCAACACTGTGTCATCAACAAATTGTTGATGGGAATAGATCCTGTTAGCTGACGATGGTCTGGCACCTTTCAGTTGACCTTTAGAAACAATTTTTTTGGTATATCTACCTAGACTTTCAGCCAAGATAACAAACAAAATAGGAGATATAGGATCCCCTTATTTGAGACCCCTTGAAGATCTGAAGAAGACGGTAGGAGAGCCATTGACAATAACCGACAATGAGGGAGTAGAGATTAGTTGGGAGATCATTTGAATCACTCTCTCACCAAATTCGAAAGCTTTAAGGATACTGAGAAGAAAGCACCAATCCACCCAATCACAAGCCTTCGACATGTCAAGTTTCATCAGGAAACCTTGGGTTTTGGGGACTTCCAGAGAGTGAATAACCTCATGGACCGATATTATGGAATCTAGAATTTGTCTTCTAGGAATGATTTTGGTCTGTTAAGGAGAAATGATATTCAGAAGAATAGAGAGAAATCTAACGGTGAGAACCTTAGATATAATCTTGTAAAAGGAATTGCATAGACTAATCGGTCATAAAATATTCATAGAGTCAGCACCTGAGGTCTTAGGGATAAGGACCAAAAATGTGGTATTTATTTCTTTCAAAATCAACTTAGATTCAAAGAATTCTTTAACACCCTTAACAATGTCCTGGTTAATGATGTACCAAAATGACTGAAAGAAGTACATCAACAAGCCATCCGATTTATTACCTTCAAAGGAAAAGATAGTTTGCTTGATCTTAGCATCAGAAGGGATAGCAAAGAGAAATTTATTCTAGTCTTTCTAAAACATCTTTGGGATAGCAACAAGGAATAAGTCTTGGGAACTTTTATCCAAATTGCAATCCACCGACAAGAGAGAGGATAAGTAGGATCTATCTTCATTTTTTATTTCATCTTCTCCAAAGGACAAAGTCCCCCCTATGGACATTTTTGATATTCTATTGGCCGCCTTGTGTTTCATTGCAGTCATATGAAAGAACCTTGTATTCTTATCACCTTTCTTAAGCCACAGAGAACGGGAGCGTTGCTTCCAGAATATCTCTTCTTTTTTAATGATATCATGATACCTAGATATTATCTCAATCTCTAAAGTGATAGAGACCTCACTATACCTATTAGCTTGGATTTTAGCTTGAATATCCTTAAGATCAAGCAGGATCACAGATTTAGAGGTAAACATGTCACAAAAACTTCCTTATTCCATCTCTTAACCTTTTCCTTCACATGCCTTAAATTTTTGGCCACCCAGAACATGGGAGATCCCTCCACCAAAATATTCCACCAATCTTTAATAGCTTCCTGAATCTTGGGGTGGCTCATGCACATCTTTTTGAATCTGAAAGGGAGATTTCTCCTCCCAGAGATGGGGTCTGCCACAAAAGAAATCCGATAGTGATATGAGCCAATACAAGGGAGAGAATTTAAGGAAAAAATGTAATTATTGAACCAATCATTATAGATAAGGGCCCTGTCAAGTCTCACAAGGATAAGATCAGAGCCAGTTCTTTTATCAGTCCAAGTATAATTAGTGCCTTGCAGATCTACATCATGGAGCATGTGATTATCAATATAGTTCATCAAATCCATCCTAATATCAAGTTGAGAAGGAATCCCCCCAAATTTCTCATTCTCCTTGAGGGGAGTGTTAAAGACTCCCATCACTAGCGAACCTTCATAATTGAATTGGGTTCTAATAGAATCTAACTTTTTCCAGAATCTACTTCTTCCAAGTTTAGAATTCGCGACATAGATATTAGATAAAAGCCAAGTAGTCCCATATTTAATGTGATGAAATATAACAAACATCATAATATTTTCAAGCCAAACTAGATTCCCCTACACATGCTTAAGGGTCCAAAAGAGAGCAATACTTCCAGAGGCACCATCCGAGCTACCTCTAAAAACTCCATAGTTCTTAAACACCTTGATTTTTTCCACTTTATCCTTAGGCATTTTAGTTTATTGAATCGGAACAATATAAGGTTTGTGATCCCTAATTAAGTTCCTGAGAATCTCCTCTTTATGCACACCATTAAGTCTGTGAATTTTCCATGAAATAATATTCATATTCATTTAAAAGAGCATACCTCATGGATGGTCAGCTGGGTACCATCTCCTATATTCTTGCTGGATTCCAACTCCCTCATTTGAGTAGCTGATCTCCTTCTTGGTATTGCTAGATTTGAACCCACATCAGCTTTGGTCCTCCCCCTAGTTTTCACGAGAGTAGTTTGGGGTGTATATTTGGGACCCTTTTTTCCTACCCACTTTTTCTTTGTGACATCATTGATCTAGATTTCATCATCCATAGGGTTCTGGGCAGGTTCCTTTTGCAAAGCATCAGATTTTCCTTCTTCATCTACCCATTTAGAGATGATATTGAGAAGAGAAGTTTTTGGTGACAACAAAAAAGTGGATTTAACATACTCAAAAGACTTTCGGGATTTAGGAGAGGAGTTTCCACCAAGAATGTTGCATTGTTGGGCATCTTCAAAGCTGGGATAAGGCTCATCATTATTCAAGTCCTTAGAAATAGATTTTGAGTCCTCATCCACATTTTTAACTTGCATAACAACATGGATTTCACCTTCCTCGAGGTATTCATCCTTCTGCTCATCACAGTTGGGGCTAGGATTTTCTCCTTCGTCAGATCTGGCCTGGTGCCTTCAAAATCTTATTTAATTCCTCAGTACAAACCATATTATCATTTTACTTTTGATCAAAGGTATCAAGAATAATGTCATTCTAGATCTCTACTTTCTTCTTGTTAGTATTTTTAGCTTTCCACTGCATCCTCTTATCTTTTCTAGCTTTATCCTTTTTAGGCTACAGGGGGCATTTCTTGGTAATATGTCCATCTTTTTTGCAATGAAAACACGCAAATGGAATGCTCTCAAATTCTGATGGCTGGATCCATTTCCCAAGCCTAGAGTTAATCTCAATGGAGGGAGGCATATTTGTTCCTTGAGAGACACCCACACAAATTCTTATCTAGGTAAGTTGTCTTCTAGCTGCTATAGTAGGATCAATGGAGAGGAGTTCACCAAAGGAGCATGCTAGACCATTAAAGACATCTTCAACCCAAAATTCTAGGGGAAGACCCAAGAGTCTTACCCAAATAGGGGCTTGAGCAAAGAAGGGAGCATTAAGATCCAACAATGGCAACCACTTTTGAAGCACCAAAGCAATTTTACCAATCACCCAAGGACCACCACAAATAATCTTAGTCATATCTTCTTCACAATAAAAGTTTAGGGAAAGAGCCCCTTTTAACATAGCTATTATTTCCACTTGTCCCTTAAGAGCCCACTTTTTTCTAGCATACTCCTTAATGACATCAATATTAGGTCTAGGACCCAAGAATTTACCGACCAGAGTAAGGGCCATCAAAGCAATATTGTGTTGGGTCACCGAATTTGTGACTTCAATAGAAAATCTCCCTTTCTCAAGGTTTGAAATATTGTGTACCTCAGGGAGAGAAGACTTCCTGCATGGTTTGATGCCAAACAAAGAAGACCAGGGGCAAGATGTGTCCACTCGTTCGGGCCCCTTTCTTGATAAACCTTCATCATGTGTTATTCACCCTCCACCCAAATCCAAGGGTTTGTCACCCCCTTGTGGGTATCCAATGACTGGATCCTTGCCATCATGAATGACAATGAGCCCCCAGTAAATGAGCTACCAATGTCACATAATGATGAGCAACATAATAGCCATTAATGTTATTTAAAGACATGATGGACTAAATGAGGTATTTGAATATGACATGTTAAATGCTCAACTATAAGTGAGATCAAGAACATGTATAAAATGATAAAGATTGAAGAAGAAAAGTTACATGAAATCTTAGAAGAGGGATGAGTGTAATTTATTAGAGCCTTATCCCTAGAGGAAAAGACTTTATGATGAATAGGAGATAAAGATTCATAAGTGGATTTAGAAATTTGAGGGGATTCATAAAGAGATTTTTTCATTGCCAAGATTTCCTTATGAGGGGAATGAGAGTTGATAGAAGTAGAAGATGATTTAGTTGAAGTGAGATCATCATCACTACTAAATATAGCATTCACATTGAGAGATGGTCTTTTAGATGCTTTGGTACATTTGCAGGGATTATAGCCGAGTCCAAAGGCATAATTGTGAAAATTAGTCTCTAGAGGAACTTTTATCCCTTGTTCATGAGCGCCACAACCATTTCCATGATACCCATGCTTAGCAAAAATGCGAAAACCACGACCATAACGATCAGCCATTTCAGGAAGAGAAGGTGTTTTTTCATAAGACAAAGAATCAAACTCTTCATAATTAGAGGTGTGAGGAGAAGAAGTTTGAGAAGCGGCCACAAAATTATTGCTCATAGGTTCAGGTAAGATTGATTGATTTTTAGTTTCTTCCTTCTTTTTAACTTTAAACTCTCTAGGAGGAACCCTATACTCACCTACAAAGGTGGGATTAAAGTCAAGAGATCCCCAATCGTCATCTGCGAGAACCTTCTCAGGATCAAAAGCCTTTTCATGTGTAGACTCAAGTCAAGAAGGATCTTCTTTAGGAGCTTTAGACTCATCCAAAGAATTTTGATTATCAGAGGGTGATGATTCATCCATAGGTATTTTGTTTAAAGAGTCGTCATTAGAAGAGGAAGATTTAGAAGAACTCCCTTTGGAAGTAGATGTTTGCAAACAAGCCTGAAGATTAGTATCACCTATCAAGGTATATGTCTTATTGTTATAAATAAATTTAACTTGTCTATGCAATGTAGAGGGGACAGCTTGCATACTGTGAATCCAAGGTCTCCCTAATAACAAGTTGTATGTTAGATTTCCCGACATAACATGGATAGGAGTAGGCAAAGTAACAGGTCCCACTGTGATGGGTAAGGTGATAATACCTAATGAAGACTTAGCCACATTATCAAAGCCTCGAATGGGATGAGAGTCAGGCTCAATAAGGGATGTATCCACATTCATCTTATGCAATAGATTAATGCTACACACATTAAGGCCAGAGCCATTATCTACCAGTGTTCGTCTTATAGCAGTGTCATTTATGATAACCACAATCATCAAGGGATCATATTGATGTTGAATTTCACTAGTAGGCAACTCATCTTGAGTAAACACAATTTGAGCTTTAGGATTCATCACAGAGTTAACCAAAGACACTATATTACTAGATGTATTAGGTGGAGGAACATTCAAATCTTTCAAGGCATCTTGTAACATTCCATGATGAACGGAAGAAGTTTGGATCAAATCCCAAAGGGATATCTTAGCAGGGGTAGCTTTAAGTTGTTCAATAAGATCATAGTCCTTACTAAGCATTTGTGAAATACGTGGAGCTTGCGGAGGAATAGGTTGGGAAGGAGGAAGCGAAGAGACACTGGAGTAACAGGAGGAAGATTAGGCTACCTATTATTTATAGTATTATAAGTATGGGCAACCGCATGATAACTCTCTCTAGTCAGTTGCTTAGCATACTCATAAGGGCTCTTAGTAGAATAATCTCCTTGCACAGTAATAACAAGTTTCTTAGGAGTGCAAAAAGAATCATTAGCATAACCACCTTGAACCACTAAGATAGGCTTATTTAAAGGTTGAGAATTTTGAGAAGGACAAGCACCTTGGACAGTGAAGAGAGGTTTGTTAGGTGTCTCATTCACATGTATCAAATTGATTGAGGATGGTTTAGAGGAATGAACAAAAGTGTTGGAAGAATTATTGATAGTCTTCTCTTGCACGAAAATCTTATCACAGATCAAATCAATTTTAGGAGAGAGACAAGGGATAGGCATTGATGTTCTAGTAGGAAGAGTAATACTAGGAAAGGTCATATCATCCTCTATCATCAAAGGATCTACATGGGGAATAAACTCTCTAGGAGAAGGATCAACACTACTCTCTAAAGTCTCACTTTTGAGAGGGAGATCTTTGAAAGAAATGTTAACCATTTTGCTTTGAACTAGGGTTTCCTTATGAGTAGAACCAAGTTGAGGAGAGGGAGATGCTTTATTTTTAGAGGGAGAATAATTGAGATTCGAGGAAGGGGAGAAACTATCAAGGGAGTTTCCAATCTTGATTTCATCCCCTTTGGCTAGGGTTCTTTCACAGGGTAGAGAATAATCAACACCTTCTTCTAATGGTTCATCCCAAATAGTGAAGTTGTTGAAAGGAATGTTTGAAGTATTGTCAATTTCGGGAGAGGAGATAACATTGTTTATTAATTCCTCATCCTTAGGAGAGAGAGCATCAATAGATGTGTTAAACTCCTCCTCTTTCCTCAAAATATGTTCAATAGGGGAGAGAGAATTAAGGAAATTGCTTATTATTTCATCTTCTTTCTCTAAGGGATGCTTATGGGTAAGACCAACTTTAGGAGAAGGGTAAGCATTTATCATTAATTCATCATCTCTAGTGGGAATTTTGTTGGAAAAGGAAAGGCCATCACTAGGAAATGTAGGGATAATGTCATCTTCTTGCACAAAAGGATCAAGGGCATCATTCAACAAAGCATGATCATAAAAAGGTTTATCTTTTGATTCAAAAGGAGATATCTCTTCATAGAGGGGATCATTGAAAACAACCATGTTACTAGATTTAGTGGAAGAGCTGATAGGAATGTACCCTTGAGAGGAATCATTCGACTTATCTTTCTCATCACAACGAAATGGCATAGTAACAATGTTTATGAGTTTTTGGTAAAATGAAGGTTTGGTATATTTAGGTTTCAAAAATTCATCTAAAGCTTCATCTAACTCATAATCATCACAAATATGAACATCTTGCAAATAAAAATCTGACATTTTGAAATTGCATAAAATTTAAACACACAATGCAAAGAAAAACACACTTTTTTTTTCCTTTTTTTTTTAATGAAAATGAAATGAAAACACACTAAATCTAGATCTAGATCTAACAAATGCAACGCAAGAGGAAGCAATGTTTGATTCACGTCGGGTTCACCAAAATGTGTGGGAGAAAAAGTGACACTAAGCAAACATGCCCTAATCTCACTTTCAACCACACACTTGTGGAATACGAAAGAGCCTAGAGGTATCACACAATTGGCTACTTCTTCTTGTGAAAGAGAGAGCCACGGGCTACCTATTAGGATTTCTATTCCTTTGTTGTAATTGAAAGATAAAATGATGCAAGTTCAATTCCTAATCCCAAAGTGCAAGTATGAACTACTAACAAGATTGCAGAATTGAACTTAAATAATGGAAAGCTGTAAACACAAGGACAAGGAAAGAATGCAAATGCGTACCCGGTGTTAAAATCTGACTGAAAATGTTCGGGACGGGGGCACGGGCACCACTGTCCTGATTCTGCCCCTGAAACTGCTCCAGAAACTGTTGTTTTGCAAAGTTGTCAAAAATGCTGAAAACAGCTGTCAGAAGGACCAGGGCGCCCAGCGCCCCTGTCCCAGGGACCAGGACGCCCAGCACCCCTGTCCTGGCAGGACCAGGGCGCCCCACGCCCCTGTCCTAGTCTTTTGCTCTGAGATTTGGTGTGAAGTTCGGTCTCAGTCTGCTTCTTTTGGATCTGCAACTTGCGGTGTCGTCCGAATTCTAAAACCTGCACTTATATCTGAAAAGGTGTTTGGGCGGCTATATAGGGTTTTGCCTTAGTCAAACCCCCACTTCGGTGATTTCCACCTCCACGAATAGCCAAGTTGTATTGTAAAATGTATTGTGTGTGTAGACCTAGTGTGTGTGCAAGGTCCTTAAATGCAAGAAAGCAAACTAGAGCAACCTAGAAAGTAAACCCTAATTGCTTGTAAATGATAATGTAAATGCTCTAAATCAAGATGCAAAGTGATCTAAAGCATGAATAAAGGATATATTGAAGCTTATGCAAAGACATGAAAACAACATGAAATCATACCCAACCCTCAAGGGAGGAGTACAAGCCAATCTTCAGTCGGTAATCTCCTATTGTTCTTCAATGTCTCCCAAGCCCTAAATGAATGAAATTGATGAATGCTTGATGGATGGATGTTGAATGTTATTGAAGTCTTCAAAGATCTGCTCTTTCGCTGCATATGAGGTTCCTGAAAACAAAATTCGGATCCATTCAAATGAAGAAAGAGAGCTCTTACGTATGAAACCCTAGGTCTTAATTTCGACTTTTGGCCGACCTAGAGATTGAATATCCCGCCAATTTCTTGGGGTTAAGCTTTATTTTATGATTGGATCGCGCTCCTAAAATTTTGGGAAAAATGTCCGGGACCATGTGCACGCCGGGCGCCATGGTCCCGACAACTTTTCACCAAATTTTCAGGGCCGTCGGATATGATGATTTTAGAGAGAATCCCGAAGTTACAGGTGATTTCGAGATGTTTTGACCCTCAAAATCAAGCCCCCAAGTTCAAAATAGGACCTAATTAGGGTTTTTGATTAAATGATGTATTGGAAGAATAAAAGGAAAGGGGCACACTTTAATGAAAAGGGCCCAACTTTATGATATAGGAGATGATAAAATAGGACCTTAGACCTAATTAATTTAATTAATTAAGTGCTAAAGGGGAAATGCAATGCAAAATGTAAAATGCGCCAAGGCGGGTGCTAAACTAGGTGTGAAATTGTACCACCCTAGCAAGTGCGTACAATTTACGACGCTACACATTGATGTTTTTTCATTGATGCCAACACTAGCTATGTGGATGCTTTACCAACACCCTTCTAGTCCCAGTGCGTTGGGTGGTTTCTGGTTAATTTGGATCCAACATGATCCGGTAGGCTACAATATTGTTTGGTGATGGAATTGGCTTGTTCATGATACTCATGCTCATATTTGGACAGTTGGTTTTGATATGGTGATCGGATGCTATCCTGCTTGCTTAGAAGCTTGGTTTTTGGTTCCGACGAGGGTTTCACTGGTACAGATTTTGGTGGAGATCTTTGAAAAGTTGCATAAGTGGTGTTGGTGCAGCTTCTAGTGGAGTTTCAGGATGTTGTTGGTAATCATGTTTGAGACTTGGTGAATGGAGATCATTGTTGTAACGTGTGGGCCTATACTGGGTTTCGGTTGATCTAGGTTATGCAGCGACATTAATGTAACATGTGGATAGGACTTATTGATGTATTTCCGGGATGTCTTATGTGTTGGATATTATTTGTTTGGCCTTAGGCCACCATGGTTTGTAATTATGTAATCATTTTATTAGCTGGTGGTGAACCTAATTGCTAATGGTCGAGGGTTTGTATATATAGATGTAAGGTCTCAGTGTAGATCATTGGGGTTATTGTTAGAGCTCATGGTCAAGGAATGTAATGTGTGAATATTGTAATATCATTCAGGAAGAGGAGTTGGTTGATCATTGGAGATCGAATTGGGTTTATGTAAGAGGATTTAGTCCTACGGTATTGAGCTTAACCAGAACTATACTCAAGCATAGGAGATGCTATCTTTTGCAGTTCAACACTTCTCTGGATTGTAGTCTGGATTTCTATGTTGTCAGTGAGACTCATTTTGTGATGAGCAATGTGCTCTAGGTTGTTGGCCTTCCGGCAAGTGTAGGCCCCACAATTGTAATTCACATACTTACTGCAGAAGTATTATCTGACTGTGGGTAGGCTTCCAATCGTGCTTTTTCCCTTTACCAGGTTTTCCATGTATAAATCTTGGTGTCATGTGGATGGTATTTATTCTGTGATTATTGTTTATGAAATTAATTGGTTTATCTACTATTTTGGTATTAATTTTTTGGGTTCAGTATTAAAATTTTTAACTTCTAATGGTTATGGTAACCTGTGACAACTGATTCACCCCCCCCGCCCTCTCAGTTGTCTTCGGGTTATTTGAACTGTCTAATATTTGGTATCAAAGCTTTGGTCCTCTTTACAGAAATCTTAACCACATGAGGAAGATCCTATGGTGACTAATAGTTCAAGTTCATCCATTTCTTTTGGAACTATCTTTCGAAGGGATATTCCAAGGATTGATGGAAAAAACTACAATGTATGGAAAATTTGGATGGAGACTCATCTAATATGTCTTGGCAAGGAGATTTGGGAGATCACGTAGAATGGTGTCACACCCTATAATCCAAGATCTCACAATCCTCCTTCGACAAACCTGGACAAGGAGCTTGAGAATGATTGTAGAGAAAGAGAAGCCCTCTTATGTGCACTTTTTGATCAGCAAATAATGGGATTAACCGACAAATAATCTAGAAAGGCTATATGGGATAAGTTGGAGACTCTTAATGAAGATGGCCACATGGTGAAGATTGCTAAACTTGATGGTTACCGAGTGAGATATGAAAACCTACAAATGGAAGAAGATGAAAGAATTACTGCATTCATGGAAAGGGTAAATGAGATTGTTATGGGAATTCAATGTTGTGGTGGAACTCTGAGTGAAGATGAAATTGTTTCTAAAGTTCTTAGAGACCTACCACCGGCTTACAAAATGAAGGCTACTCTTATTAATGAGTTGAGAACATTGGCTAATACATCTTTCAATAGAGATACTTTGGTTGGGAAACTATCTGGTTTTGAGCTTGAAGAATTTGGACCTTCTCGAGCTGTGAAGACTGAACCTGCTTTTCATGCATCTACATCTGTAACCGGTAAGTAAGACTGGATATCTTTGTATGCAAAGGAATTAGAAGATGTGAAGAGAGAAGATGATGAGTTTGAGAAACTTGAAGCACTATTTTCAAGAAGAATACATAAAATACCGGTAGGAAGTAAGTATGAAGGAAAAACACCTTTTATATGTTTTACATTTAATAAGATTGGTCATTTTGCATCTAGATGTCCTAAAATAAATTCAAGAATTGAAGAAAGAGTTAGAAGATCATTTAATCCTAACCTTGGATATCAGAACAAATATAAATATAAGAAAAAAAAAGACAAATCATACTACGTAGTGGATGAGGAAGGCATTACTGATTCTGATGATGAACCAACAGAAGACTCTGCTAGTGGATCCGACAATGGGAAGGAATGGGTGTTTCTAGCTATCAAGGAAGATGTTCTAGCAAAGAGAAGGCACTTGCTGCTAAAATTGAAGACAAGGATGAATGGGTAATTGACAGTGGTTCTTCATATTGGATGACTAGAGATAAAGGGAAGTTTCCATCTCTGCAAGAATTTGATGGTGGTCTAGTTAGATTTGGAGATGAAAAAGCATGTATGATCAAAGGAAAAGGAACTATATCATTGAATGGTAAGAACAATACTAACAATATTTATTATGTTGAAGGTTTGAGGCATAATCTTTTGAGTGTAGGACAATTGGTAGATAAGGAATTTCAATTACAGTTCAAGGATGGAAAATGCAAAACCATAAACAAATCTGGCTTAGAGATTGCAACCGGTACACAGACAAAAGGTAACATATTTCATTTAAACTTTGGTGAGAAGACATGTTTGATTACATATATTGATGAGAGTTTTATATGCATAAAAGGTTTTGTCATGTGAATTTTGATTGCATTGTGAAGGTCAGTTCAACTAAGGCAGTTAGGGATATACCTAAGATTATGAAGCCCTATAATCCGGTACGTAAAGAATGTCAAATGGGTAAACAGGTTAGAACCTCTTTTAGGAGTATACAAGATAAATCAAATGATGTTCTTGATCTTATTCATACTGATTTGTGTGGCCCTGCTAGAGATAAAAGTTTTCAAGGTGGTAGATATTTCATGCTAATCATTGATGATTAATTCTAGAATGATGTGGGTTATTTTTTTTAAGAAAAATCTAAAGCTTTTGAAAATTTTAAAATCTTTTAAGGCTAAAGTGTAAAATGAGATAGGATTGAAGATTAAGTGTTTGAGATCAGATCATGGTGGATAATTCACATCTGATGAGTTTAATAACTTTTTGACAAGCATGGTATAAGAAGATAATTTTCTGCTCCTCGGACACCTGAGTAGAATGAAGTTGTGGAAAGGAATAATAGAACTATCTTGGATGCTGCTAGAACAATGATGATGGAAGCTAGTCTACCTCATATCTACTAGAGAGAAGCAGTGAGTACAACAGTTTATACATTCAACAAATTACATATAAAAGGAGAAAGGATGGTAAGACGCCTTATGAATTAAGGTTTGAAAATACCCCTAAAGTTAAGTATTTCAAAATTTTTGGTAGTAAATGTTATATCGGGAGAGATGACATCATTGGGAAATTTGATCCTAGATGTGATGAAGACATATTTCTTGGTTATTCTAATTGAAAGAAAAGTATATAGATGTTATAACAAGAGATTGCAGAGAATTGTGGAGAGTGCTAATGTCAAAGTAGATGAGCTAAACAAAAGTCAAACCAGAGTTTATGAGAAGGAACCGACAATGGAAATGATTATATCTGAACCAGTAGAACCTTTACCAAAACAAAGAGTTGAACCAGTTACTCTGGCGGTATCAGAGAATTCTACAATAACTAAAGAACAGGGAAAAGGAAAAAAAAGTTAGAAGATTCCTAGGTATGTGAGATTGAATCATTCAAAAGATCAGATCATTGGGGATAAGAGCAATGGAGTTATTACAAGAAGAAGACTAGAAACTAGTGATGTATGTTTAATTTCCCAAGTTGAACTGGTATCAGTAATTGAGGCATGTAAAGATGAATATTGGTTGAAAGCTATGGAAGAAGAATTAGATCAGATTGAGAAAAATAACACATGGACCTTGGTTCCCTGGCCTAATAATAAAAATGTTATTGGAACTAAATGGGTTTTTAGAAATAAATTGAATGATAATGGTTAACTTATAAGGAATAAGGCTACACTGGTTTTTAAAGGATATTCTCAAAAGGAAGGAATTGATTATGGAGAGACTTTTGCACCTATAGCTAGGATTCAAGTTGTAAGACTATTTCTTGCCTATGCTGCTTATAAAAACTACAAGGTTTATCAGATGGATGTTAAATGTGCATTTTTAAATGGGGATCTTGACGAGGAAGTTTATATTGAGCAACCTGATGGTTTTTCACTATCAAATGACACAGATATGGTTTGCAGGTTAAGGAAAGATTTATAGGGATTGAAATAAGCACCTAGAGCTTGGTATGGTAGGTTGGATAAATATCTTTTAAAGCTTGGTTTTACTAAGGGCAGTGCTGACAGTAATTTATATTATAAGGTCACTGATGATGAAATACTGATTATTGAAGTATTTGTTGATGACATTATTTTTGGAGGTGAAGATAAGTTATGCATAGAGTTTTCTAAGAATATGGAGAAAGAATTTGAAATGTATATGATTGGTGAGATGAAATTTTTCTTAGGTTTGTAGATTACTCAGACCGACAAAGGTTTTTTAATCTATCAAACTAAATATGCTAAGGAATTATTGAAGAAATTTGGTATGGGTGATTCTAAACCGATAAGTACTCCTATGGTTACAAGTGAGAAATTAACAAGAAAAGATGTTTCTACGCCGTTAAATCCTACAAGATACAAATCTATGATTGGAGATCTGCTTTATTTCACTCAGACTAGGCCTGACATTATGAATGTTGTTTGTATTGTTTCAAGATTTCAGAGTGATCCTAGACAAAATCATGAGACTACGGTGAAAAGGAGTTTTAGATACTTGTTAGGTACATCAGAATATGGCTTGTGGTACCCTAAGGATGATAAATTTACTTTATGTACTTATACAGATGTTGATTGGACTGGAGATGTTGATGACTGAAAAAGTACTTCCGCTGGAGCTTTCTTTCTTGGAAAGAATTTGGTTTCATGGATCAGCAAGAAGTAGTCATGTACTTCTTTATCTACTACTGAAGCTAAGTATGTTTCTGCTACTACTAATTGTACACAAATTTTATGGATGAAGAAAATGTTGAAGGATATAAAGGTCGATTGTGATGCACTGATAGTTATTCACTATGATAACTCTGTTGCTATTGATATATCGAAGAATCCAATATTTCATTATAAAACTAAGCACATATCTATTAAGTATAACTTTTTAAAGGATAAGGTGGAAGAAAATGAAATTAAACTAGTTTATGTGAATACTAAAGAGCATATTGGAGATATTTTCACTAAACCTTTTCCCAAGGAATCATTTGAGTACCTGAGAGACAGATTGGGAGTTTCTGCCCCTCCGGTAGAGACTTGATTGATACGGTTTGGCATCAGTCTGACATCCATTATCATAGATACTATTCATTCCAACACTGATGTGGGATGCTACTACTCAGGGGGAGTAGTCAGCTTTGTGATTTAGTGGTTTATCTCTTTGCTTTGATATTTTTGTCAGATTTCTGGCATTGATGTCAAAGGGGGAGTGATATTGATGTGAAAAATAAAAAGAAAGTGAAAAAGAAAAAGTAAGGGGGGGTGATATTATTGATATTCAAAGTTGTACGTGGGAGATTGTTAGCTTTCTTCCATTGGGGGAGAGTTGTTTGGCATTTCTTGGTACTTAGATGTTTTTCACATCTAGTGTTGCCATCAATGCCAAAGGGGGAGATTGTTGGCCATTTGGTGGAATTTATTATGTGTTGCATTGATGTTTTATCATTGATGGAAACACTAGCTATTTGGATTCTTTATAAGCACCCTTCTCATCCTGGTAGGTTGAGTGGTTTCTAGTTAACTTGGATTTGGCATGATCCGGTAGACTCTAGTATAGTTTGGTGATAGAATTGGCTTGTTCATGATACTCATGCTCATATTTGGATAGTTGGTTTTTGTAGGATTTTGCCAAGATCAAGGGCACAATGAAAAGCATAAAAAGAGACAATAGAATGACAAGAACAAACTATATTCTCATCAATATGCAAAAATGATCAACTGGATTAACCAATACAATGAATATAGGCCTGCTTATATAGGCAAGGCCATATGGATGTATGAGCATAGAAATATGACATGTGGCTCAATGAGAAACAAGGGTAGGTAAGAAATACTAGGGGTAGGTAGGAGAAATAATATAATATTCTACAAGAGGTGGATGACCCACCGAATGTGGAGTGTAATAGCAAAATAAGACCACAAAAGGTGGAATTTCTCCTACAAGCTCTATCCCTATGTGCACACATCCCTAAGTGTCTCAAATCCAAACTACGAAGAGATGCATTATCCTAAGTTAACTTAAGTAAAGTGTAATAATATCTAGAATGAATATTTATTTACACCAACACCCCCCCTTAAGTACAACTTAGGGGAATGAAGACTCAAGTCAACAATGCAAGATGGGTCCCGGCTACTAGGCCATGATAGGTACCCATGTACAATATGCAAATGCAAGCAAAACCATGCAATGCAATCTCTCACAAACGGAGAAAGGGAGAAAACCCAGTGGGACAAAACTCCCCCCCAAAAGAGAGATGAATGTACAAAAGACTCTCAAAGAAGGACAAAACCTCAAAGAGGAAAAAGTCCCCCCCATAAGAGAGGATGGAGAAGTCAGCTGACCCCCCCTAATGACACATCCTACACCCCCAAGAGAGCTCGCAACTGCTGGAACTTACTCTCGGTGAAAGGTTTGGTGAATATGTCAGCAACCTGCTCTGCTGTAGGACAATACTGCAAATCAATGACCTACTCCTAAATGAGCTCTTGGATATAGTGCATATGAATCTCGATGTGTTTGGTCTACTGGTGCTGGACTGGGTTCTTTGAGATTGCAATAGCACTCTGATTGTTGCAATGTAGAACTGTCGACCGTGGAGTGGTGAATCCAAACTCTGTGAGAATCTGCTAGAGCCAAATGGTCTCAGTCGTTACGTTAACAGTGCCTCAATACTCAGCCTCAGTTGAAGAGAGAGCAATAGCATGTTGCTTCTTGCTCTGCCAACAAATGGGGCCCGAACCAAGGTGAAAACTGTAACCAGAGGTAGACTTACGATCATCAAGATCGCCAACCCAATCGGAGTCTGTGTAACCAACCAAGCGAAGTCCTGTGTCTGCTGCATAGTGAATCCCATAGTGATGTGTACCCTAGATGTAATGAAGGATGATTTTGGCGGCTTTCCAATGAAGCTCATGTGGTTCCTGCATGAAGTGGGAAACCATGCCAACTGCAAATGAAATATCAGGGCGTGTATGGGTCAAGTAGATGAGACTACCCACAAGTTGACGATACAAAGTGGCATCAACTGGTGGAGAAGAACACTGAGCCTCAAGCTTGACTCTTGAAAGAAAGGGAGTCGAGGCAGGCTTACAATCAGCCATATGAAAGCGTGCAAGTAGATCAAGAGCATACTTGGGCTGCAATAGTGTAATCCCGGAAGGTGACTGTGAAATCTCGATCCCGAGAAAGTAGTGCGAAAGACCCAAGTCAGTCATAGCAAATCTGTAATGCAAAGCAAATTTGACCTTGCTAATGATGGATGAAGTACTCCCTGTAATGATCAAGTCGTCAACATAGAGCACAAGTATCAAGTGAGAGTCATCCTATCACAAAATGTAGACATTCAGATCGGAATGACACTTGGTGAACCCTGCGGAGAGAAGAAAGGAATCCATCTTGGTGTACCAAGCCCTGGGGACCTGCTTAAGGCCATAGAGAAATTTCCTTAGTCTGCAAACCAAGGAAGTATCCTGGATGAAACCTTGTGGCTGCTCCATATAAATCTCCTCATCAAGATCACCATGAAGAAATGCACTCTTCACATCCATCTGATGTACAACCCAACCATGAGCTACAGCAATAGCAAGTGTCAAATGAATGGAGTTCATCTTGGCTACGGGTGCAAAGGTCTCAGTATAGTCAACACCTGCAACCTGAGAAAAACCTTTTGCAACAAGCCGAGCCTTATACTTATCCACACTACCATCCGCTGCAAACTTGGTCCGATAGATCCACTTACATCGAACCATCTTTCTCCCCTTAGGGAGATGGACTAGATCCCATGTATTGTTCCTCATCAAGGAACTATACTCTTCCTCCATAGCTTGGTCCCACTTAGGAACCCCTGATGCTTCCCTAAATGTCTGTGGATTGGAAGCAGTAGCAATTAATGCATGTGGAAGATCTTGATGTTGTGATCGAGTTCTCCATGTATCTGAAGGATCTCCAACAAGAGAACCCATAGACTCAAGTGTCTGTCGAGCCCAACGAGGTCTAGGTGGAGGTGGAGAACGAGGCTCCTCAACTGCAAGTGGACCCTGCGGAGGTGTAACCCTGTGAGTCAGAGTTGTAGGAGTCTCATCATCTAAATCACTAACATCACTATCCACAATGGAGGAAGGTGGAGGAGGTAAAGAGGCTAAGCTAGGAGAGCTTTCCTCAAAGTGAACACTCCTCTCAATGAATACCTCATGTGTCTCTGGATCCATCAATCTATATGCCTTAACACCCTCAGGATATCCAACAAATATGCAAGGACGACTCTATGGTTCCAATGCCTTGCGTTTCTGCGGAGGTATGCGAGCCCATGCCAGACACCCAAAGACTCTGAAATGTCTCACAATCGGTTTCCTACCAGCCCAAGCTTCAAAAGGAGTAATACCTTGCAAAGCTTTGTGATGAACCCGATTCTAGATGTGTGTGGCACAACTGATAGCCTCTGCCCAAAAGGCGGGATCAAGAGAACGTGCATGTATCATACAGCTAGCCATTTCTTTGAGAGTTCTATTCTTGCGTTTTGCAACCCTGTTCTACTATGGAGTGTATGCGATAGAATGCTGAAGATCAATCCCCTCAAATGTACAAAATTCCTCAAGTCTTTTGTTCACATATTCCCTTCCATTATCTATGCGAAGAATCTTGACCACTTTCCCTGATTTCTTCTCCACATGAGTCTTGAAGTCCTAAAATTTGTCAAATACTTCACTCTTATGAATGAGAAAGTAGACCCAAGTGAAGCGGGAGTAGTCATAAATGAAGGTGAGAACATAGCGGGCCTTACTAAATGAAGGTGCTAGAAATGGACCTGCTACATCGCTGTGAACAAGTTGAAGAACTTCCAAAGCTCTCCAAGTTTTCCCTTTATCAAACTTCTCTTCGGGATGCTTGCCCATGGAACAACCTGAACATACACCCTCTGAAAAACTTTCGAGTTAGACCTGTGACCATGTCTTTAGTGCTGAGCTACTGAAGATAGCGGTAGTTGAGGTGACCAAACGGCTCATGCCATAGCTTACTTTCTGAATTTGAATGAGTAAGCAAGGCCCTAGAAGGTGAACTTGGCACAAAGTGGGAGAGTGAATAAAGCCTTGAGTTGTCATTGACTTGTCCCACTGCTACCAAGGCATCATCATCAAGTTCCTTTACCACAACTGAATCTAGTGTAAACTCAACCTTTTTCCCATTCCCATAGTGAGTGATTTGGTAGATGGAGATAAGGTTGGTAGACAAGTTAGGAACATAGAGAACATTCTCATATGTTCCATCATCCATGTCAATTGAACCTTTCCCTTCAACCTCTACTTGTGTATCATCACCTATGTAAATGTGAGGTACCTTAGATGTCTCCAATGAAGAAAACTGCTCCTTTGTAGAACCCATGTGATATGAGGCACCCGAGTCAAGTATCCATTGCTATGAAGAACCTGTTGTAGCCACAAATGCTTGCCCTTTTCCCTTAGACTGTGAGGAAGAGGAAGGAGATGAATCCTTCTTTGTGTAGGCAGATGGCAAGTTGATGTTGTTTTTCTTAAGAAGATTAGTTAACTCATCAACTTGCTTTGCGTGGCATTGATTCTCATCATGACCATACTTCTTGCAATATGCACAAGTTGGTTTATCCTTCTTAGGTGGTGTCCCCTTTTTGGAAGAGGATGAAAAATCACCTTGTGATGGAGAGGATGATTGTCCTTTTTCTTGTTGTGGTTTAGACTTAGAGTGCTTCTTCTTCTTGTTGGAATCTTTGCCTTGACTTCCTTGATTCCCTTGATTAGCCACCAAAGCCTTGGACTTTGAAGACTTGAGAAGCCCCATGTTCAACAACTTAGATTGTTCCAATATCAAAATTTCTGTGAAAGCATCAAATGAAGGCATAACATAAGAACTCCCCACTGTCAAATGATGAGTTTGGAAGCTAGACACAAATGCTACATATTCTGGTGCAAGCTTGTCCAACAGGTTGAATATCAACTGAGCATCCTTTTTGTCAATTCCACAATCCTTAAGCTTTGCTCTTAGCTCATTTGCTTTGGTGACATAATCTTGGATTGTATCAAAATTCTTGGGATCCAAGTTGGTGAGCTCATTGTCAAATTGATAGCCTCTGATTTCATCAACTTGACCATACAATTTCTGAAACATATCCCAAGCCTCTTTGATTGTTTTACACTTCTCAATGTGAAAAATGAGGTCATCTGATACATACTTGTGCAAAGTTCCAAGAGCCATGCAATTCTTTGTGAGCTATTCTAATTGAGCATTTGGATCAACGTTAGGATCAAGTGGTGCTGTTATTGTTCCGTCTATGTAATGTGTGAGACCCTTTTCCATTAATTTACTCCATACTTTAATTTTCCATGATGCATAATTATGTGGAGTTAAAGGTGGAAATTTATTAGGACTAATTGCAAAAAAAATGGAAAGAGCACAAAGAGAGGCACAATCACACAAGACACCCCCCCAAATTCACTCAATCAAAGAACCCCCCCCAAAAGTGATGATTTGGCACTTTATAATTAGTGCGTATACAATGGGCCACTTGCAAAAGATGGCAAAGTGGACTTCTGATTACAATTTTACAACTACCTCAATAAGGCCAAAAGAGACTCAAACTGATAATGCAAGAGATCTAACTAAGATCCAAGCAATTTACAAGTACCTAATAGGCCAAATAAGACCAATATCTGAAAGTACAATTTCCACTCAAAATGTCTGAAATATGATCATAGATTATGTAAGTAGACAAAAAAATATGCACTTTCAAAAAAAACAGCACTTGAAAAGGAGGTCGTATGAGCTCAAACGAGGCCTTTGAAGTTGCAGAATTAAGGATTAGATAGGTACAGCTGTGAGAATCCGAAAATTTTGAAAAACCTATGCACCAAAATTAGAAAATAACCACACCACTGTGAAGATCACAAAATTTTAACCCATTTCAAAAAAAATTGCACCAAAAAAGGAGCAAAAATGAGCAAGATATGGCCTTTCAAAGTTGGACTGCAAAACTGAAAAGCTCAATGGAGAGGGGTCAAAAAAATTTCGAAAAGTTGTTGATGTGGCACCAACGTCAGCATTTCACTATCTTAAATTTGACGGTCGTATGATCGTCGTGAAAACTTCGCCTCCCTGCTGATTGGGCGCCCATACTATACGGATTGCTGACTGTGTGCGGTGATTGTGCAGTTGACTGGGCTGCCGTACAGATGCTAGAGGTTTCCGGCGACCGGGAGCAGAGCGGGCCAGTGACGAAAGCGGGGCGGCTAGCGAAGTTCCTAAGCGGCCGGTGAGAGGTTCTGCAGTGGCAGGCGGGTACACGGTAGCGGCGGCGGCGAGAATTTTGGGTGTTGCAGGAGGTGTACGGCGTCGACGGCGATAGTGCAGGTACAACCTGCGACCTGCAGCACACGCAGGTACGGGGGGGTCTGCGGACCCCCAAACACAGCGAAAAAAAAAAAATTGATATTTTTTTTTAAAATTTTTTTGATTGCTATTTTTTTTCGATTTTTGAATTTTTTTGAAAAATAATTTTTTTTTTTGAAATTTTTTTCGAAATCTGTACGATAATAGCCAAAATGGGGGAAAAAAATTTCTCACCAAAATAGGTCGACTTTATAGTCAAAATTTATGGAAACGGCCTCCCGGATTCAACGGTGATGTCCAAATCGCTGTATGATGCCCCCAAAAAATGAAGATCCCCAAATCCGAAAATAGAAGCCTTCCACGATGTCTCCAAAAACCAATCAATGAAGCCCCAATAGCTCTGATACCATGTAGGATTTTGCCAAGATCAAGGGCACAATGAAAAGCATAAAAAGAGACAATAGAATGACAAGAACAAACTGTATTCTCATCAATATGCAAAAATGATCAACTGGATTAACCAATACAATGAATATAGGCCTGCTTATATAGGCAAGGCCATATGGATGTATGAGCACATAAATATGACATGTGGCTCAATGAGAAACAAGGGTAGGTAAGAAATACTAGGGGTAGGTAGGAGAAATAATATAATATTCCACAAGAGGTGGATGACCCACCGAATGTGGAGTGTAACAGCAAAATAAGACCACAAAAGGTGGAATTTCTCCTACAAGCTCTATCCCTATGTGCACACTTCCCTAAGTCTCTCAAATCCAAACTATGAAGAGATGCATTATCCTAAGTTAACTTAAGTAAAGTGTAATAATATCCAAAATGAATATTTATTTACACCAATAGTTTTTATCTAGTTATTGGATGCTATCTTGCTTGCTTAGAATCTTGGTTTCTAGTTCCGGTGAGGGTTTCACCGGCAGAGCTTTTGGTGGAGATCTTTGATGAATTGCATTAGTGGTGTTGGTGCAGCTTCTGGTGGAGTTTCAGGATGTTGTTGGTGATCATGTTTGATACTTGGTGGATGGAGATCATTGTTGTAGCATGTGGACCTATACTGGGTCCCAATTGATCTAGGTTGTGGACCGACATTAATGTAACATGTTGATAGGAATTATTGATGTGTTCCCAAGATGTCTTATGTGTTGGATATTATTTTTTTGGCCTAAGGCTGACATGGTTTGTAATTATGTAATCGGTTTATTTTCTGGTGGCCGACCTAATTGTTTATGGTCAAGGGTTGTATATATAGATTTAAGATCTCATTGTAGGTCATAATGGTTATTGTAAGAGGTCATAGTCAAGGAATGTAATGTGTGAATAATGTAATATCATTCAAGTAGAGGAGTTGGTCGATCATTGAAGATCGATTTTGGTTTATGTAAGAGGATTTAGTCCTATGCTATTGAGCTTAACCGTAACTCTACTCAAGCATAGGAGATTCTATCTTTTGCAGTTCAACGCTTCTCCGGATTGTAGTCTGGATTTCTATGTAGTTAGTGAGGTTCCTTTTGTGATGAGCAGTGTGCTCTAGGCTGTTGGTCTTCTTGCAAGTGCAAGCACCTCAATTGTAATTCACATACTTACTGCAGAAGTATTATCAGACTGTGGGTAGGCTACCCATCATGGTTTTTCCCTTTACCGGGTTTTCAATGTATAAATCTTGTTGTCATGTGGATGGTATTTATTCTGCGATTATTGTTTATTCTTAATTGGTTTATTTGGTATTCTAGTATTAATGTTTTGGGTTCTAGTAATCTGTGACAACTGATTCACCACCCCCCCTCTTAGTTGTCTTCTGGTTATTTGAACTATCTAACAATACTGATATCAAAAAAGGAATTATCACTTACAACAAGGTGACTAGATAATCTCTAAATGGCATATCTAATGGGATAAAAGAGGGACTAGATAATTGTCCATAAGTCGGAACAATTACTATAGTTAAATACACATTGGGTCTTGTACTATCTCATGTACCACCATTGGGATTTTAAGACATGCCCAAACCTGTAGAACCAGATGGAGTTGATGTTTGGTATTGATGTCTAGTACCTACAACAAGCACAAAACATGTTCTAGAGATATAGATATATACATTTGTTTGTGTAAGTGTGTGTGTGTGTGTGTGTGTGTGTGTGTGTATGTGTATGTGTATGTGTATGTGTATGTGTATGTGTATTTGTATATATACATATATATACATATACATACATGTATATATATGTATATATATGCATATACATATATGTATATATAGATATATATACATATATAAATATACATATATGTATATATACATATATATACACATATATACATATATACACACACACATATGTGTGTGTGTTATACATGTATATACACATGTATACATGTGTATATACATATACATACATATATATATATAGATGTGTATATATGTATATACATGTATATATATACATACATACATACATATATGTATATATATATATATATGTATATATATATATATATGTATATATATGTATGTTTATATATTGGGATCCAAGAACACTGAGAGGGGGGTGAATCAGTGTTCTGTCGGTAAAATAAGATTCTATGATTTTATACCAAACACATATAAACCAGTAAACAAATAAACATATAACTTCAAGAAAATGAACCATCCACACGAATGAAAACCATAACACATAGAATTTATACGTGGAAAACCTCAAAGAGGAAAAACCCCAATGGGATTTGTGACCCACAATATCAATTCACTGGCCATATGAAAGATATTACATATAGTGGGGGCCTGCACATGTAGGAAGGGACACTGCCTAGACAACACTACTCATCACTAAAGAGTCTCATTGACTACAAGCTTCTGCTAAAGTAAAAAAAAGAAGGTGAACTCACAAAATGCATTTGCTATGCCAAAAAGAGTTTTGGTTATAGCTCTACTCTGTACTGGTTCATAAACCCTGAACACTTCTACATGTATCTCATTCCCTCCATGAATGTCTTACAAATCATTTATAGATCATTTCATGATACAACATTCACATACAAATGATCTTCTCATTCTACAATCCTTACAAGTTCTATCCTCGCATAACCCTTAATGATTTTTTCATATCTCATAATGTCCTAGCAAACTGACCTATATACCCATACAAACAATATGCCTTATGTCGGCTTATAATGCATTACAAAAGATTTACAATATCGGCTTTATATAATAATTACAAAATGATTTTCTAAATAAATCTTCCTTGATGTCGGCTTCCCTGAAGTGTTGGATGTCAGTGCTAGTGTAGCCCTGAATGCTCCAAAGTCAGTGTCTATTGGTACATGCTTCATAATGCCAATAAATGACTCCTATCAAATCTTGTTGCCATTAATGACAACAAAATGAATCTAATGAGTGTCAATTTCCAAAAATCTCCCCCTTTGGCATTGATGGCAACACTCATGTGAAAAATGGATTCCCTGTCGATTCAACTAAAATATGCTCCCCTTGAGAAATACACTTGTTCTGATATTTTGATATCCTTCCCATGTGTTCATGTCTAATTTTTCTGATATTTTTCACATATATACACTTCCCCTTTGGCATGAATGAATGAATGAATACTGTTAATTTTATTAGAGCTTGACTAACTTCAAAATTTCGGGGTAAGCCTTATCCAACAACTGAAGATATGTATCCCAACCAGTTTTCAAAGTTTCAGAAATGGATGCAAGTCCACTTAGTAAGTGTGCTAGTGTTTCCTTCTCTTTGACTTACACCGGTGTGGGTTTAGCAATCATGTCCATACATTCTCTCTTATGTATACCCAATGAATCTAATCTAGGACTCACAAGTCCTCTAAGACTCCTTGCTATCCAAATGATCTTTTCTTTCTCCTTCTTGAAAGAAAAAAATTGGTTCTCTAAGGAAAAAAATTGTTAGGATTCCCAAAGATACTGAGAGGGGGGGAGGGGGTGAATCAATATCTGACCAATTAAAGAATTTTCTTAACTTGTAATATGAAAAGCAATCCAAAACTTTGTGATAGAAAACCAAAATTACTGCAGTAAATAAGAACAATAAGCACAACATGAAAGACACACCATAACACAATATTTTAACGAGGAAACCCGGTGTGGGAAAAACCTCGGTGGGATTTGTGACCCACAATATTCACTTACTAACCAATAAGAGAATATTACTGTTACAATAGGGGCCTGCACATGCAAGAAGGCCAAGTGTCTAGAGCTCACTGCTCAGTTACAAAAGAAGTCTCACTAACTTACAAAAATGGATTATACAAATCGAATGTCTTGTTCTACTTCAGATCAACATATGCTATGCTAGATTCAGTACCGGTTTAAGCTCTACATAAATCATAAACCCTTATCCAAAATTTGCCTTACAATTCGCACATTAGGTCTACAATGATCCTTCCATATTACCTATATCTAAAATGATCTATAAGATCTCATACTTATATGAGTCTTATTACAATTCACCATGTCGGCTTACAAAAAGATTTTACAATTAAATACAAAATATAATAAAACAAAATTCCTGTCAGTCATGGTGTCGGTAATCAATATTTTAGGTGCCGGTGTGATAACTCAATGATGAACCAATAGTACCAAACCGGTACTGAGAGGGGGGGTGAATCAATACAAATAAAAATACCATCCAAAACCGATTTGATAGCAAATACTCCAAATGACTGGCAAGCAGTGATAGTAGTTGAAACAGAGTGCAACTGGTAAGACCCAGAATAACTAAAACAATCATAAACCAGTCACTCACTAAGCTTTCCTCTTAGCTCAATACTATAGTACCATTGCACCCTCATGCATGAATAGGTAAACTATCATCTGATCTTCACAACAATTAGTTCAATATGTTTTATAGACAGGCATAAAACACAGAACCATCATATGCTCAACAGGTAATAACAAAGCATCACAAGATAAAAGCATCACACATGACACACATATTTTTCACGTGGAAACCCAACTGAGAAAAACCACGGTGGGGATGAATACCCACAATCTGCTTTTGAACTCTTTAGAAGTCCGCTCTATTAGAAGCCTTGTCCGGTTAAAGACATCACAATAGGTTCTGCTAGGAACCAATCCTGTTAGGGATCACCCGGTTAAGGGATGGCTATAATACCTGGTTAAGGATTAAACTTGGTTGGGGTTACCTTGTTAGAGGATTTCAAGAGTTCAATAGCTAAAGGATCTCCAGAGCTCTATAGCTTCCTAGAACTCATTAACTTCAAGTTACCCGGTTAAGGGATTTGAATCAAGTCGGTTAAAGCTACCCTGTTAAGGGATTTGTATCAAGCCAGTTAAGGCTACCCTGTTAAGGGATTTCACAACTGTTGAAGTGGTTAAAGATCAATAGGAATTACAATGATCTAGTAACAACACTCAATGCCAATGCAGATCCATTTTGGCTCCTCTTCACCTTCTTCACATTCACTTGCAGGTATCTCTTCTCTCCTTTGGTCTGGCAAGAATCACGTATCACTTCCCTTGGATACACACTCACAACTTTTGCCAACAACCTTATAAAGAAACACAACATCGACCTTATATGAAACAGACAGGTCGGTAGCAAAAACCCTAAACCCTAAACCTGTTAGGTTAAGTAATTCAAGCGGTTCAATCCTGATCGTTGAATCATACTGCATTAAATGCAACAGTCTTGAATCAATCTCAAGACATTCTCCATCATCCATTATCCATCGATTTCATGGCAGCTGATAACCCATCACGCGTTATCATAGGAATAGGAATAGTCTTCTTCATGCAAGATCCTTCATGCGCACAGAGCTTACATGGCAACACGACCCGTTCTCCTATATACTGCTAACTCATCACACAAAGATCACCGATTGAGTCACACAGACTTGAGGTACTCCAACCAAAAATCTTGAAGTGGAAACTACCTACCAACTGGTAGTCATACAGTGCTTCCATGTGCCGGTTCCCATAACTGCATGTCGGTTCATCTTGAACAAATGTACCGCTTCACTTTTGGCATATATACCAGTTCACAAATATGCCAGTTTTCTCTTCTTACATATCACATATGTCAATTCACTTCATATCACATTTTTACATCAATGACAACATACAATATCATTATGTCCTTATACCGGTTCACACAATGCCAACAATCTCCCCCTTTGGCATTGATGGAAATAGACAAAGATATCTCTCTGCTTCACATCTTCTCCCCCATTTTCTGCAGATATCTTTTCTGCTTCACTCCTTCTCCCCCTTTGACAACAATGCCAAAGTGGAGGCACAAGCATCCCTATTCCCTTATGCTGCTCCCCCTGAGGAGTAGCATTCTTCAACACATCAATCAACAAAAAATTGACTATACAATACCTGACTGATGTGGAACAAATACTTTTAGTTCACCTCCTGAAGGGGCAGTACCCCCAATTCACCTCTTAAATACACAAATGTAGTCTTTGGGAGAGGCTTGGTGAATATGCCTGCTAACTGCTCCTTACTAGAAACATGTTCCAGTGCAATCTCTTTATTCTGAACCTTTTCCCTCGAGAAATGATACTTAAGCTCAAAATGCTTGGTTCTAGAATGTAAAACCGGATTCTTTGAGATATTGATAGCACTTGTGTTGTCACAGAATATACTTACCGGTTTAGATACATGGATTTTGAAGCCTTCCAGTACATGCTTCATCCAAATTGTCTGAGTGCAGTTCATGAAAGCTGCAACATACTCTGCTTCCGCTGTAGACTAAGAGATAGAACTCTGTTTTTTACTCATCCATGAGACTAGTCTACCACCAAGAAAGAATGCACCATCGATTGTGCTTTTCTGGTCATCCACATTACCTGCCCAATCAGCATCTGTGAACACTTTCAAATTGAAATCATTGTTGTAAGGGTACCACAATCCATAGTCAACTGTTCCCTTCAGATACCTAAGAATCCACTTGACTACAATCAAGTGGGATTCTCTTGGACTTTTCTAGAACTTTGCAGTAATGTCGACTGCATGTGCAATATCCGGTCTGCTATGCACTACATAATGTAACTTACCAATCATTGATCGGTATTCCTTCTCATCATCCAGTGTAGAATCATCCTCTTTTGTCAATTTGCAACCGGTCACCATCGGTGTACCAACTAGTTTGCTATCTTCCATGCCAAAAGTCTTCAACACCTCTTTGACATATTTGGACTGAGTGATAAAGATTTCATCTTTCATCTGCTAGATTTGCAGTCCAATGAAGAACTTAATCTCCCCTATGAGTGACATCTCAAACACTTTCTTCATCTCATCAGCAAACTCATGACTCATCTTGTCATCTCCACCAAAGATAATGTCATCAACGAAAACCTCACATATTAGGATCTGATCTCCTTCAGACTTCAAGTAGATATTGCTATCTTCACTTGTTCTCTCAAATCCAATCTTCACAAGATGGGAATGTAGGCGCTCATACAATGCCCTAGGTGCTTGCTTTAGACCATATAAGGTTTTATGTAGCCTGCACACCATATCACTGTCTTCAGATAGGGAAAACCCATCTGGTTGCTCAATATATACCTCCTCTTCAAGTACACCATTTAGGAATGCAGATTTTACATCCATTTGATATACTTTGAACCTTTTAAAAGCTGCATATGCAAAAAGCATACAAACTCCTTCCAATCTAGCTACAGGAGCAAAGGTTTCTCCATAGTCTTCTCCTTCTTCTTGAGTATATCCTTTGCACACCAATTTGGCCATCCTCATTCAGCTTGTTTCTGAACACCCATTTGGTGCCAATGACATTTTTATGCTTCGGTCTAGGTACCAAAGACCATGTACCATTTTTCTCTATTTGATCAAGTTCCTCTTCCATTGCCTTGATCCAGTCTTCATCTTTATGAGCCTCTTTGAATGATTTCGGCTCAAATTCAAAGATCATACATGAGTTTTCTCTGATCATTCTCCTTGTAAGGTTTCCTACATCCTTATCTCCTATGATCTGCTTAGGATCATGATTCAACTTGACATACCGAGGAATGGTCTTGACTGGTTCTTCTTGCTTTTCTTCTTCATCCTCATCTTCATCAGTATCAACATTTACTGGTTTAGGAACACTGTTACTGGTACTTGGTTGACTGACAACCGGCTCCCAGAAGGTTGCAACCGGTTCATTTATAGCTTGCTCACTACTGGTTTCCTTAGTTTTCTTAGAGGATTCATCAACTCTGACATTGACACTTTCTATAATTCTCTGAGTCCTATTGTTGTAACACTTGAAAGCTTTACTCTTAGTGGAATATCCTAGGAATATTCCCTCATCACATTTAGCTTCAAATTTGCCCTGATGTTCACTCCTCTTGATGTAACATTTGCTACCAAATACCCTAGTGTAGCTGACCACAATTGTCTTATGGTCCAATACTCATAAGGAGTTTTGTCCTTACCTTTCTTGATGAGTACCCGGTTCATAGTGTAGACTGCAGTGCTCACCGCTTCTCTCCAAAAGGTGTGAGCTACCTTTCCTTGGATCAACATGGTTCTAGCTGCTTCAACCATAGTCTGATTATTCCTCTCTGCTAGGCCATTCTGTTGTGGAGTCCGGGGGGCAAACAGTTGCCTCTTGATGCCAAATTCTTCACAATACTTGTTAAATTCACTGGAAGTGAATTCCCCTCCTTGATCAGTTCTGAGACACTTGATCCTTTTACCGCTTTCCTTCTCCACTAATGCTCTGAAAGCTTTGAATTTCACAAAAGCTTCAAACTTGTCTTTCAAGAATGTGACCCACATCATTCTTGAGCAGTCATCAGTGAGAATCATGAAGTACCTATCACCCTGCACACTTCTAGTTTTCATAGGACCACACAAATCAGTATGCACAAGATCAAGCAAGTTGTCAGCAGTGAAAGATTTACCTTTAATGGTTGAGGAAGATATTTTCCCCAATTGACACTCTTTGCACAAGGTATTATTCGGTTTGCTTAGCACCGGCAACCCTCTAACTGCTTTGATCTTACTAGCCTTCACAATGTTATCAAAGTTTACATGGCAGAGTCTCCTATGCCATATCCAGGTATCATCAAGCTTAGCCATAAGGCATGTACTTATATTTGCATTCAGATGAAATAGGTTACCTTTGGTCTGCATGCCAGTGGCCACCAATTTACCATCTTTTCATTTGATTCTACAAACTCCATTCTTGAATTCCAGAGTGAGGCCATTGTCATTTAGCTGGGCAATACTCAAAAGGTTGTGTCTGAGACCATCAACCCAGTACACATTGTCAGCACATCTCTTTCCATTCAGAGAGATGGACCCTTTGCCTTTGACCATGCATGGTGCATCATTGCCAAAATGAACCACACCACCATCATACTCCTCCAAGGATAGAAACTTACTCCAGTCACCTATCATATGGTGAGAATAGCCACTGTCAATGATCCACTCATTGGAATTATCAAACTGGGAGAGAAGAGCCTTCTTGTTTACCACATCTTCCTTTATAGAAACAAAGACAATGTCTTCATTCTCTTCATCTTCTGATTCCTCATCTATGACACCTTCATCAACTACCACAAAACAGTTTCTCCGGTTTCCTCCTTTGAATTTCCTAAACCTTTCTGGTTTGTCCTTGTTATCGCCATTAGGATAGTATATAGCAATATGTCCTATCCAGTTACAAGAAAAAAATTTCAAAGGTAGCTTACCTTTGTATTTACTGGTTCCTTTAGGAAGCTTCCTGGCAAGGAGAGCTTCAAATGCCATCAGAATCTCCTCATCATTCATTTCTCTTCTCTGACTAGGTTCCCCACTAGTGCTAGCCTCTTTTCCTTTTCTAGATGGTATAGCAGAGGCTTTAAATGTTGATTCAGTCTTTTGAACACTGCCATCAAAACTATTTAGCTCATAGGCTATCAGCTTGGCTATGATGGAGTCCAAGGATACCTTAGACTTGTCTATTGATCTAAGCTCCTGAATAGCAACAACCCTTATTGCATAGACCGGCAACAGGGATCTCAGGACTTTGCTTACCACAATGGAATCTTCTATTTTACCACCTGCACTCTTGATTTCTCCAACAACTATTTTCATTCTTATTCCATATTGCTAAATGGTCTCACCTTCAACCATCCGTATATCTTCAAACTTCCCTCTCAGGCTTTCTTCCTTAGCTTGTTTCACATGTTCATCACCACCATAGATATTTTCAAGAGCATCCCATTCCTCCTTGGGATTTACCTTGTCCTAAACATCGATAAACTCAATGTCAGATAGACTACTAATGAGGGCTTCCATGACTTACCCATTTTCTTGTATCTCTCTCTTTTGGTCATCGGTGAGAGTACCGGTAGAGACAACATAGAAATTCTCAACATAACTCCTGTGTTGAGCACCCTTGCTTCTGATGAATATCTTCATCCTATCTTTCCATATATCAAAATTTTCCCTGTTAAACTTTGGACCTTCCCTCTTCATCATTTGACTGGGATCTTTACCTCAAGCAGTTAAGCTTACAACACAGAGGACCTAGAGCACTCTGATACCATTTGATAACTCAATGATGAACCAATAGTACTAAACTTGTACTGAGAGGGGGGTGAATCAGTAAAAACAAAAATATAGTCCAAAACCAGTTTGACAGCAAATACTCCAAATGACTGGCAAGTAGTGATACTAGTTGAAACAAAGTGCAACCTGTAAGACCCAGAATAACTAAAACAATCATAAAATGGTCACTCACTAAGCTTTCCTCTTAGCTCAATACTATAGTACCATTACACCCTCATTCATGAATAGGTAAACTATCATCTGATCTTCACAACAGTTAGTTCAATATGTTTTATAGACATGCATAAAACACAGAACCATCATATGCTCAACAGGTAATAACAAAGCATCACAAGATAAAAGCATCACACATGACACACATATTTTTCACGTGGAAACCCAACTGAGAAAAACCATGGTGGGGATGAATACCCACAATCTTCTTTTGAACTCTTTAGAAGTCTGCTCTGTTAGGAACCTTGTCCGGTTAAAGACATTACAATAGGTTCTTCTAGGAACAGATCCTGTTAGGGATCACCCAGTTAAGGGTTAAACCTAGTTAGGGTTAGCTTGTTAGAGGATTTCAAGAACTCAATAGCTAAAGGATCTCCAGAGCTCTATAGCTTCCCATAACTCATTAACTTCGAGTTACCCGGTTAAGGGATTTGAATCAAGCTGGTTAAAGCTACCCTATTAAGGGATTTGTATCAAGCCAGTTAAGGCTACCCTATTAATGGATTTCACAACTGTTGAAGTGGTTAAAGATCAATAGGAATTACAATGATCTGGTAACAACACTCAATGCCAATGTAGATCCATTTTGGCTCCTCTTCACCTTCTGCACATTCACTTTGCAGGTATCTCTTCTCTCCTTTGGTCTGGCAAGAATCACGTATCACTTCCCTTGGATACACACTCACAACTTTTTCCAACAACCTTAGAAAGAAACACAACATCGACCTTATAGGAAACAGACAGGTCGGTAGCAAAAACCCTAAACCCTAAACTTGTTAGGTTAAGTAATTCAAGCGGTTCAATCCTGACCGTTGAATCATACTGCATTAAATGCAATAGTCTTGAATTGATCTCAAGACATTCTCCATCGTCCATTATCTACTGATTTCATGGTGGCTGATAACCCATCACGCATTATCACTATTTGACAAACTTCGCACATTCCCCAGGTAGATAGGAATAGTCTTCTTCATGCAAGATCCTTCACGTGCACAGAGCTTATGTGGCAACATGACTTGTTCTCCATTATACTGCTAACTCATCACACAAATATCATCGATTGAGTCACACAGACTTGAGGTACTCCAACCGGAAATCTTGAAGTAGAAACTACCTACCAACTAGTAGTCATACAGTGCTTTCATGTGCCGGTTCCCATAACTGCATGCCGGTTCATCTTGAACAAATGTACCACTTCACTTTGGCATATATACCAGTTCACACATATGTCGGTTCTCTCTTCTTACATATCACATATGCCAGTTCACTTGATATCACATATTGACATCAATGACAACATACAATATCATTATGTCCTTATACCAGTTCACACAATGCCAACATCGGTGAACTATATGTCGATGAAGAGTATGCCGGTGCCGGTGCCTGATAGTATCATATGATTGTAAGGTTGTTGTCAATGACAATACCTGCAACCACCAACAATTTCTTATTGGAGTGTGCATTTGCCAACAATCTCCCCCTTTGGCATTGATGGCAACACTCATGAGAAAATTCCAAAATGTGTCCAAAAATGATGTCCAAAAAGAATCTGCCAAAGTGTCTTACCAAAACTATGTTATCAAAATGTGTGCTCCCCCTGAGCTGATGGTGTCTTTCATCTGATCATTTTTCTCATCTCCACTACTCCCCCTTCGGCATCAATGACAAAGGTTGTCGTTCACTATCAATGGAGTGTGGTTCCTGCCTAGATCCTTGTAACCGGTGGGTTACAATCTAATAGATGTGTGCCAATGCAAAATTTTGATTGTCATTGAATCTCTCGTTGTCCTTTAATATCGCTTTTGTTCTCTGAATTGTACTGGTGAGTATGTGCGTTTTCTCTTCTGGTGTCTTAATTCCTAGAACCAGAGCCTCGGAAATTTCTTTTCTCAAAGAAATGAGGTAATCTAGTTTAGGTCCTAGTTTACATTTTAAGTCCTTTGCCTTATATTTTATTTTTTCTTTATCTTTTTCTAACTTTTCAATTTTCTCCTCAAGAGCTGCAATATTCTTTTCAACTTCCAATAATGAATCTGATGTTCCTATTAAGTTGTCAGCAATATTGTTGATTTCTTTTTGTGCTTTGCTGATCTCTGAATCTATATCGTCTGTCAAAATATCAGTTTTGCAGGTATCTTTGTATAGTTTCTTGAAATCCAAAATTGTTTCCTATAGTGCCGATAATAAGGTGTCCATTTGTTCCTTATTCTTCTTCACTATTTCCTCAAAGAATTTTTCCTTCTCCTTATTCATTTTCTATTTGAATGTGTCTTCATTTATCTGGTCTAGTGTAATTAGATTGCTGGTTATATACTTTGACAATGTGTCTAATTGACTCAAAGAATCTTTATTATCTATGTTACACTTTGGAGCTATCATTTTCAAAATTGGTAATGTGTCATCTATAGCCTTGTAAGCTTGTGCATTACACTCTGTTATTTTCTTTATTGAGTCCAAGAGTACCTCTATCACATTTGTTGGCCAGAATTCAGTCATTGATGTATCGGATGACTGCCCAGTTGTCCTCACAATCTGTAGTCCGCTAGTGGTTGTGATATCATTTCTTTCCTCTTTCTCCAGAGGGTCAGTTTGTGTTTGCATTTCAGCTACCAAAGGCTTAGGCTTGTTAGATGTAGCTGGTGGTATAGTCTAAGAAGGAGCTTGTTGCTCTACCTGTTTCTCTGTGTTTTCCTCAGTATGAACCTATTGTTCTACTGGTTTCTCAGAGTCCTTTCCTGAATGTGTCTCTGTCTGCACCTCAGATGATTTCACTGTAGTGTCCACTACCAGTTTTCCTTTATTTACCTTTGTGCTGTCTACTGTTGGTGACTCAGTAGATATTCTAGTTTCAGTGGTTGTTGGTGGTTTAGTAGATGCATCAATATGCACTTTTGATACATATGCTGGATACAGAGTTTAACCTATTTGCATGTGAAGCCTTATAACCAAGAATCATACTGACAAATCTAACATTGATATCCTTCACATCATTTACTCTTAGGGATCTTTTGTCAAATGTTGCACCGGTTAAGGTCATCGCAGTGTCATTTGGTACTTTCTTAGTTCTGTTAGGCCTGCTACCAGTGGAAGGTAAGCCTGTCACTGCCCTAACTACTTCTTTAGTGATCTTATGGATGGAATCCAAACAAAATAATTCACCATGAACTCTTCTTAGGACTATTCTTATCACATCTTTCAAAAAATCAGGGATGCTAAGAATATCCACAAAACCTAGGGTTTCCACTACCTTGTGTTCCGGTTTAATGTTACCATTTTAATCACAAATTATAGTCCTATACATATTCTTGATTTAATCATCTCCTAGTTCCTCAATATGACAATGTATATACATTCTAGGATCCTCTGCATAAACTACTCCCTTAGGTATTTTTGAAAAGGCTCCTAGGGTATCATCTTTCTTCGCAGTTTTGGGAATAAGTTTGAACACGGGCCTAGGGTGCCTAATAACCTCAATCACAATAGGGTTTGCAATAAATTCAAGTGTAGATGAAGCATCCATAGTTATAAATACCTCAATCTACCTTTAGGATGAGTGCTTGGATGAACTGATTCACTTTTCACTAAGGATGCCTTCGCTCAGGGTTTTCGTGTTCTCTGAAGATTTGAATGCTCGGTGAATGAAAAAGGAGCCAAAACACTTTCTTTATAATGTTATTTTCTCCAACTACCACATTTAATGTCTGTCGGTTAAGTCAAAACTTAACTTATCTACCGATAAAGAATTAATTCAATTTCTCACCATCAACCGAGGGTAAATTAGCATGTTTTTCAATTTGTTTCCAAACCCCCAAAGGATTTTCCTTCAGTTAGATGAAGAATCTCCTGCTAGTGGAGTGATACTCTATTCTACAGGCGGAGGAGTATTCCCATCAACATTCTGATTTGACCTCCTAATCCATTGCTTGGAGAATTCTTTCTTTACCTCTTCAACTTTTTCTTTACCTTTCAAGCTGGGTCCTTTGTTGTTTGCCGATGATGCCTTCTATAGAATTTTGCAATATGTCCAATCTTGTTGCAAGCATAACAAGTCACATTATTTTTCTGAATATCTTTCTCATATCCTATGTCAGTATGTGTTCTACATTGCTTAGATAAGTGTCCAAATCTTCCACAAACATAGCATCTTACATTCATTCTACAATTTTCTAAATTTTGACCAACTTTGTTGCATTTTGAATATTGACTGGTGGGTGTATTAGTGTTCTGATAATTTCTAGATCTACACTAATTTTCTCTATGACCATACTTGTTACAGTTAAAGTACTTCCCATTGAATTTGTAAGCATTAGGTTGTCTTACCGATTTGCTATGATCATGATTGTTTGCAGTACCAGAGCTTTCACCAACTCAAAAGCCAAGGCCATTTGTATCACCATTAGGTTTCTGATTCTTCAACATGTCATCAAGTTCCTCTGAACTTTCTTGTATTTCTCCTTGTGTTGATTTGTAGTAGCCAATTAATTTTCCAAGAAATCTTTTTGTCTCATGAGTTCAGTTTTATCATGTTCTAAGTGAATTAGATCTGTCTTTAGCATATCATTCTCATGACTGAGTCTTAGATTTTCATTTGCAGCATCATTGATTCTTCTAGTCAAGTCATCTTCATTCTTCTTCTGATTTTTCAGTTTATTTACAAAATCTCATAGTCATATCTTGCATCTCATTCTTCATTGTACTGTTTTCTTGTCTCAGTTTGTTTACCAGATCATTAACAGTTTCCTTTTCACCATTATCATTCTACATCTTTTCATAAAGTTCTCTTCTCTTATTCCTTGCAATAGTGAGATTCTCTTGAAGTCCTTGAATGATATCTTGTGCAACCTTCAGATCATCTTCAAGTTTGATATTCTTCACCTTTTCTACATCATAGTTAGAAAAAGTTGTTTCCACTTGCTTCCTCAAGTTTTCCATCTCTACTGGTGTCAGGATCTTCCTCAAGCTGTTAGGCTTTTGAAAATAGAGGACCAAGCTCTGATACCAATAGTTAGGATTCACAAAGATACTAAGAGGGGGGTGAATTAGTATCTGACCGGTTAAAGAATTTTCTTAACTTGTAATATGAAAAACAATCCAAAACTGTGTATCGAAAAACCAAAATTAATGCAGTAAATAAAAAAAATAAGCACAACATGAAAGGCATGCCATAACACAATATTTTAATGAGGAAAATTGGTGTGGGAAAAACCTCAGTGGGATTTGTGACCCACAATATTCACTTACTGGCCAATAAGAGAATATTACTGTTACAATAGGGGCTTGCACATGCAGGAAGGCCAAGTGCCTAGAGCTCACTACTCAGTTACAAAAGAAGTCTCACTGACTTACACAAATGAATTATACAAATCCAATGTCTTGTACTACTTCATATCAACATCTTCTATGCCAGGTTTAGTTCCAGTTTAAGCTCTGCAATAATCATAAACCCTTATCCAAAATTTGCCTTGCAATTTGCACATTAGCTTTACAATGATCCTTCCATATTACCTATATCTAAAATGATCTATAAGATCTCATACTTATATGAGTCTTATTACAATTCGCCATGTTGGCTTACAATTAAATACAAAATATAATAAAACAAAATTCCTATTGGCCATGGTGTCGATAATCAATCTTTTAGGTTCTGGTGAACTATATGCTAGTGTAGAGTCTGTCGGTGTTGGTGCCTATCGGTATCATATGCATGTAAGGTTGCCATCAATGACAATACCTTCAATCACCGACAATTTCTCATTGGAGTGTGCATTTTCCAACAAAAAATATCTATCAATAGATGTCAGTGTGGTCAGTCCATCAAAAGAATTTGCAATTTTAGCTATCTTATCATACAACTCCTTCAATTTGCTATCTATATTTGTTGTAAGAATTTATATGTTACAACAAACCCTGTAGATATTTTTACATTGTTTTAGACAAATCTCAATAAGAATGAGTTTGGATTCAATTTTATTTTTCTCTGTTTCTATGATTTGATCAAAAGCTGCTCTTTTAGTTGCAAAGAACCTTTCTTAAGCCTGCCAGTTTGCTATCTACTGCAATGATTGAAAATTGTTAGATATATGCTTTGTTATTGTTTTGAGATTGTCAGAAGGGCTTGCTCCATCTTCAATCATACAATCAAGGATTAATTTGTGCAACACTGTAATTGATTGATCAATTATTCCCTTATCTGCAGTTCCCTCCTTTAATAATTTCTGAGTATCCATCATCATTAACTTAGTTGGACTCATCTCAATGACTGATTTCTTCTCAACTTGAGAAGTGTAAATTGCCAAGACCTTTGTCGAGGAATCAATATTAAGTGTCAGTATAGTCTCAGTTCCCTTTACCTTATCCTCTTTAGCACCAGTGGCTTTTCCACTTGGTGCAGTGTCAGTTACTATCGGTGGATTATTATCCACAATATTTCCTGTAACCTGTATATTTCCATCCTCAAAAATGGTTTTTGCTGGTATGGATTGTACACTCTCCTTAGCTGGTTGACTCTGTATATCTATAGTTACTATTGGTTTAGTAAAAATTGGAGTTGAACTACCCAAAATACCTTTCCCTTTTGTTTTCTCAAGATGGTGGAATTTGCTGCCTTAACAAAATCTTCCTCATATATAAGAAAGTCTGGATTTTTCTGGAAGAATTTTGCCCAACCCTTACTAGTCTCATGTATCACTTCATTAATTTTACCCATCATTAGGCTTATCTATTAGGGTTTTCTACTGAAATTTGTCCTATTAGCAACGTCAATACATCTCTTCATTTCATAATTACTAATAGCACCACATAAAGTCAAAAGTTCTACCTCTTTGATCTCCCTATCCCTCTTGACTACGTCAAGTCTTCTAGTATCTAGTTTATTATACAATGATAGAGGTATTTCCTTCAAGATTTCTACTACTTGGATTTCTTCTAAATGTCTATATGTAACAAAATTGCCTCTTCTATCTCATTCTGCTCATTTTCTTCTAAAATATCATAACACATAGATACATTTTTCAAAATTCCGTCTTTTGTAATTTCATCAATTAACTCAGCACATGTCATTTTGGTCTTATCGGACTTAGTATCATCACTCTTCTTCTTTTTTCTTGGGGTTGTTGGAGTAGATGTAACTGGTTTCCTCTTTTGTGTAGGCTTCCTTGCCAGAGGTGGGGGTGTGGTAGGTTTTGTTAGCTTTCTGACAAGTCTCCTCCTTAGATCCACCTTTTTCTGCTCTATTAGTGAATGATATTCCTTCTTCCTCTGTACCCTTCTAAAAGCTAGAGGTTCATTGTCCTCAGGGTCAGAATCAAAAGTGATGGCAGGAATGTAAGCTTCAGGCTTCTTCACTTCCAGAGTACTAGCCATTGTCGGTTCTCCTGCCAATTTAGATCCGGAACCTATTTCAATATATATTCTGTGCAAGACATTCTACACAAAAGTAGACATCTTTTCTATTTTCTTCTCCCTTCTCTTTCTATTAAAGCCAATTTTGACTTCAAAGGCCTTCTCTTTTATCGTGCCAACATGCTTTATTTTGTCATCCAATGGGGCATCTAGCAGCATTTTTGCATAGAGGTCCAAGATGTTGTCATCCACCTCATATCCAAGCTCTATGACCCAAATGGTCCTTGGTTGAACTGACTCCATAAGGGTTTCATCAGCCTTCACCATGAAACAGATATTAGTGGAGTATTTCTCCATAATATTTTTCGATAATCTCTCCCTCTACCTCATTTTTTCATGAAATGATTTGAAGTAACCCCAAAGTTTTTCATCTTTGTTGGTACCAAGACCAGTGATTGCTTCCTTGGTCTACATACCTAACGGTATGTCATGATTCCAACGCTTCTTTCCAAGACTAGGAAGCTCATTCATGAAGTAAAGCATCAAACATACAATGAGATTACCATATCGAAAAGTTCCTTTCTTAACTCCCTTAATCTTTCCAAGATTTAACATTAGCTCACTCCTCAACCATTCACATAAATCATATTTTGCATCATTCCTTAACATCTGATATGCGGCATGAATGCAAGAACTAGCAATAGAATTGAATCGGCTAGATTAGGTTACCTTATAACTGATTATCATACTTGCAAATTTCACATCAATTTCGGTGATTGTGTTGATCCTCCTTGATCTATGATCATGAGTTGCACCATTGAGTTTCTTGACGTCTGAGTTGGAATTTTTCTTGCTAGGTTCTTGTCCGACCTTGGGTAAGCTGATGACCGCTTGATTAGCCTCCTCGGTGATCATATAAGGCCGATTCGGTGAGATAAACTCATTGTGAACCATGCTTAGAATGTATCTGATGATCTTATCCTTGAATTCTGGTATGTACAGAATACCAGTTAATCCTAGATCCTCAATTGCTTTGAATTCTGGTTTGATGGTTCCAGAGCTGCCCAGTATCATAGATTGATACATGCTTTTGATCTCCTCTATGCCTAGATCCTCTAGGGTGCAGTGAATGTATGCCCTTACATCTTCCACATACATCACGTCGTTAGGAACCCTAGAAAATGCTCCCGGAGAGTCTTCCTTCTTACCAATCAGGGGAACCTCCTTAAATATGGGCCTCAACCTATCCTTAACCTCGATAAAAGTGGGTTTTGCAATGAAAGTAGGAGCTGAAGATCCAGATGCCATTTCAAAGAGTACCTGAAAGTGAACGCCAGTTGGAAGATTGAGTGCTTCTTAGATAACTCCTCAAACTCCTTTTAGAATGCCTTTGCTCTCTCTTAATTCACCTAAAATTTGCCTTTCTTTGATCCGAATGCTTGAATGCTTGGTGAGTGAAAATGAATCCACTTACCCTTTTTATCAGTGAATAAAACCCTAATGTTTCTTTGTAATAAATGCTTTGTGAACAACCCTACCAGATGTCGGTTTCTCAGTCTTGTGTCGGGTGAACCTTCATCAATGATGAACACAACTCTCAAGATCTCTTCCAAATCTCCTTATATCTTCTCTGGGGTGATATGAAAGATTTTGCAATGCGTTTGCCAACCCCTAAGGCTTATGCCTCAATTAAAAGTGGAATTTCTTGTCGATGGAGGAATGCCCTATTCTACCATTGGAGTTACTAGTGTAGATCCATCTCCACTTGGTCCTTCAGATTTTCTAACCCATCTCTGGGTGTGATCTTGTTGTATTGTATCTACCTTCTTCTTTCCTTTCTCATTATCTTTATCATTGCTAAGCGGTTGAGTCATGCTTTTGCAGTACTTAGCAATATGACCTATTTTATTGCATGCATAACATGTAACATTGTTCTTCTGAATTGCTTTGACATATCCGGTATCATTTGTTGACCTACATTGATTAGAAAAATGCCCAAACTTTCCACATGCATGACATTTAACATTCATTCTACAATCTTCTGACTTATGACCATACTTCTTGCAATTTGTACATTGACCAAGAATATAGCTATAATTTTGATTTTCTCTATTTCTACATTGTTTAGCCATATGCCCAAATTTATTGCAAACAAAACATCTACCATTAAATTTATAAGTATTAGATTTCCTTACCAGTTTCCTCTGTTCTAATGAGGTTTGCACACCGGTTGTCTAATCTGCAGTACCAGAGCTTTCACCTTGTACAAATCCAAGTCCTCTAGAATCATCAGTATGCCTTTGTCTTTTCAACAATTCATCTAATTTTGCAGCAATGATCCTAAAGTTTTCTTTGTACTCACTAGTAGTAGTCAGATCATCTCTTAGAGATATTACTTGTCTTTCAAGTTCTTGTTCATTATTCCGGGATTGCACCAAAGTAGTTTTCAACATATCATTTTCATGAGCCAATTTGTCACATTCCTCAGACTTTTTCTTCAAAGATGTAGCAAGATTTTCTTCTTTCTTCTTTCTATCCTTAATATCCTTAGATATCCTCATTGTTAGGTCTTGCATTTCATTTTGTATGAGCATGTTTTCTTGAATCAGTTTGTGACATTGTTCCTTGAGAGCATTATCATCATCTTGTTTTTGCAAAAGTTCCTTCCTTCTTTCTTGAGCAGATGATAACCTTTCTTGTAGGACAAGAATGAATTCATTTGAAGAATTTAGTTCATCTTGCAGTTTCAAGCTCTTCATCCTTTCAGCATCATAATCATCAAGAGCCATCTCAAGTTGTTTCTACATAGCCATGCCTAAAGATTCTAGTTTTGGGATCTTCCTCAAGTTGTTCAACTTCCTCCGAGGTACCAGGATTTGATACCAATAGTTGGGATCCAAGAACACTTAGAGGGGGCGTGAATCAGTGTTCTGCCAGTATAAGATTTTATGCTTTTATACCAAACACATATAAACCTGTAAACAAATAAACATATAACTTAAAGAAAATGAATCATCCACATGAATGAACACCATAACACACGAAATTTATACATGGGAAACCTCAAAGAGGAAAAACCACGATGGGATTTGTGACCCACAATATCAATTCACTGACCATATGAAAGATATTACATATAATGGGGGACGGCACATGGAGGAAGATACACTGCCTAGAGCACACTGCTCATCACTAAAGAGTCTCACTAACTACAAGCTTCTGCTGAATTAAAACAATGAAAGTGAACTCAAAAAAATACATCTTTTATGCCAAAAAGAGTTTCAGTTATAGCTCTGCTCTGTACCAGTTCATAAACCCTGAACACTTCTACCGGTACCTCCTTCCCTCCAAGAATGTCTTACAAAACATTTACATATCATTGCATGATACAACATTCGCATACAAATGATTTTTTCATATCTCATAATGTCCTAACACACTGACCTATATACCCATACAAACAATATGCCTTATGTTTGCTCATAATGCATTACAAAAGATATACAATGTTAGCTTTATAGAATAGTTACAAAATAATTTTCTAAATAAATCTTCCTTGATTTTGGCTTCCCTAAAGTGTTGGATGTTGGTGCCGGTGTAGCTCTAAATGCTCCAAAGCCAATGTATGCCAGTACATGCCTCATAATGTTGGTAAATTAATCTTATCAAATCTTGTTGCCATTAATGACAACAAAATGAATCCAATGAGTGTCGATTGCCAACGATATAATATACATATATATGTATATATACATATATATGTTGGCTTGATGATGATTGTAATGAATTCATCATATGTTGTCATTGATGAAACACATACACACACATATGTTTATATTGTCTACCGGTATGACTTGAAGTTGTTTATACTACAACCGGTATACTAGAGGTTTATTTCTAGCCAGTATTTGGTGACAACCAGTATATGCATGGAGATAACCACATGCTTATACATGTCTAAGTATCAACATGAAGATCTAACGAAGACTATCTCAGAAGCATCAAGGATAAGCGGTTTAACTCTAACCGGTATTAAGTGTTCCAACTGATATTCATAGTTTGTGTGATGAGTAATCACCACCGACAACTTTTGACAGTATTTTTGTGATGAGTTATGATCACTTGACTAGATACACTGCACCTAGGAACTTGTGTTATGATTTCTTGAGGCTGATATGAAATCTAAATGTCTATATATTGACATCACAATGAACTATTTTGTATAAGCGAAAGTGATATGGTATGTGCAAAGACAAAATAGTTAATTTGTAGAGTATGTTGAAAAGAAGTGTTGAATGCACTTAAAAGGATCTGATCAAGCAAGTATTGTTCTACTCAGATAGAGCAAACAAATTGTGTTGTCTTCTGACAATTACAACAAAATTAAAATCTCCTAACCGGGTAAGCTCTAACAAGATTCATTGTTCAAATCCTATAACAAGGTGATCCATTAGTTTGGATTTAGAAATCCTCTACAGAGGTTACTCCTAACAAGGTACTACCTTTCACAGGGTATAGCTTTTAATCAAGCTTTAGGATCTCTAACAAGATTTGCTCCTAGCAGAGCACTTTGTAGACCTTAACTGGCCAGTTATCTATTTCTGCAGATAGTTAAATTGTGAGTTCCATCTCACCGTCATTTTTACCTATTTAGGTTTTCCATGTGCAAACACTTGTGTTATGGTGGATGTTTTACTTATTGTGGATACTGTTATATCATTTTGGATTGCATGCATTATGTTTAAAAGTTTTGTTAAGTTCATCTACCAGTTAGTGTTTGAAGTAGTTTTATTTTTGGTGTCACTGATTCACCCCCCCCCCCCCCCTCTCAATGCTTTTCAAGTTCATCAATTGGTATCTGAGCCAAAATTCTTTAAAGCCTAATCGCTTATAAGGGAGCTTTGAAACCACCATGGGGGACATGAGCTACTTTGAGATGGCTAGAGAGCTTGAAGCTAGTAGAAATGAGCTTGAAAACCTTAGGGTCAAACTAAAAGCTTCACAAGTCAAAAGGAGAGAGCTAACTGAACAAATGTTGGAAATATCTGAGAACAGTTCTTCAGATGAGGCTAATATTGATGCTTTAACCAAAGAAGTTGAAAAGTTAAACGGTGAGAAGTTATATGTAAGGAGAGAGTTAGAAAGGTTGACTATCCATATGAGTCATGATTTGGAAGCCATAAGAACAACTGAAGATCCTATCAAGGAAAGAGATCAAGAGATTGCCAAGATCAAGCAGGAAAATGTCACTATGCATGAGCATTTGGTTGCAGAAAGAGAAGAAAAAGGGAACTTACAACTAGATCTTGAACTAGCATCATCTCTGAGAGAGAGCCTGTCAAAACATAATGAAGATCTCACCAGGCAGCTCACCGAAGCTAATGAGAAACTGGAAAAGTTCAAAAAGAGTTATACCTTTCTAGATGAACAAATCCATTCACAAAGGATGAAAGGTGATACCTTTGGACATGGTTTTAAAAAATCTGAGAAAGGAGATCATCTAGTACAAAGAGCAACACTCTTAAGAACAAATTTTCTCCTAAGGTCAAGAAACCTACCAGTAAGAAGGTCTTCAAACCTGTTTGTTTTGTTTCCCATAAATTTGGTCACACTGCAAATGTTTGTAGAGACAAACCTAACAGAAATGCAAGCTATAATAATAATACTAGGTATGTATCTAAGAAATTTGAAGGCCATTGCTTCACGTACAAAATGTATGGACATAGATCAATTGAATGCAGATATGGAGAAAATAATTCTATGCCTCACATGCATCCAAGACCAAATGGCAACTGGATGATAAATTATGATAACCAGGGAAATATGAACTGGGAAAGACACTACAACAATCGGTTTAATCCATTTGAGATGGAAAAGGTAACAAATGTCATATGCACCATTTGTAACAACTTTGTTCATCTGGCTATGAATTGCAGAAGAAGAACTGGGAGAGGTAATGCAAGACCTTCGAGATCAACTGGTATGGCTTGCTATCATTGTAATAAACTAGGACATATAGTAAAATTTTGTAGATCCAGGAAGAGAAAACTGGTAAACCCTTAGGAAGATCAGAAAGGAAATCAGAAGGTCAATATTGAAGAAACAAGAGAAGAAATGAATCAAACTTGGAAGAAGAAGAGTGATGATTCACCTAGAGAGAAAGCTATTCCTTCACCCAATGAAGAGAATCCTACACCAGTGAATTAAACCTTTTCACATGGCTAAGGGGAGCATAACAGTAAATCCACCTTCTGACCCCTTAAAGTGAATAAGTGGTAAGAGAATTCAAAAGCATATGATTTTGATAACTTTCTGTTATTTAGTTATCGTCTGGTTTCTTCTTGAGCGGTGTAATTAGCATTTGTAACCCTAATGGGAAAGCATTTATTACAGTTGGTAAAAAGAATAAAAGCGAGTTTTTACTTTGTTATTTTTACCCTAATGCTTTTGAGAAAGAATTTTTGAGTATTTGTAGAGCTAAGTAAAGAGTATTAGCTGATTTCAGTCGAAGTTGCATTGAGATTTGAGTAATCAAGCTGATTTGAAGCTTGGAGAAGACAAAACTGGTGTGCACTTGGGCATTCAACTGGTAAACAAGGCAGCGCATGAAATAAGGTATTTCTTGATAATCTTTCTTCAAAATCTAGTTTATCTAGAATGGAATCATCTTCAAAGTCAATAGGGAAATTGATAATCATGCCATAACCTATGGAAGTTGTAAAAGCAGAAAAGATTGTGTCTTATAATTCTTTGTCACAAGTTCCTAGCAGTGTCGTAGTAAAGGAGATGTCTATCTGCATTGACTGCTAAATTAAGGATTTAGGGTCACTGTCAATATATTCTTAGTTGAAATCACTTTGTGATGAAAATGGGAAAATTCAAACAGAGTATATTAGGGTTTTCGAGAAAGGTTTTCATAACTTGACTTAATTCCTTGAAGATTTTGAAGAAGAGCATATCTGAATTATCTTCAGTAGAGTTCATGAGGAGAACATGTACTTAGAGAGGACACATACCATAACTACAGAAGCCATTCAGGTGGCAACTAGTTTTCACTCAACTAGTGAAGTACCTCCGTTGAGATGCATTTTAAAAGATATAGTAAATACCCTAACCGGTTCAACCTCTAATGGTCATGCCTTCTCTGTTAACAATATCAGAGACCCAGTGGTAAAATTAGCAGCTATGGTCATAGGCTACAGGTTATTATACTCTAGCATAATGAATAGTGTTCCATCAGCAGTAGTGCATACTTCTTACAAGATGATCGTTGAAAATGCAAATTATGACCTCTATGAGGCCATAAGGAGCCAATTATTTTTAAATCTACAATCTATCAAGAAGGACAGTGGCCTAAAGTTTAAATATGGATAGTTATTGATCGAGATATTCTTTTATTTTCAGAATTTCCTATCAGGAATCGGAGACCTTGAATGGTCCAAGGATCTATCGATATCCACCCAGATCAAGAACAACATCAAGGCTGTAAGGAATACTTTCTCTGCCACTATGAACAAATACTTCAATGAATTTCAGAAGAAGATGAGCATGAAAGTAACATTTCTTGAGGATGTGGTGAAACATTTTGTCAAAGACATTATTTTTACAGTTACCACTAATTTTTGTTTAAAGTAGGCAATTGAGTCTAGAGATGAAGAAATGGAAGCTATGAGTTATGAGGTTAACTATGACTTATTGATTGGCTATGTCAATAACTTGTTGGCATCTCCAGTAGATAAAAAGAGGGAAAAGTTGAGTTCAATGAAAGAATAGATTGCACAAGCTGGAATAGGTATTGCTCTGACCACAAGCGATAAAGGTAAGAAAAAGAAAGCTGAGGATGCACCTCTGGTGATGAAAATTATTAGAATGACACGAAGTGTCCAAAATAAAAAGGAACTGGAACCTAAAGTGTATATGAAAAAGGAGACAAAGAAAAAAGGTTGGAAGTTAATTATTCAAGAAGAATCTAAAGGAATTGACACTGAAGAAGGACCTAAGAAGATGAAAGCTACTGGTAGAGTAGCAAAATCAGTGAAAAATGTGCCAAAGGCAATTATGCCTATTGATATTTCAACTTACAATCTTGAAACCCACTTTGAAAGAATAGTGAAGACATTAGGAAGAAATAGATTTGACAATGTCAAATAACATTTTGATTCCTTCACTGAAAATGAGAAGGAGCAAATCATTCAACAAGTAATCAATCATTTGTGTCATTATAATAGATTACAACATGATCTTGAAAAGAATATCTCTAATTATTTGTACACTATTCTTTTGAATAAATGGGAGGAAGTTGTAAAGGAGGAAAAAGAAATTATAGATGAGATATTTGTGCAATATTTTCTTAAATTATCCAAGGATAAAATAAGTGCTTTAGTTGATCAGTAAAAAATTCAATTTTCTTTCAAAGGAAGAAGATTGAAGCTACTTAGTGGAATGAGGCAAATTATGAGACTGAAACTCATCAGATAGCTTGTAGCATCCAATGGATGTAAGAGCTGATACGCTCTTCTCGGGATGATCAAGATGATGATGATATACCTGAAATGGATAAAGATGTGCAAGCCGACGTTGTCTATCCTGTCAAGGACAAGGATGACACTCTTATATAGGATATTGATGATACCCAGGACACAATTGATCTATTTGAAGACATTGTTGCACCTGATATGGAGCCACCTAAGATCACTATTTTATAGGTTACTTCAGTTGAGGAACCGACAACTCAACCAGGAGTGGTAAATCCACTAGAAATAGAACAACCTAATAAACCCCAATCCCCACTGATTTTATAGGATATTTAGAAGGAATCCGATGCAAACATTGGTACTCAATCATCTGAGCAGGAAACGGAGAAAGAACAAGAAAAATCAATTGTTTAAGGTAACATCTTCTAAACCGGCGAAGTCATTATTCTTACAATAGAATGATGAAGATGAAGATGAATCATTAGGCATTTTAGGGCCTATAAATGTTGATAATATGAGTGTATCTGAAATGATGAAGAATGCAAATGTCATTCAATCTAGAGCACACGAGAAGAGACTTAAGGAACAAAGGATAGAAGTAGAAACCATTCAGAAAACAGTAGATATTCTAACAAATTTGCTACCGGGAACTGCTATAGGGCACCTGACTACACCCATTAGAAAACTTGGTCAATTAGTTGCTGATGCATCTGACCAAATTACATCACTTGAAGAAGTAGCCCAAACATATGCTGATAAGAGTTATAAGAAGAAGTGAGGTGAACAACTTATGAAGGATATTGATACTAGGAAACTGGCTCTATCACTTAATAAAGATTTATTAAGGCAAGCTATTGAAATAGACGGGAAGTATCTTACATCTACTTCTAATATTTCATTCTTTTTTACTGATATCAATAGCAGGTGTACTGAAACTAAGAAGGAGCTAGAAAAGATATGTAATGCATATATGCCACTTCAAGACTCTATTTTTTCTTTTAGCAAATTTTTGGATGATTTGCACAATAGGTTAGATACCTACGATCTTGAGAAAGGAAAAAGACTCTGGTCACTAAAGGAATTGATGAGTCAACTCACAACACAAGTGGACATCCTACATAGAGCCTACACGCATGCAGAAGCTATTTCAACTAACCCAAAAACCTGCTCACTGGATTCCATGGAGGAATTTCATAATCAAATCATGTCTACACTTGAGTTCACTGAGAATTTTCTAGAAACATGGGAGCATGCTTTATCTCAGTTGAACAGGAATTTTAGTGCAATTTTTTTGAGGATTGCCAATTCATGAATCTTGATTCAGTTTTTCAAATTGTTGTATATGATGAACACTTTGATACAAATTTTATATATATACATACATACATATATATATATATACATATATATATATATACATACATATATATATATATATATACATACATATATATATATACATACATATATATATAGAGAGAGAGAGAGAGATCTTTTTTGTAAGCACCACTTAGTAGTATTACTGTAAAAATTTCTGAGTGTTGCCATCAATGCCAAAGGGGGATATTGTTGGCTTGATGATGATTGTAATGAATTCATCATATGTTGTCATTGATGAAACACATACACACACATATGTTTATATTGTCTACCGGTATGACTTCAAGTTGTTTATACTACAACCGGTATACTAGAGGTTTTTTTATAACCGGTATTTGGTGGCAACTGATATATGCATGGAGATAACCACTTAGTTATACATGTCTAAGCATCAACATGAAGATCTAGCAGAGACTATCTCAGAAGCATCAAGGACAAGTGTTTTAACTCTAATCGGTATTAAGTGTTCTAGCTAGTATTCATATATTATGTGATGAGTTATGATCCCTTGACCAGATACACTTCACCTAGGAACTTGTGTTATGATTTCTTGAGGCCGACATGAAATATAAATGTCTATATATTGACATCATAATGAATTATTTTGTATGAGCAAAAGTGATATGTTATGTGCAAAGACAAAAGAGTTAAGCTGCAAAGTATGTTGAAAAGTAGTGTTCAATATGCTTAAAAGGGTCTGATCAAGCAAGTATTGTGCTACTCAGACAAATCAAACAAATCCCATTGTCTTCTAACAATTACAACATAATTAAAATCCCCTAACTAGGTAAGCTCTAACAAGATTCATTGTTCAAATCCTCTAACAAGGTGATCCATTAGTTTGGATTTAGAAATCCTCTACAGAGGTTACTCCTAACAGGGTACTACCTTTCACAAGGTATAGATTTTAATCAAGCTTTGGGATCTCTAACAAGATTCACTCCTAGTAGAGCACTTTGTAGACCTTAACTGGCCAGTTATCTATTTCTCCAGATAGTTAACTTGTGAGTTCCATCTCACCGTGGTTTTTACCTATTTAGGTTTTCCATGTACAAACACTTGTGTTATGGTGAATGTTTTACTTATTATGGATACTGATATATCATTTTGGGTTGCTTGCATTGTGTTTAAAAGTTTTGTTAAGTTCATCTACCAGTTAGTGTTCGAAGTAGTTTTATTTTTGGTGTCACTGATTCACGGCTCAGTGTTTTTCAAGTCCATCAATATAGATATAAATACATATGAACTATACATACGTATTTATATCTATATATGTATATATACATATATATTTATATATACATATATATACACATATATGTATATAATATAATCAATATTGATACTTAAAATAACATAAAATCTCACACACTCAAACAAATATTAAACTAATGCTGATATCAAAATAAGACAAGACTTATCACTTAAAATAAGGTGACTAGATATTCTTTAGATGACACATCTAATGGCATAAGATAGAGAGAATATATTTGTCCATAGTTTAGGAAAATGGTTATAGTTAGATACATTTTAGGCCTTGTACTACCTCATGTACCGCCATTGGAATTTTAATACACACTTAAACCTACGGAACATGATAGAGTCGATGTCTTGTACGTACAACCTACAAAAAATGTCTTGTATATATATATATATGTGTGTGTGTGTGTGTGTGTGTGTATGTATATGTATATGTATATGTATATGTATATGTATATGTATATGTATATGTATATGTATATGTATATGTATATGTATATGTATAAGTATATATATGTATATGTATATGTATATGTATATATGTATATGTATATGTATATATGTATGTACATCCATATGTAAATACACACATACTTACACACACATATGCATACATACATACATACATGCATACATACATATATATAATACCATCTAGTGAAAGGGAATTGTGATGTCATTCTTATTCAGCCTAATCTCCAAGCAAAAAATGCAATAAAGATCTACTAGAACATAGATTAACATCTCATTTTGTGTCATAATTAATTGTCAATATATAATCTAGGTCATAAGTATATCATCACTAACATAAATTGTCCATCTAAAATAAAGCATAACAGTAATCATGTCCTGAAAGTTCTAGGTATCATAAAAAAGTACAATAGCATGGATCACATTTGCATTTATACACACACCAACAAAATCATCCACACATAATGAGTCAAATATAGTCTAACAAGTCAAAGCAATAAGTATCTAAAGAAAAGCATGGAGGGTTGCTACACGGTGTTCTATGGATCCTCAAATCTTTTCTCTTTTGGCAATATTGATAGCTATGGATATCAAGTTATCCAAAATTTGTATTCAATTGTAATTTATTTTCATTAATTTAGTTTTATCCCTTTATTAGTAAAATGAATAAATTTAAGATCAATAATTATATATTTTCTTTTTATATTATATATTTTGAACTTTATAAATAATTTCTTATACATTATATTTGTTACATAATATTTTCCAAAAATATCAAATCAAGTTATTATTTTATTTGTTTTTTATTAGGAAAAAATAGGTTTTGAAGGGGGCCTGGAACCCTTACAATGAGAGAGTTGCCATCGTATAATGGAATAGACTACCTGTGAGCAAACCACATGTTTTAGAAAGGACCTAAAATTTTTTGGACTTATGGGCATCTAAATCCCAAAACCCAAAATCTACAACAAACATAACCTGAAAAATAGAGCAGCCGCAAACAACCAAACACCAGCCAAGGAACATGAGTATAACATTACAAATCAAGCTACTCAAAACAACGGGTCTGAATCAATAAACAAAAGACCCCAACACACATAGAACAAGTGTTGGCATTCTACACTCTAGTGAGAAATTATGGTGTTGTCATTGATGGCAACCTACCAACAACCTTCAGGCAACCACCCGATATACATCTGGTAAAGACACCAGTAGACACTGGCACCGACAGACACTTCACTGACAGTGGCAACAATGCATACCAACACCCAGCCGATAGGAATAATGTTTTGTTTATTGTATTTAATTGTAAATATCGTTTGTAAAGCCGACATGGCATATTGTAATAGACTCATATATGTATGAGATCTTGTAAATCATTTTGATATGGACATATGATGGATATGGTAGAAGTGGTGAGCAAATATTAAGGTGAATTTTGTATAAGGTTATGTTTATAGTATGAGCTTAAACTGGTACTAAACCTGGCATATCAAATACTGAATTGTAGCAGTACATTATATTGGATTCTCATAATCCATTTTGTAAGTCAGTGAGACTTCCATTTTGTAGATTGAGCAGTGAGCTCTAGGCAGTTGGCCTTCCTGCATGTGTAGGCACCACATTGTAAGTAATATCCATTCATTGGCCAGTGAGTGAATATTGTGGGTCACAAATCCCATTGAGGTTTTTCCCACACAAGGTTTCCCTGTTAAACATCTTGTGTTATAGTGTGTTTTCTATGCTCTCATTATTGTTCATGTTTACTGCATTAACTCTTATTTACCAGTACACTATTTTGGAATACAAAATACTTAATAAGGTCAAATATTTTGTTAACCAGTTAGATACTGATTCACCCCCCCCCCCTCTCAGTATCTTTGGGACCAGCATTAATTCTAACAACAAGGGTATTAAAAAGCACCCTTAACCATCAAGGTTTTTCCCAGGCTCCCATAAGTTGTAATAGAGTTCCCAAACCACTAAAAAAATGCAAATCCTAAACGTATAACCAAAAAAAATTACTGGCCAAACTGGGCCTTTGAAAACTACCAACATCTAGCTTGTCCCTAAGAGGAACACATAATAGAGGGATTTTTCATGCTCCCTCAACCTTAAGAGTGGGTTTTACAAGGCTCCCACAACCTAAAACAATGGGTTTTACAAGGATCCCATAATAATTCAAAGCCTAAACAATAGCAGCTCATCCTAAAGGCGCATGTGGGACATAGGGTTTTGACAAGGCACCCAAAAACTTCTACAAAGCACACCATGAGGGATTTGATAGGATCCCACAACTAGCAACAAGAACAAAAGCAACCAAAAAACTTCCTCACACCATCTCCCCACCTCAATAAGAGAGAGATACACCTCAGTAGGATTAGAAGGAAAGAATATTAACTACCCATATAACCCAAACTCAACCCAAAACACATGCGACCTCTCCACCTCCATAGGAGAGTACACCACCTTGATCAAAGATCTATGAGAAAGGAAAAGAAGAGCCAAAGAAACCCCCACCAAGGAATAAGAAAGAAGAGCATAGAGGGTCCTCATAATAGGAATGGGCCCCTCACAGACAAGAGCCACCTCTACCTCCATAGAATCAACCCCCACCTCAATGGGGGAGAAAAGAAAGGACCTAGCTAAAGGAGAGGCCAAACCAAAAGGAGCCCAAAGCTAGAGTAGCCACTACCCAAATAGAGAGCCTCAGAATGGGAACATCCATCTCTTCCCACAAAGGATGTCTCCACCTCAATAAAAGACACCTCCATCATGATAGCCATAAAGAACAAATATGGATGTTGAAAAACCACCCAAACGCTAGATTTTTGGACAACAATCCTATCCACCTCCATAGGATAAGCAAAGTAAAAAGTTGAGATAAAGACAACAAAAGACCTAGATCTGAAATAAAAAGTGACCAAGGACTGAACATAAAGGATCCAGAACTGGTACCAAAAACCCTAACCACAAAGAAAGACAACCACATAGAGGCGCGACAAATAGAAATGCCCTATATCCCATTATGGGAAAACATGGGAGGAAAGAAAGAAAAATTGAGAAACTTCCCAAATTACCAAAGGAGACAGGTCATTGCCATCACTTACTAAAAAAACACCATCCATGACAAAAACCTTGGATCCAGCATGACCCTTTCTCCATCCAATCCACTAAAAAGAAGAGCCAAAAAAGGAAATGGGAGAAGGTGACATAGACACAACCCAACCCATATCCACCACCGCTCCATCAAGGATCACCTATGTCCTCCTCCCCTACATGTTCACCTGCAACTCTAGCCTCCCCTTCTCCTCACACATGATCCCCCATTCAAAACTTATTATTTCATTTGTTCAAAATCCATGTAATTGAATATTTGCAAAATATCTAACAATATGAAATTTTTCATGTTGTAAATAAACACTCCTTTGAAATGAGTAGATAGCGATATCTCTATTTTTGAGAGACTCCTAATGTCAAATATAGGCTATTAACCTTCACTCATAGTTTGACAACTCAACAGCCTATGTAAATCAGTTTATAATCCTACAACATATTTTCCAACAAGCTAAAACATGCTAACCAAAATATAGAAAATGTGTATAAGAGAATAAATAGATAAAAATCAAATGAATGGGGGTATTTTAATAATCTCACATACAAACACATCTAATAGCATTAAAAAATATTGTTGAGGAATATTATCTGATAGAAAAGAAAGATTTTCAAACCTAGATAATAATAAGGGGAGAGTCGGTGACATTTTTCTAGGTCACTAAAATTTACATCTTCTTCCACAAAAATGGTCTATAAGTAGCTACATTAAATGCAACACACCATTTGATAAAGGACCCAACAATTCACCTTTAATATATCTTCACAATAAAATTGAATCCACCACAAAATAATTACAATGTTTATTAACAAATTTAATTGAATGGGGTTTAACATCCATGCATGTGTCAAATTTGAATCTATTCATGTTGATAAGATAGAACCTCTTTGCAGCTCCATCCATACGCCTTCTTTTCCCCATTCAGATCCCTTAGAAATTATCAATAGGATCTTGGTGTACTAGTAAAGTTAAATGGCTCCAGATGAGCCCAATAGCGATCAATTCTTGCAGAGTACACAAATCTAACATCATAAGGGATGAGGCCAAGATTATACCCTGAGTGAATTTAGCATAATGGATACCCTTCAATCCTTGGCTCTTATTTGAAGAGGTTTTAGCCTAGAAGCTCGTGTCCATTTATTAAGGGATAAAAATTACTCTATGAGGGCCCTCTCTAGGTTCATGTGCTTGTGGGCTTCTCATCCTTGCTGAGTTGTTGTTCTCAAACATTTAGACCTCTATTTAGAAAAAAACATAGAATTTATTTAATAAAGTGACATATAAATCCAAAATTATGAGTTACATATTCAGTCAATAAAAGTTAGAGTGGTGATATGATGATGAATCAATAAGGATCCAGAACTGACTAAACATTCACAAAACTCAATAAAAATCTCACTAGTCACTCTCAGAACTAACTGGTTCAAACACTGAACTAAAAATTGCAATATCACTATCAAGTATACCGATTGACTGTCATAACTGAATAACAGTATAACAGCTTTGAAACTCTCAAAACCCTTTAACAAAAACATTCAAATACTTTACAAACAATAGTAAAAGCATATTTCAGATTACTATTGGTCATCTTATCACATCTAAGTGGATTTAATAGTTAAGAAAATTAACCATAGAAAACATAACCACAAAAACCATTCACTACTTGACACAATAATTTTGATGTGGAAACCCTAATGGGAAAAACCACGGTGGGGATGAATACCCACAAGTATTCTAAACTCTTCTGAAGTTGACTCTGTCAGGAGCCAAGCTTGTTAAAGCTTTACAAAAAGTCCTTTTAGGAACAGATTCTATTAGGGACCACCCGATTAAGGGATTGACTATTGTAATTGTTAGAGAACAAAATGGGTTTGTTGATTTGGTGAATAGCATTACTCTTCTTGATTGGATCTTTTTCATGCTTCTATCTAACTTCACACATATTGTAGATACATCTTCTGGTTCGGCAACCAATAACACTTACACAACCAAAATTGCCAACACTACAACAAAACAACTCATTGACCTTAGAAGAAAAATAATAGGTTGGTAACACATCACAAAAATAAGATCTCATAGAGATTACAAAAAAATTGGTTCAAGTATGACCATTGGATTACATAGCAATCATTGCACATTATTCAAGACAACCTCGAGTGCTCCTTGATTGCTGCTTCATCAATTCCTATAACTCATCACATGATTTCTACTTCATGCAATGTACTCGCTCATTCCTAAGATAAAACTGTTATCTCTACGTGCCAAAAACCATTTGAAACTATTTACATACAACATGCATATGTGTCATAATCATTATTGTTTATCATTTGATCATAAACCAATACAACGGATTCACCAAGCTCCATCAGTTAGGGCTTAGCACATCAATAGGTAGGGTTACTGGTTGATCTCACTGCTTCTCAAGTAATACTGGTTTTCTTCACTAGCTCACCTATCAGTTGCAAAACAGCATCATTATCGGTTGTAATTAACATCAATGACAACAATTGATAGTTCATCAATACAATATTTATGCAAATGCCAACAATCTCCCCCTTTGGCATTGATGGAAATATAAATTTCAATACCCTTGATTGTGATGATTGAGAGTAATCTACATACATAGGTATAGTAAACTCAGTTTATATTTTACCATGTACACTCCTTCAATTGAGTCTCCATGTCTTCAGCTGGTAAATGACTATAGATATTTTGTCTATTAATCATACAATTCTTCTCCCCATAATCATATAGTTCTTCTCCCCCTTTGACAATAATGCCAAAGTGAAAGTAAAACATGCAGTGTCATACTTCACTGTTCTCCATCATCAATCTGCAACTTGATGCTCCCCCTGTGGAATAACTCCAGTCTACACCAATCCTGCTTCAAGATTCTTCAATTAGCTATGGGACTGATGTATTCCACATCTTCTCAATTGACCTCATGTAGGGGCACAACCCCTAGCTCACCTCTAAGATACTCAAAAGTAGTCTTAGGAATAGGTTTAGTAAGATATATGCTAGCTCCTCCTTAGTAGATACATACTCCAATAACACGTCTTTACTATGCACTTTCTCTCTCAAGAAATGATATTTCAGCTCAGTATGCTTGGTTTTGGCATGCAACACTGGGTTCTTTGAAATATGCATTGCACTGGTGTTGTCATATAAAATATTTATTGGTTGTGTAATATTTAGCTTGAATCCCTCCAGAATGTGTTTCATCTAGATTGCTTGGGTACAATTCATATACGCTGCAACATATTCAGTTTCAGCAGTGGATTATGATATACAGTTCTGCTTCTTACTACTCCAAGATACAAGTAATCCACCAAGAAAGAATGCACCACTGGTTGTGCTCTCCCTATCATCAACATTACCTGCCCATTATGCATTTGTATAAACCTTCAAATCAAAGTTATCTGAATATGGATACCATAATCCATAGTCAATAGTACCTTTCAAATATTTACATATCCTTTAGTTTCTATCAAGTGTGTCTCCTTTGGATTCTTCTTAAATCTAGCAACTAAACCAACTGCGTGAGCAATATCCGGTCTGATGTAAATAACATAATGCAATTTCTGTATCATTGATCTGTACTCATTTTCATCAAAAGATGTGGCATCCTCCTCCTTATATAGTTTACAACCTGTAACCATTGGTGTCCCAACTGGTTTACAATCACTCATTCCAAATGTCTTCAATACCTCTTTCACATAGTTAGATTGTGTGATAAAAATACCACTCTTCATCTACTAAATTTGCAAACCTATGAAGAATTTTATCTCTCCTACTAGAGACATTTCAAATTCACTTTTCATCTCATTTGCAAAGTCAGCACTCATTTCATCATTGCCTCCAAATATGATATCATCTACAAACACTTCACTAACTAGTGTCTTATCTCTTTCAAATTTGAGATATATATTATTGTCTTCACTCATTCTTTGAAAAACTATCTTCATCAGGTGTGAATGTAGTCTTTCATACTACTCTCTTGGTGCTTTCTTCAAACCATATTGTGTCTTATGCAGTTTACACACCATATCCTTTGCATCAATCAAAGCACAACCATCTAGCTGCTAAATGTATACTTCTTCTTCCAGTGTTCCATTGAAAAATGTTGACTTCACATCCATCTGATATACTTTGAATCCCCTATATGTTGCAAATTCAATTAGAGTCCTAACACCTTCCAATCTAGCAACTGGTGCAAATGTCTCACCATAGTCTTCTCCTTCTTCCCGTGCATAACATTTGCATACTAATCTAGCTTTGTTCTTGACTAATACTCCATCTTCGTTCAATTTATTCCTGAATACCCATTTAGTACCTATCACATTTTTATTCACCGGTTTGGGTACTAGGGTCCATGTATTTTTCTTCTCAATTCGGTCAAGCTCTTCTTCCATAGCTTTAATCTAGTGATCATCTCCAAATGCTTCCTTAGCAGTTCTAGTGATCATCTCTCTAATTCTTCTTCTGGTTAATACTCTAGCATCTTTATCTCCAATAATCTAGTCAGGATTATGATTGAGTCTCACATACCTTGGAATATCATGATCATTATCTTTAGGCTCTTCTTCCTTGCTATCATCATCTTCTTCTGCAGAATCTACCGGTTTCAGTTGAACTGGTACCACAACATTCACTTCACTAGCTTCTTGTATGATTGGTTCTGGTTCCAAAATCAGGATGTAAGGTTCATCTTCTTTTTTCTCCTTACTGGTTTCTCCTAAAACTTCAGGATACTCATCCACTCAAACATCAAAACTCATAATCATTCTCTTTGTCCGGTTGTTGTAACATTTATAGGCCTTACTCTTGGTGGAGTAACCAAGAAATATGCCTTCATCACTTTTAGCCTCAAACTTACTAACATAGTCAGCTCTCTTGATAAAACATTTACTGCCAAAATACTTAAAATAGATGACATTAGGTGATCTACCATACCAATATTCATAAGGAGTTTTATCCTTAGCTCTCTTTACCAATATCAGGTTCATAGTGTAGACAATTGTGCTCATAGATTCTCTCTAGAATTTTTTTGCTACACCTCCTTGTATTAGCATCATTCTAGCAGCTTCAACAACTTACTGGTTGTTTCTCTCTATAATACCATTTTGTTGTGGTGTCCTCGGTGCATAAAGATTCCTCTTAATTCCATTGTCTTCACAATATCTAGTGAATTCCTCTGAAGCAAATTTACCACCTTGATCAGTCCTTAGACACTTTATCTTCTTACCTCTTTCCTTTTCAGCTAAGGCCATGAATGCCTTGAACTAACTAAAGGCTTTGGTTTTGTCCTTCAATAATGTGACCCACATCATTCTTGAGAAATCATCGGTGAAGATCATAAAATATCTATCGCCTTGAATACTTTTAGTCCTTATTGGTCCACAGAGATTTGTATGAACCAAATCTAACAAATGTTCTATTGAGAAATATTTTCTCTTAAAAGTTGAGGATGTCATCTTTCCTAACTGGCATTCCTTACATGGAGCATTCACCAGTTTGTCCAACTAAGGCAAACCTCTTACTAACTTGGACTTACTAACTTTGAGAATGTTATAAAAAATTATATGATAAAATCTCCGATGCCGAAGCCAACTATCATCTACTCTAGCAATTAAATAGTTGTTGACTTTAGGATTTAGGTGAAATAGATTACCTTTTGTCTGCTTGTTAGTTGCAATTAGTTCACCTTTTCTCCCATAGATTTTGCACATTTCATTCTTAAATTTAAATGGATAACCTTTTCCATTGAGTTGAGCTACACTTAAAAGATTGTGCTTTAATCCTTCAACCCAGTAGACGTCATTTGCACTGCTCTTTCCGTTAAGAGAAATGGTTCCCTTTCCTTTTACCTTGCAGGGTGAGTCATTTCCAAATCTCCCAACTCCTCCATCAAATTCCTTCAAGGTAATAAATTTACTCCGGTCACTGGTCATGTGATGTGAACAACCACTATCTATGATCCAATCATCTGAACTATCCATGCGAGAAACTAATTCCTTCAAATTAGATGTCATCTCTTTAATGGAAACAAAGACAATGTCTTCATTAGCATCTCCCTCAGATTCCTCATCAATGATACCACCATCAACTACAATGAGATAATCTCTTTTATCTTTTCCTTTGTACATCTTGTACTTCTCACGCTTATGCTCATTGTCATCATTAGTACTATTAGCTGCAATGTGTCCAATATTGTTACATGCAAAACACTTCAAAGGTAATTTACCTATGTACTTACCGGTACATCTGGGTAACCGCTTGGCCAACAATGCTTCAAGCTTGATCAGACTGTCTTCATCATCAACTTTTTTGTTGGATGTCGACTCATAATTGTGGTTAACATCTCTGCTTTTCCTCATAGGTGGATTAGAAATTGAAGCTCTAAATGCAGATTCAGATTTCTGATTACTACCATCATAACCATTTAATTCAAATGCATTAGGTTTACTAATGATGGAGTCAATAGTTACCATATTTTTATCAATGAACTTTAGCTCCTGAGTGGCTGCAACTTGAATAGCATAGATCGGTAGAAGGGTTCTCAACACCTTGCTAACCACTGTGGCATCCTCCAGTTTACCACAAGCACTCTTGATCTCACCAACTATCTCCTTGATCCTCTGACCATACCATTGAATATTCTCATCTTTAGCCATCTACATGTCATCAAACTCACCTCTCAGACTCTCTTCTTTGGAAATATTCACATGCTCATTAACACTATAAATTTCCTCAAGTTTCTTCCACACATCATAAGTAGTCTCCAGACTATGGACATAAACATACTCTAAATCAGACAAAGAATTGATAATGGCCTCCAATGCTTGATTATTTTCTTGTTTCTCTTTCTTTTCATCATCAGACATAGTCCCACTAGGTGCAACATATTGAGTAACAACATGTTCTCGGAATTGACTTCCTAGAATTTTGATATAGATTTTCATTTTCTCACTCCATATTCTATAGTTTTCCCTATTAAACTTTGGACCTTATTTCTTCATCATGTTCTTCAAGGTCTTTACCTCAAGTTGTTAGGCCTAGACACTAGAGGACCTGAAATGCTCTGATACTAATTAATGGTATAATGAATCAATAAGGATTCAAACAATTACTAAGAGGGGGGTTGAATCAGTAGATAGAAAACTGACTTAACTTTCACCAAACTCAATAAAAATCTCACAAGTCAATCTCAGAACTAACTAGTTCAAACACTGAACTACAAATTACAATATCACTATGAAGTATATTGGTTCGTCATAACAAAATAATAGTCTAACAACTTTGAAACTCTGAAAAGCTTTTAACAAAAATATTCAAATACTTTAGTAACAATAGTAAAGCATATTTTAGATTACTGTCGGTCATCTTATCATAACTAAGTGGATTTAATAGTTAAGCAAATTAACCCTAGTAAACATAACCACAAAAACCATTCACCACTTGACACAATGATTTTGATGGGGAAACCAAAATGGGAAAAACCACGGTGGGGATGAATACCCACAAGTATTCTGAAATCTTTGAAAGTTCTCTCTATTAGGAGCCAAGCCTCTTAAATCTTTACAAAAGGTCCAGTTAGAAACAAATCCTATTAGGGACCACCCAGTTAAGGGATTGACTATAATACCCCATTAGAAGCAATAACATGTTAGGAGTAACCTCGGTAGAGGATTTGAAATCCAAGCTAATGGATCACCTGATTAGAGGATTTAGATAGCACTAAGACAATTAATGCTTACTTAGTTAAGGGATTTGGCTGTTGTAATTGTTAGAGAACAACCGAGGTTTTCTCATCTGGTGAATAGCACTACTCTTCTTGATCAAATCATTTTCATGCTTCTATATTCCTTCACACATACTTCAGATACATCTTCTAGTTCGACAACCAATCACACTTGCACAACCAAAATTTCCAACACTACAACAAAATAGCTCATTGACCTTATAAGCAAAACAATAGGTCGGTAACACACCACAAACCTAAGATCTCATAGAGATTACAAAAAAATTAGTTCAAGTATGATCGTATGATTACTTAGAAATTATTGTACATTATTCGAGACAAACTCGACTGCTCCTTGATTATCGCTTCATCAATTCCTATAACTCATCACGCCGTTTATACTTCATGCAATGTACTCTCTCATTCCAAAGAAAAAATTGTTATCTCTACATGCCAAAACCATTTGAAACTCTTCACATACAACATGCATATATGTCATAATCATTACCATTCATCATTTTATCATAAACCAATACAACCGATTCACCAAGCTCCATCGGTTAGGGTTTAGCACATCAACAGGTAGTGTTACTGGTTGATCTCACTACTTCTCAAGTAATACTAATTTTCTTCACTAGATCACCTACCGGTTGCAAAACAACACCATTATCAGTTATAATTGACATTAATGATAACACAATATTTCATCAATGCAATCTTCATGCAAATTCCAACATATAGTGCATTCCATTGACATTGAACTATATATATTCTTCTTAGCCAAGTGAACATGACTATGAAGTTGAAATTTGTTTTTCAACCAAATATTACATATTCATTAAAAGAGATTGTGATCATACTCACTATAACAAAATGAATTCTAATTTATACAACACTCAACTAACAAACTTATCACGTCACACCTGAGTTTTCTCTTCCCTATACAATACTTGGCTCGTCCTGCCTCATGTACCTGCATACAATCCTACACCACTAGATGTATAATATCATATCCATCAAATGCTAGATACATGTCTGACAAGGAAAATCCTATTATTACTTAAAATGGATCAATCATTTACCATCATCTCATAGGGACAAACACATAACAAACCAAAGAGTGGAAAGATAAATCATACTCAAAGAGAGATGGACCTAAAGTCTTGGGGGCTCATCGCAAATGTTCTTGCCTATGTGAAAGTGCAGAGAATTAATAGTTCAACTTAAAAATATATAAATTATATAAGTGGGTACGCAACCCTTTCTAGGACCTTATACCCAAAATAGTTCCCTTGTTGGATTCCACCAACTAAGGTGAAATAGAGATGAAATAAGATAAATACAATTAACTAACAACATATGAACAACTCTAATAAGTATAGGTAACTCACCCTATGACAATTACACAATTTGTATGATTACATAGTTGACCATCACCAACATTAAACCCTAAACATAAGTGTCCCCCCTTATACAATAATTTTTTATACTTGAGATATTAAATTCAGACATTCGAGGATATAAGAAGATCAAATCCAAATTCCATTCTTGGTCATATGTGCATCTTATCCCTCTTAGATTACAAATGAGAATATTTAATAGGGTATTAGGGACACAACCTAACCCTCTAGACAATAAAGGTATGATTTATAACTTGAGAAATGGAGTCATCGATATGGTACCTCTATTTCTTAGTTAGAGTTATTCAATCTACGTAGAAATGACCATCAAGTCCATCATTTTACACTAGAATTATAATAATTCCATCAAACATGTGGAAATAAGAGACCATCCTAAACTTTCTAAAAGTTCCCTACTAGAGTAAAAGATACCACTATAACAATAACGTTGCTAAGAAATTTACTCAATACTACACAAAAGCAATCAACAAAACACTATGTGTAGTGATGTGAAATTTCAGAACCTAACAAGTAAATTATCATTAATTAATGGTAATAACATAACCCAAATAATGGATGTGGATTTTGTTTATATGGTTTTATTTGATTTATTGCTCAAATGTTTATTTATTAATTATTTATCCCTTGGGAAAATCAAGCCTAAGATGCGTGCGAAAATGTCTTTGCGTGTGAAAAAGCGATGCAATGCATCGACATCCTCTTTTGAGTGCTCTTATCTGCCATGGGGAAATTACGGAGGTTCTGCTAATTGATTTGCTGTCTTGGCTAATAACTCCAGGACTAAGGATCTTGGTAGGGTCATTTCACAGACTCGCGATCAAGAGGCCTTCTTTTCAAAAACAAAATACTCTTTGGTTAATGTGGCTAGGGCTCCCCCTCCTCTCTACAAGGGCATTAGGGAAACAAAACGGCCTCAAAATGATTTCCAATCATTGTCGGGAGGAGGGTTTTATAAAACCTAACCAACCAAAGAGTTCCTTTGCTCACTACATTCCTCCACGAAAATCCCTGGGCAAATTATCAAAGGATATGGAAACCTTTGGCCATCACAATTCTAAGGAAATTAAGCACCCTATTTCAGATCTACCTTCAAATTCCCCAGCTACTCCTAATAGGTTGGTCTTTGAAATTGATAATTATACCCAGGCTAGGTATCAAATGCATTGCAGCGATAGAATGATCTTTGCTCGGTGGAAAGGTTGGGGAATCTCGTCAGAACAAATTGCTAACTAGGTGTCATCTTCCTTCAATAACCAGGTAAAAATTGACATCCTTCCTGATAATTTCTTAGCTATTGAATGTGGTAATCAGAATCTTAGAAGTTCATTACTTAATGAGGATATATTAAAATTTAATGGTCTAGGGTTTGATTGCTAGAAATGGCAACCTCTCTTTCTCCCTTCTCAATTCAATTCCTGCATGGTTAATAGAGCAATTTCACTTGATAAATTCCCTGTAGAACTGCACAATAATGACTTTTGAAGAATAATAGGCAACAAAATAGGTAAATTTGTAGAAGTCAAAAAATCAGCCCTAAGCTTCTTTAACCTACTCTTAATCATTAATATGAATATTAACATTAAATCTTTAGAGCCTATAACTCTAAAATGTGATAAATCTTGTTTAACCCTAGAATTACCCTTTTATAATGGTCCTTTTGAAGATTCTATGCCAAGGAAGATCCCCTCCGAGAAACCTTTCCCTATATCATTACTCAAGTCTAATGGCACTCCATTCAGATTTGTGGGAGGGGTTTTTACCCTAGAGAGCTATAAGATTGATCTTAACCCTAATCATCTTACCTCAAACCTATATCCTCATAGCTCCCCTGTTAAGCCCTCTTGCTCCCCTCTTCCTTCACTACTAACTATAAATTCACCTATAGCTAACTCTCTTCTGGGGGATCGAGATCTGGAAGATGGTGAAATCAATGAGGTTATCCCCCAAAAAGAGCAGCTTGGCCTGACAAATATGTCATCATCTAGCTCTCTCACTCCACTAGAGAGGCTGAGTCCGTTGGGGTCTCCCCCTTTAACGAAACTAATTACCTATGAGCAATAAACAGAGCTGGATAGGCTTTCACTAGATCTAGGATTGGCATCCTTACAGGGTCAACCAATCTCTCTAGTCTCAAGTATGGAGGGCTTTAAGGAGGCAGAGGTCTGCCCTCCATCTTTAAAGGTCATTTTTTATCCAATTGTAGAATCTGAGAATGATCGACTGGCTAGGGAAGTTAAAATCATTTCCAATTATGTAGGGGAAGAAGTAGTAAATGACCTCATGGACCTATTGGTTGATCAAATATGTGATGATGAGGAGTTGGAAAGACAAAGGGATCCCCTTGTCAAAAATCTAGTGGATGTTACTAGAGTCGACTTAGAAACAGATGAACTCTTTGTACCATTTGATAACTTAGAAAATGATAACCCAAATATTCTAGGCATTCTTAGCTCTGATAGAATCAAAGACTCTCCTGACTGTGCTAAACACAGTAAGAGAAGAGGTAGGAGATCCCTTGCTGAACTAAGATCAAAGGATGGAGAAGCCAAGGGTCAGTCTAAAATATCTATTCTTTTTAATGCAAGGGAGGGGAAGTTCCTCCCCACAGAGCCATGAATATCATAACTTGGAATGTTAGGGGTCTGAATGCCCCTAACAAACAATGCATCTTAAAGAGTTTCATCTCTGATTCTAAACCTGATATAATGTTAATCCAAGAAACCAAGATGAACTCCTCTAAGATTGCCCTTTTCAAGAAAAAACTAGGCATTAGATAGCTAAAGCACTCCCTTGCTACAGGGGCCTTTGGGGGCTTAGCCATCATTTGGGACTCTAGATTCATCTTGTTTACACCTTTAAAGATTAAGCAAAATTGGATGGGAGGAGAAGTAGTAAGTTATAAAAATAACTTAAGATTCAAATTGATTAACGTTTACAGTCCTATCCAAAATAGGGAAAAGGCTAGGGTGTGGGTGAAATTGGAGTCTTTCCTCAGAAGTTCCCCAAATGATGTATGCATCATTGGGGGAGATTTCAATGCTATCACTAAAGTAGCAGATAAAAGAGGAGGTAGCAACAAACTTCCTCCAGTGGCTGTAGATTTCAATCATTGGATCAATAGGAACTCCCTGTTGGAAATCCAGACGACAGATAATGCCTTCACCTGGAACAACAAAAGGCTTGGTTTTTGTAACATTGTTGAGAAACTAGATAGGTTCTTTATCCATGGAGGGCTCTTGGAGCTTAACTTTACCCTGGATGCAGAACCCCTCCCTTTAGTAGGATTTGACCATTTCCCACTCCAACTAATCTTATTATTTGACCACTCCCCTATAAAATGTCCCTTCAAATTTGAGAGCATGTGGTTCAGAGATGATAACTTTTTAAACTTAATTAAGAACTAGTGGAGAAGCTCTATTTTCTTTGGTTCAAAGATGTTTATTATCACAAGCAAGTTAAAGCTTATCAAAAGGAAGCTCTTAGAATGGAACAGGACTAATTTTGGAAATATCTTCGATAAAAAACTCCTAATAGAAAATGATCTTAAGAATGTTAACATTGAGGTTCTTGAGAAGGGGATGGATGAGAATATCTTCCTCAAAGAAAAGGCTCTGCTCTCTGAATATGAAAAGATACTCTCAAATGAAGAGATCTTTTGGAAACAAAAATTGAGGGAGACTTGGTTGAGTGATGGGGACCAAAATACTAATTTTTTCCATAATAGTACTAAGCAGAGGAGATGGGTCAATCAAATTTCTAAAATTAAGAATTGCCAGGGTTCCATCCTATCTGAACCGGATGATGTTGCCTCTGAGGCAGCAAGGTTTTTTGATAAAATATTAAACAACATTGAAGGCTCCAACCTTAGAGGCCAACTCAATATTATCAAGAATCTTCCAAAACTCATTAACGATGACCACAACAAAATCCTGTCAAAGAAATTCTCTGAGGAGGTTAAATCTATCCTTATGAAGATGAATCCCGACAAGGACCCGGGCTCGGATGGCCTCCCCACTAGCTTTTTCCAAAAATGTTGGGGTTTTATGGGGATAGAGATCACGGATGCCTTAGAAGGTATTAGGAACTCTGGTAAGATTCTCAAAGAAATCAACAATACCTTCTTAGCTCTCATCCCCAAAAAAGAGAATCTTGAATTCTTTAATGAATTTAGACCAATAGCACTCTGCAACACTCTGTACAAACTCTTAATCAAAACCCTAGCAGACAGACTCTAGAATCTTCTCCCCATTATTATTAGTGAAGAAAAAATCGGCTTCGTAGAAAATATATCAATCTATGATGGGGTTATTATAGCCCAAGAGGCCATTCATTCGGTCCAGCTCAACAAGGCCCCAAGTATGCTAGTCAAATTAGACATAAGCAAAGCTTATGAAAAAGTTGATTGGCACTTCCTATGCAAATGCTTGGAGGCCTTTGGATTTTCCAAATCCTGGATCAACCTAATCTTTGAATGTATATCCACCCCTAAATTCTTGGTCTTGGTTAATGGTTCCCCGGAAGGTTTCTTCAGTAGCTCAAGAGGGCTCAGGAAAGGAGATCCTATGTCCCCCTTCCTCTTCATCATCATGGCTGAAGCCCTAGGTAGATTCATCTCTAAGGCCAAAGAGGAAGGTGGGATCCAAAAAATCCCCATTACTAGTGGCCTCCCTCCCTTTACGCACCAGCAATTTGTCGACGACATGATGCTTTTTGGGCAGGGAAGTGTAAGGGAAGTGAGTGCCTTTAAAGGCATCCTTAATTCCTATATGCTAGCCTCGGGTCAAGAGGTGAATCTGGCCAAGTCTGCAGTTTTTATGTTCAACATAGACCCCTCCTTAGGAAAAGTGATCAACAATGTCCTGGAGATTAGTGAAGGAACTCTTCCTTGGAAATACCTAGGCATTCCCCTTGACAAGGGTGGAAGACCCTCAAAATTATGGGACAACTTGGTGGATAAAATCAAGTCCAGGATTAACACTTGGAAAGGAAAATGGCTCTCATTTGTAGGTAGAGCAAGCTTGGTTAGATCGGTCTTGTCAGCTATGCCCATTTACTAGCTCTCCTGTCAAAATTTATCTTCTTCTAAACTTACAGAGCTAAACAAGCATCTCAGGACATTCTTTTGGCAAGGTGATAATAACAATCGTAAAACATCACTCATATCCTGGGACAAGATATGCAAACCTAAAGTAGAAGGAGGAGTTGGCATTAAAAAACTTCATGATCAGGGCAAAGCCTTGGGTGCCAAGTTGGTCTAGAGGATATTCAGACCCCCCCACCTCAAATGGGCTCACTTGCTGCACCACAAATACCTTAATGGAGGGAATCCTATCCAAATCTTTAGAGAAACCAACCCTTCCAAAGGGTCCTACCTATGGAATTTTATATTAGACTGCAGGAGCATTATCTCTGACAGACTTACTTGGAACCTGGGGTCTGGGGATAAAGCTCTTTTTTGGTCAGATTCATGGGGTGGATATAAGGATATTGATAATATCCATGACTTTGGTGCTACTCGGATCCTTCTTGAATCTCATAGAGGACTCCTTTTAAACAACTATATCTCCCCTTCAGAGGATGGGGCTGGTTGGCAATGGATCGAGAAGGAAGATGAGGATATCCCAGTAAGGGATAAATAAAAACTTATGGAAATTCTTAAATCAACGAACATTGCCTTAGGTCAGGTTGAGGACAAGCTCGTATGGGATGGATCCCTAAGAGGAGAATACAACTCCAAGGATGGGTACTCTCTCATTTCCAAATCATTTATAAGATCTATGACTGAGCTTCCCTTGAAACTTTGTTGGGATAAATATTGTCTGCCTAAGGTAGGTATCTTCTCCTGGCTTGCGATTCAGAACAAGCTCCTAACTATGGACAAATTTAGAAGAATGGGGTATGAGGGCCCTAGTAGGTGTCCTCTGTGTGAGGCTGATGAGGAAGACACCAATCATATCCTCCTTAACTGCCCCTTTGCTCACAAATATTGGATGTGGTTCACCAACAAACTTGATTGGTCTGCGGCCTTCCCCCACACCATCTTTGGAATGCTCAAGGCATGGCCTCTCCTTAGGTGTGGTTGTCTCTTTGAAGGTTTATGGATAGCTCTTCCTTCTTCCATTATGTGGGAAATATGAAAGGAGAGAAATAGATGTCTCTTTAAGAATGAAAAACTAGAGGTTCCCAGAATCATTAACAAGATAGAGTGAGCGATCACTAAGCTCATGAACAACCAACTATCATCAGGCACACTAAAAAATACCTCTATCACTTATTGGGATGAATAGATGATGAAATGTTGGGAAGGCTTATCCTTTCCTGCCTTTGTAGGAGATGGTCCTATTGCTAGTCTTCGATCAAGGGGGGCATGCAGATGGTAGCCCCCAGGCAAAAGTTGGATGAAGCTAAACATTGATGGGGCATCCCGTGGCAACCCAGGGCAAGCAGGGATAGGATGTGTTGTTCATAATTGGGAAGGAAAGGAACTAGCAACCCTTGCCTTTCTGGTTGGCATCAACACCAACAATTGGGTGGAACTTATGGCCCTAGTGGAGGGTCTGCATTTATGCAGGAAACTAGGAGTTAAGAAATTGGAAATTGAAGGAGATTTAGCTATAATTGCCAATGCTCTAAGGAAAGGTAGTATGCCTAATTGGAGACTAAATACTTTGCTGTCAAAAGCTCTTGACTTATGCAGAGATCTTGATAGCTTAACAGTCAATAATTTTTATAGGGAGGGCAATAAAAGAGCAGATGAGTTGGCCAACTTGGGAGATGATGGCATCAATCTTTTGTCTGTGCCACCTTAAGGAAACCCCCTCTTTTGTTTTCGTGTCCTAAGTGGTCATTAGCATGTTCCTCCTTTCATCCCCTTATGTTTCTCTTGCCCAGACTCTGTTTTAACCTCCTTATTTATTCCTCTTCCTGCCCCCTGTATTTTCGTATAGATACTCAAACAAACATTCAGTTTAATTATTGGCTTCTCAACATTTAACCATTAACTAACACTTTTGTTTCAAATATCACTTCAATCAAGTATTTCCTTCATTCATCGATATACTATTTTCGGTTGGTAGGGTTGTCTCCTCACTGCTTCCTATCTGATATCCATCGGGTTTTTATGTTGATGAAACCATGAGCTCCGATGACCTCCTTTATTTTTCCACTGAAATACTTCTTCCATCGATATCCCTATGGCCCGTCGATGAATGATCTATTGTCTTACCAAAGCCTTTCTTTATCCTCTCTTGTTGTCTTCCATCAATAAAGTTGTATCGATGAAACAACAGATATCAGAGACATTCCTTTTAGCCTCCTCGAAACCTATATCCTCATCGATATCTTTTATCGAAGTATCTACCTTTTGTTTGATCGAACTTATTCTTTTGATGAGAATGTTTCTTCCGGTGAGTCCCTTTGCACCAATGGTATTATCTCCTTGAAGACCTTTTCCCGTCGATGAAAACCATCTCCACTTTCCTCGATATCTTTTATCGATGGAATTACTATCTTCGATGAGTCCTTTCTGAAGTTTATCAGCATTTCCTTTCTTTCGATGCCCTTTTTTCGATGAGACATCGTTGGGTCTCATGTCAAAGAAACCTTGGGCTTTGGTAACTTCCTTTATCCTTCCATCGATACACTTTTTCTATCGATATCACTACACTCCCTCAATGAATGGTCTATTGTTTTATCGAGGCCATCTTTCTTTTGATGATTTACTTCCACTATCATCTTTCATCGATGAGCTCATTAGTAATCTTCCTTAATAAAGTTGCATCGGTAAAACCACACACATCGGTAACATGCCTTTTAGCCTCCTCAAAACTCATATTCTCATAGATATCTTTTATCAATGTAGCTTCCTTCTGTTTGATCGAGATCATTCTTTCAATAAGAATGCTTCTTTCGGTAAGTCTCCTTCATGTTGCACCGATGGTATTATTTCCTCGGTGGCCTTTTCCCATCGATGAAAACCGTCTCTTCTTTCTTCGATATCCTCTTTTGGTTGAATCAATTATTTCAATGAGTCCCTCTTAGGTTCATCAGTGTTCCCTTTCCTTTGATACCCTTTTTATATCGATGAAACTCTCTTATGTTTTATTGACCTTTTATCTTTGGATGAAATTGTCGATGTCAGCCAATAACTTTAGCATCTCTTCAACACCCTTCTTTCCTCGAACAATCCTATCGATGAAACCTTCCCCAGTTTCTTTGATCTCATCATTTTGGTAGAACTATCTTCTTCGGTGAATTCATTACATGTCCTACTGACACCGTAGTTTCTTCAGCAGCCTTGCTTCATCGACGAAACCTCCTATGGTTTCTTTGATATACCTTCTATCGATGAAAATAATGCTTTTGATAAGTCTCTTATGAAGTTCATCAAGGCCCAAGTCTATTTGATAAATCATCTTATCGATGAAACATCAATAGGTTTCTTCGATTCAACAGGTGTACCATTTCGGTAAAACTAGACATTTCGGTGAGAGGTTAGTACGTACATCCGTTGGCTTTGGTTTGGGTGATAAATTTTAGGATTCAAGATAGCAATCTAAATGTGAAGGTGTAATAATTATATTGGTGGAATCAATGCTTTCGATGAGTCCCTCTTAGGTTCATCGGTTTTCCCTTTCCTTCGATGCCCTTTTTATATCGATGAAACTCTCTTATGTTTTATTGACCTTTTATCTTTCGATGAAACTGTCAATATCAGCCAATAACTTTAGTATCTATTCGACACCCTTCTTTCCTCAAACAGTCCTATCGATGAAACCTTCCCCAGTTTCTTCGATCTCATCATTTCAGTAGAACTATCTTCTTTGGTGAATTCATTACATGTCCTACCGATACCGTAGTTTCTTCGCTAGCCTTGATTCATCGACAGAACCTCCTTTGGTTTCTTTGATATACCTTCTATCGATGAAAATAATGCTTTCAATAAGTCCCTTATGAAGTTCATCGAGGCCCAAGTCTATTTGATAAATCATCTTATTGATAAAATATCGATAGGTTTCTTCGATTCAACAGGTGTACCATTTCGGTAAAACTAGACATTTATGTGAGAGCTTAGTGCATACATCCGTTGGATTTGGTTTGGACAATAACTTTTAGGATTCTGATGTCGGTGGAAGTTTCAAGGGCTCTATCAAAACTCTTAAGGGTATTCTTGATTTACTTAAAGCTTTCCCATGACACTCAATTAGGGCCTTGAAGGCTCTCGAACCATTTTATTTAGGATGATAGCTCCCAGTGATCTCTCTGTAGAAATGTTCATGGAATTTGCCTCATTAATATTTATTAAGTTTATGCTCTTTGATGGGTAATCTCTCTTACATTTTGTTTCTGGAGATTATTTGAGACTAATATTTTGAGCTGTGTATCCTAACAGGGTGACCATCCAGGCAGGTATGATATATTGTATAAGTTGACCTATTCAGTTTTCTTTTTCCTAACATTTTGGTGAAAGATTTTCTCAAGATTTTGTGTAGCATAAGGAGCAGACCATGCTTAACCATGTGTTTCAGGAATAGCAAGCATTGTCGCCCACAAATGGTAGCATCACCCCAAGAGATGGGCAATTTGCTGCTCAACTTTACACAAAGGATTTCTACATACAATCTTCATTATTTTGGACAAGTTCCCTTAGTGATCTTGTACCTCCATTTTGTATTGCATTCTTAATTTTTCTAATCCTTGATGGATCTGGGCTAGACTAGAGGTTTTCTTCCCTTCGTTCTTTCCTACCAGTGCCCACACCGAATGGAGGTGTAAATCTAAATCTATCTATTTTTAAATTAATAAAATTCTTTGGCCTCGGCCTTTTATCGATAAAAAAAAACATAACCCAAATAAAGGAGAATAAAAAGTTCTCATGCAATTTTAATAGTCCTCAATAGAGTGCATGCATAAAGATATTAAGCAAACTTATTCCAATTATTATATGAATAAATGATATTGAAACAATCTTTAATTGGATAATTAAAATATTAATTAATGAGATTAGAAATAATATATAGCCAACTTTTTTCTCTCATTATTTAAACAATACATTTCCATTTGTATAAATAGTCATCATTTTATTATAATTATTTTACTATAAGATAATATTTCCTTTATTTAACATTCATAATATTTATAAAAAATATTTGAATGAAACAAGCCAAAGAATGTTCTAAAGGTCGACGTCCAACTTTTCCAAATATTAGATTAATATTCAAACATACTTATAAATTTCTAATTCTTTCTTTTGATATAGGAAACTGAAAGCTATAAGTAAATTCTAACCATTATATATACATATTTTTTCTTTCATTAAACCTATGCTCATACACTATTATAATCCTTATCATTTACTAATGACATAGTTGTTGGCATATGTGCATAGTATGATGACATGATGATATTGTATGTTGTCATTGATGTCAATATGCTAAAGAGTCAACCGGTATATTGAAGTAAGCAACTGGCAAGAGAATTGGTATGATGTTGTGAACTAGTATATTGAAGTAAGCAACTAGCAAGAGAACTGGTATGATGTTGTGAACCGGTATATGTAAAAAAGTGAACCGGTATATTGGAATGTGAAGTAGTATATGGAATGTTTTGTATCAAGGTTTCGTATGGTTTGACTACTGCTTGGTAATCTCAGCTTCAAGGTTTCCAGATGAAGTGTTCCAAGCCTAGGTGATAAAACCAATGACATCGTGTGATGAGTTAGCGTTGTAATGGAGATTAGATCATGTTGCCACATCAGCCTTGTGCGCGTGAAGGATCTTGCATGAACGAATTTGACCCTATCTACCTTGGGAATGTGTGAAGTATCTGCAAACGGTGGAGAACGCGTGATGGGTTATCACCTCCAAGAAGCGGTGAAAACTGAACATTGGAGAATGTCTTGAGATCTATTCAAGACTATTGTATTCAATGCAAGGTGTTCAATGATCAGGATTGAACCGATTGAATCGCTTAACCTAAATCTTTAGGGTTTAGGGTTTATGCTACTGACCTATCTGTTTCCTATAAGGTCGATGTTGTGTTTCATGTTGAGGTTGTTGGAAAATGTTGTGTGTGTATCCAAGTGTAGAGATAAGTGATTTTTGCCAGACCAGATAAGAGAGTATATACCTACAGGGTATGATTACAAAAGGAACGAACTAAAGAGGATATGCATTGACATTGAGTGCTATTACTAGATCATTGTAATACCTGTTGATCTCTAACCACTTCAATAGTTGGAAAATCCCTAAATAGGGTAGCTTTAACCAACTTGTTGTAAATCCTTTACAGGGTGACTCAAAACCATTGAGTTCTTAAAATCCTCTAACAAGGTAACCTTTAACAGGGTTTAACCCTTAACTTGGTATTCTAGCCATCCCTTAACCGGGTGATCCCTAGTAGGATCGTTTCCTAACAGAACCTATTGTAATAGTCTTTAATCAGATTAGGCTCCTAATAGAGTGTATTTCTAAAGAGTTCAAAGAACAACTTGTGGGTATTCATCCCCACCATGGTTTTTCCCAGTTGGGTTTCCACATGAAAAATATGTGTCATGTGTGATCCCTTTTCATGTGATGCTTTGTTATTTTCTGTTAAATGGTGAATCATGTTGAAGTAGCAAGCTATTATATTTTTGATGGTAGATTACCTATTTATGCATAAGGGTAAAGTGGAAATGAGGTATTAGGTTGTGTGGAAAGCTAAGTGTTACCAGTTTAGGTCCTTCATAGTCTCACTGTGTTTAACCGGTAGTAACCTAGTTTAGACCAGTGTTAGTGATTGCCAGTCAAGTTCACTGTTTGCAGTCAAAAAGGTTTAGGTAATTTTTTGTGCCTGTACTGATTCACCCACCCCCCCTCTCAGTACTGGTTTGGTACTCACTGTTCATCATTGAGTTATCAATTGGTATCAGAGCATCCTCCAGTTTCTCTATTTTGTAAGCTTAACCGCTTGAGGAAAAGATCCTATTCTGTTACTACTTACTAAGTTGCCATTAGTTTTATGTCCAAAGTCATTCTATATACTCTAGTCGGTTACTACTACCGAAATATTCAGTCAGTAAGCATAGAGTATTCCATTATAGAAGAAAGCAGTCACAGAACCTAGTATACACCGAGCTGTCTACCGAACAACACTCTATGTCTACCGAGAAGCAATAATGATACACCGAGTGAAACTTGTTACCAGATTCATTGAACCTAGACACACATATGGAAACGTGTTACAAGATCGAGGAACAAAGAACCGTTATCACATTGGAAATTGCACTAAAAGATTGTGTATGATTTTGAGGTCATCTATCCAATGAAATATTTTGTATGGTTATTCATTCGATAAATCATGTTTATAAGATCGAAGCAATGAACCAGATCACTGACATAAGAGATCTATTTATATAGCATGGATTGGGATTAGAAAAAGATATAAGAGGTGTATATTGATAACACAATGATGAACGAATAGTACCCAACCAGTACTGAGAGGGGGGGGTAAATCAGTATAGACAAAAACACAATCTTGAACCAATTTGTCTGCAGACACTGTGCATTGATAGACAAACAGTGACACCGATCCTTAAACAGAGTACAACTAGCAAAACCCAGAATAACTGAGACAAGCATAAACCGATTGACACTTCTCTTCTCATACAATCTAACACTTCATTTCCATTTCACCCTAATGCATGAAGAGGTAATCTACCATCAAAGATATACATATAAGAAACTAGATCAACATGATTCACTGCTTGTCAGAAAACAATATAGCATCACATGAAAAAGACATCACACATGACACACATATTTTTCATGTGGAAACCAAACTGGGAAAAACCACGGTGGGGATGAATACCCACAAGCTTGTTTTTGAACTCTTTAGAAGTCTGCTCTGTTATGAGCCTTGTCCGGTTAAAGACTGATACAATAGGTTTTGTTAGGAACCGATCCTGTTAGGGATCACCCAGTTAAGGGATGGCTAGAATACTCAGTTAAGGGTTAAACCTTGTTAAAGGTTACCTTATTAGAGGATTTCAAGAACTCAATGGTTTTGAGTCACCCTATTAAAGGATTTACAACAAGCTTGTTAAAGCTACCTTGTTAAGGGATTTCTCAATTGTTGAAGTGGTTAGAGATCAACATGTATTACAATAATCTGGTAATAGAACGTAATGCTAATGCAGATCCGCTTAAGCTCCTCTTCACCTTCTACACTTCCACTCTACAGGTATCACTTCTGTCCTTTGGTCTGGCAAGAATCACGTATCTCTTCTCTTGGATACACACACACAACTTTTGCGAACAACCCTAGAAAGAGTCACAACATCGACCTTATAGGAAAACAGATAGGTTGGTAGCATAAACCCTAAACCCTCAACCTATTAGGTTAAGGAATTAAAACAATTCAATCCTGACCATTGAGCACACTGCATTAATATTCATTGATCGTTTTCCACCGATTTCATGATGGGTGATAACCCATCACACGTTATCATCGTTTACACACTTCACACATTCTAGAGGTAGATAGGAACAATCTCCTTCATGCAAGATCCTTCACACACACAAGGCTTCATGTGGAAACATGATCTATTCTTTGTTATCATGCTGACTCATCATACAAAGTCACTGGTTGAGCCACACAGACTTAAATCACTTCAACCGGAAACCCTGAAGTTCAGACTACCAACTGGTAGTCATACATCGCTTCCATGTGCCGGTTCCCATAACCATAACCAACCGGTAGTCATACAACGCTTCCATGTGCCAGTTCCCATAACCATATGTTGGTTCACCTTGAACAAGCACACTGCTTCACTTTGGCACAAATGTCGATTTACAGTGTTATACCAGTTCTCTTCTCTTCATCATATTGACATCAATGACAACACATAATGTCATTATGTCCTCATATCGGTTCACATAATGCCAACAATCTCCCCCTTTTGCATTGATGGCAATATACAAAGATATCTCTCTGCTTCACATCTTCTTCCCCTTTGACAAAAATGCCAAAGTGGAGGCACAAGCTTCCCTGTTCCATTATACTGCTCCCCCTGAGGAGTAGCATCCTTCAACACATCAATCCTAAAGAAAAATTTGACTATGCAACACCTGACTGATGTGGAGCATATGCTTTTAGTTTACCTCCTGAAGGGGCAACACCCCTAATTCACCTCTTAAGTACATAAATGTAGCCTTTGGGAGAGGCTTGGTGAATATGTCTGCTAACTGCTCCTTACTAGAAACATGTTCCAGTGCAATCTCTTTGTTTTGAATCTTTTTCCTTAAGAAATGATACTTAAGCTCAAAGTGCTTGGTTCTAGAATGTAAAACCGGATTCTTGGAGACATTGATTGCACTAGTATTGTCACAAAATATACTTACTGGTTCAGATACAGGAACTTTGAAGCCATTTAATACATGCTTCATCCAAATTGTTTGAGTGCAGTTCATGAAAGCTACAACATACTCTGCTTCTACTGTAGACTGAGAGATACAAATTTGCTTCTTATTCATCCATGAGACCAGTCTACCACCAAGAAAGAATGCACCATCGGTTGTGCTTTTTCGGTCATCTACATTACCTGCCCAATCAGCATCTGTGTAAACTTTCAAGTTGAAATCCTTGGTATATGGATACCACAATCCATAGTCAATAGTTCCCTTCAGATACCTAAGAATCCGCTTGATTGCAACCAAGTGGGATTCTCTTGGGCTTTTCTGGAACCTTGCAGTAATGCCTATTGCATGTGCAATATCTAGTCTGCTATGCACTACATAGTGCAACTTACCAATCATTGATCGATATTCCTTCTCATCAACCAATGTTGAGTCATCCTCTTTGGATAGTTTAAAACCGGTCACCATTGGTGTACCAACCGGTTTTCTATCTTCCATGCCAAAGGTCTTCAACACCTCTTTGACATACTTGGATTGAGTGATAAAGATTCCATCTTTCATCTGCTAGATCTGCAGTCCAATGAAGAACTTAATCTCCCCTATGAGTGACATCTCAAACACTTTCTTCATCTCATCTGCAAACTCATGACTCATCTTGTCATCTCCACCAAAGATAATGTCATCAACAAATACCTCATAGATTAGGATCTGATCTCCTTCAGACTTCAAGTAGATATTACTATCTTCACTTGTTCTCTCAAATCCAATCTTCACAAGATGGGAATGCAGATGTTCATACCATGCTCTAGGTGCCTGCTTTAGACCATATAAGGCCTTATGTAGCCTACATACCATGTCACTGTCTTCAGATAGGGCAAAACCATCTGGTTGCTCTATATACACCTCCTCTTCAAGTACACCATTTAAGAATGCAGATTTTACATCCATTTGATATACTTTGAAACCTTTAAAAGCTGCATATGCAAGAAGCATACGAACTCCTTCCAATCTGGCTACAGGAGCAAAGGTTTCTCCATAGTCTTCTCCTTCTTCTTGAGCATATCCTTTGCACACCAATCTGGCTTTGTTCCTAGTCACTATGCCATCCTCATTCAACTTATTTTTGAAGACCCATTTGGTACCAATGACATTTTTATGCTTTGGTCTGGGTACCAAAGATCATGTACCATTTTTCTCTATCTAGTCAAGTTCCTCTTCTATTGCCTTGATCTAGTCTTCATCTTTATGTGCCTCTTTGAATGTTTTAGGCTCAAATTCAGAGATCATACATGAGTTTTCTCTAACCTTTCTTCTTGTAAGGATTCCTACATCCTTATCTCCTATGATCTTCTTAGGATCATGATTCAGCTTAACATACCAAGGAATGGTCTTGATGGATTCCTCTTGTTTTTCTTCTTCATCCTCATCTCCATCAGTATCAACATCTACATCTACCGGTGTAGGAACACTGTTACTGGTACTTGGTTGACTGACAACCGGTTCCTAGAAGGTTGCAACCGGTTCATTTATTGCTTGCTCACAGCCAGTTTCCTCAGTTTTCTCAGAGGTTTCATCAACTCTTACATTGATGCTTTCCATAATTCTCTGAGTCCTATTGTTGAAACACTTGAGAGCTTTGCTCTTGGTAGAATACCCTAGGAATATTCCCTCATCATATTTAGCATCAAATTTTCTCTGGTGTTCACTCCTCTTAATGTAACATTTTCTACCAAACACTCTAAAGTAGCTAACCACAGGTGTCTTACCGGTCCAATACTCATAAGGAGTTTTATCCTTACCTTTCTTAATGAGTACCTGGTTCATTGTATAGACTGTAGTGCTCACCGCTTCTCTCCAAAAGGTGTGAGCTACCTTTCCTTGGATCAACATGGTTTTAGCTGCTTCAACCACAGTCCGGTTATTCCTCTCTGCTAGGCCATTCTGTTGTGGAGTCTGGGGGGTAGACAGTTTCCTCTTGATTCCATGTTCTTCACAAAACTTGTTGAATTCACCAGAAGTGAATTCCCCTCCTTGATTAGTTCTTAGGCACTTGATCCTTTTACCGCTTTCCTTCTCCACTAATGCTCTGAAAGCTTTGAACTTTACAAAAGCTTCAGACTTATCTTTCAAGAATGTGACCCACATCATTCTTGAGCACTCATTAGTGAGAATCATGAAGTACCTATCACCCTACACACTCCTAGTTTTCATAGGACCACACAAATCAATATGCACAAGATCAAGCAGATTGTCAGCAGTGAAAGATTTACCTTTAAAGGTTGAGGAAGACATTTTCCCCAATTGACATTCTCTGCACAAGGTATTATCTAGTTTTCTTAGCACTGGAAATCCTCTAACTGCCTTGATCTTACTAGCCTTCACAATGTTATCAAATTTTACATGGTAGAGTCTCCTATGCCATATTTAGCTATCATCAAATTTAGCCATAAGATATGTAGTTATAATTTCATTCAGCTGAAATAGATTACCTTTGGTTTGCAAGCCGGTGGCCACCATTTCACCATTCTTTCCTTTGATTCTACATACTCCATTCTTGAATTCTAGAGTGAGACCGCTGTCATTTAGCTGGGAAACACTCAGAAGGTTGTGTCTGAGACCATCAACTTAGTACACATTGTCAGCACTACTCTTTCCATTCAGAGAGATGGACCCTCGGCCTTCGACCGTGCATGGTCCATCATTACCAAAGAAAACCACAACACCATCATACTCTTCCAAGGATAGAAACTTGCTCCGGTCACCAGTCATAAGGTGAGAACAACCACTGTTAATGATCCACTCATTAGAATTATCAAACTGGGAGACAAGAGCCTTCTTGTCTGACACATCTTCCTTGAAAGAAACAAACACAATATCTTCGTTTTCTTCATCTTCTGATTCCTCATTCGTGACACCTTCATCTACTTCCACAAAATAGTTTTTCTGGTTTCCTCCTTTGAATTTCTTGAACCTTTCCGGTTTGTCCTTGTTGTCGCCACTAGGACAGTTTACAGCAATATGTCCTATCTAGTTACAAGAAAAGCATTTCAAAGGAAGCTTACCTATGTATTTGTCAGTTCCTTTAGGAAGTTTCCTGGCAAGGAGAGCTTCAAATGCCATCAAAATCTCCTCATCATCCATTTCTCTGCTTTATCTTGGTTCACCACTAGTGCTAGCTTCTTTTCCTTTTCTAGATGGTACAACAAAGGCTTTAAAAGTTGATTCAATCTTTTGAACACTGCCATCAAAACTATTTAGCTTATAGGCTATCAACTTTGCAATGATGGAGTCTAGGGATACCTTAGTCTTGTCTATTGATCTCAGCTAATGAATAGCAGCAACCCTTATTGCATAGACCAGTAATAGGGATCTTAGGACTTTTCTTACCACAGTGGAATCTTCCATTTTACCACCTGCACTCTTGATATCTCCAACAACGGTTTTGATTCTTATTCCATACTGTTGAATGGTCTCACCTTCAACCATCCGCATGTCTTCAAACTTCCCTCTAAGGCTTTCTTCCTTAGCTTGTTTTACATGCTCATCACCACCATAGATATTTTCAAGAGTATCCCATACCTCTTTGGGATTTACCTTACCTTGGACATCAATAAATTCAATGTCAGATAAACTACTAATTAGGGCTTCCATGACTTGCCCATTCTCCGGCATCTCTCTCTTCTGGTCATCGGTGAGAGTACCGATAAGGGCAACATAGGAATTCTCATTATAGCTCCAGTGTTGAGCACCCATCCTTCTGATGAATATCTTCATTCTATCTTTCCATATAATGAAATTTTCTCTATTAAACTTTGGACCTTCCCTCTTCATCATTAGACTAGGATCTTTACCTCAAGTGGTTAAGCTTATAACACACAGGACCTGGAGGACGCTCTGATACCAATTGATAACACAATGATGAATGAATAGTACCCAACCGGTACTGAGAGGGGGGGCGGTGACTCAGTATAGACAAAAACACACTCTTGAACTGGTTTGTCTATAGACACTGTGCATTGACAGACAAATAGTGACACCAGTCCTTAAATAGAGTACAACCGGCAAAACCTAGAATAACTGAGACAAGCATAAACCTGTTGACACTTCTCTTCTCATACAATCTAACACTTCATTTCCATTTCACCCTAATGCATGAATAGGTAATCTACCATCAAAGATATACATATAAGCAACTAGATCAACATGATTCACTGCTTGTCAGAAAACAATATAGCATCACATGAAAAAGACATCACACCTAACACACATATTTTTCACGTGGAAACCCAACTAGGAAAAACCACGGTGGGGATGAATACCCACAAGCTTGTTTTTGAACTCTTTAGAAGTCCGCTCTGTTAGGAACCTTGTCCGGTTAAAGACTGATACAATAGGTTCTTTTAGGAACCAATCCTGTTAGGGATCACCCGGTTAAGGGATGGCTAGAATACCTAGTTAAGGGTTAAACCTTGTTAGAGGATTTCAAGAACTCAATGGTTTTGAGTCACCCTGTTAAAGGATTTACAACAAGCCTGTTAAAGCTACACTATTAAGGGATTTCTCAACTATTGAAGTGGTTAGAGATCAACAGGTATTACAATGATCTGGTAACATCACTCAATGTCAATGCAGATCCACTTAAGCTCCTCTTCACCTTTTGAACTTACACTATGCAGGTATCACTTCTCTCCTTTGGTCTGGCAAGAATCACATATCTCTTCTGTTGGATACACATACACAACTTTTGCCAACAACCCTAGTAAGAGTCACAACATCGACCTTATAGGAAAATAGATAGATCAGTAGAATAAACCCTAAACCTATTAGGTTAAGGAATTCAAATGGTTCAATCCTGACCATTAAGCACACGGCATTAATCTCCATCGTTCGTTTTCCACCAATTTCATGGTGGCTGATAACCCATCACACATTATCATTGTTTATAGACTTTGCACATTCCTGAGGTAGATAGGAACAATCTCCTTCATGCAAGATCCTTCATGCACACAAGGCTTCACGTTGCAACATGATCTGTTCTTCATTATCATGCTGACTCATCATACAAAGTCACCGGTTATGCCACACAGGATTGAAGCACTTCAACCGAAAACCTTGAAGCTAAGACTACCAACCGGTAGTCATACAATGCTTCCATGTGTCTGTTCCCATAACCATAACCAACCGGTAGTCATACAATGCTTCCATGTACCGGTTCCCATAACCATATAACGGTTCACCTTGAACAAGCACACTACTTCACTTTGGCACAAATGTTGGTTCACAGTGTTATACCGGTTATGTTCTCTTCATTATATTGACATCAATGACAACACATAATGTCATTATGTCCTCGTACCAGTTCACATAATGCAAAAATATGTGTATATGAGTGTGTAGACAGACATTTGTGAAAAGTAAAATCATGGGAAAGCACTGAGTGTTATGACTATTATAGAGACACAGAGGTCACTGAGAAGGATTTCAGAGAATAGTCAAAGAACAGAGTAAACAGAAGGGTTTACCAAGTTAATCTATGGGTTACCGAGGTATGCTATAAGCAAGGTAATCTCATTTTGAGCACATAGAATCTGCTATAACATTTCAGATGTAAAGTTGTAGATATTTGTAAAGATTTTATTGTAATATTTTGAGTTGTAAGAGAAACCTTTAACAGGGTAAAAGACTCTAACAAAGTCTATAAATTGTAAAGCCTTTAACCAGGTGCAACATTTAGAATAAGTGTTGTAAAATCCTTTAGCAAGGTAGATCTAACAATCTTGATACTCCTAACAGAGTAAGCTATCAGAAATAGCTAAACATGTAGCTCTAACCGAGAACCCTTTATTATTGTAGTAGTGAAGTTGTGGGTGCCATCCCCACCGCAGTTTTTCTCTCTAACCAAGAGTTTCTGCGTAACCAAAATATATGTGTTATGGAGTGAATAATGTATGATTGTTATTTATTTTTTTTAGCTTTATGTTATGTTACAACAGTTTTTGGTTTATGCATAATAGTAAAGTTATTGTTCAAGAAAGGATTTGAAGTACTGATTCACCCCTCCCCTCTCAGTACATTAGCTTTCCATATTGGGCCTAACAATTGGTATCAGAGCTTCAATCTTGGAAAAGGGTTTAATAACCTAAAGAAAAAGATCTTATCAATGGAAGGCTATAAACAATCTTGGAGAATTGTGTAATTGCAAGAAGAGTTGGATCATGCTAATCAAGTGATTGCAGACATGCAAAGACAAATGCAAAAATCATTGAAAGTTAGAAGAAGGTTATCTGATGATCTACAGGACTCTCAAGAGTTAGTGGAATAGATTGAGACATCGTCTGAGAATAGTATATCTGAAGAGACGGAAGAGATGATTGGAGAACTGAAAGAAAAGAACAAAGCACCGACTTATCAACTAAAAGCAATGAAAAGAGGACAAGAACATTTCAGCACACGAATGATTGAAAATCTTGATGCATTGAGGATAGCTGAGGATAAAGTAAGAGATCAAGAAAAAGAAAAACAACAGCTTGAAGCATTAGTATCTGAAAAGAATTATGAAATCACAAGGTTGACTGGGATTCAAAGTAATCTGTCAGATCAATTGGGTTATGCACATCATGAAGCAAACATGAAGGATAATGAGAATCAAGCATTGAAACTTGAAGTATCAAGGTTGACCGATGAACTTGAGACAGTGGAGAAATCCAAAGAAACACTGAAGAAGACTTATGAAGCATCCAAGATGTTGGATGAGCAGCTGAATACAAGAAGACCCAACAAAGATGCAGGACTCGGTTACAAAGGAAAAGAATCTACCAAGAAGGGCATCCACACTACCAAGAGAGGAGAATCATCAAAGCAAGCTGGAAACAAGAACATCAAAGGAAAGAAGCCTATTTGCAACCACTATGGAAATCAAGGTCATACTACCAACTTGTGCCAAATCAGAAAAGGTAAGAAACCAAATGTCACTAGGTCTAATGGTTATTATTACAATTGAAATAAATATGGTCACACATCTAATCAATGTAGGACAAAGTTTGTTAACAATTATCAGAAGGAAAAATTCAAAGGGTTTTGTAAAAACTACAATAGATATGGACATAGTACCGAGAAGTGTTGGTTTAAGCAAAAGAACTATATGTGGTCTGCACACCGAGCAAATGCTAGAGGTTACCGAACTCACACAGATCCTAACCGACAGTATTCTACAGTACCATGGGATTACAACAAAAGAATATGGTGTGAATGTTCTGGAAGATATGGACATATAAGTGCCAACTACTTTATAAGGTTTGGAATGAACAACTGAAGATCATGAAGAAATCCTGGTATGGCATGTTTTCATTGTCACAAAGTTGGACACTTGGCTAGATATTCTAGAGATCAACCTAGAGGAGACACTGAAGAAATAAAAGGCAAATTACAGATGATTTGGAAAAAGAAGGAAATTGTGTCAAATGAAGAAAGCACCTTACCTACCGAGTTAGGTGCACCTATTCCAAATTAATCGGTAAAGGTATCAAGGGACTGCATTCTCTCAAAGGTTAAATCTTAACAGTTCCTATTTTATCATGTACTTAATTCAAAATCTGCATAGCTAAAGATGCATTAGGAAATTTGAAATTTGATCAAGTCTTTTGGAAGTCTGTCTAGTCAGTAAATACAGGAAGCTTGGCTGCTCGATAAAAGCATAAATAGGAAGTGGTACCTAGAGCATTTAATGTTTCTAACCTAACTGCACGAAGCCCGATAAGGTATATTGTGTACTTAAAGCTTTTCGCGTGGTCATTTTACACTTACCAAGTTTTCAAGAAAGCAGAGCAAAGCGATTCAAAGGTGATCAAACCTCCTCTGAAGCAAAATTCAAGGTATTTACAGCAATCACAATGCATTGTCAAGCTAGTTTACTAATCATATCAGTTGTGAATATTTGTTTTACATTTGCTAAGTGGGAAGCGTCTGCCATTTCAAAGTTTTCAAACCCTAAGGATCTTTTGTTAAGTGATTACCCAAATCTACAATGGCACTTAAGATCCAGAAGCCCATTGTTGTTGAGAATATTGAAAAGCCCTCACTGCAATATTCTCTAACTCCCAAAGTAGCATCTGAACTAGATGATAAAACTGCATTTTCACTCATTCCGGATAAGGTTTTACTAGTTGAGGACATCAAATTCTTCACTAAGTGTCGTGTTGAGGAGCTAGGTCATGTTGAGATCAAGGACACATATGATGAATTGTGTACCGATGGGAAATTGGATAGCAAGTATGAACACATTAAAATCAAGGGATTGACTGAAGCCCTAACCTATCCCCGTGTCTTCAAACCCTAGTGGGTCAAGTTTTTTCTGAGCAGAGTTCATGATGATTTCATGTGGTTAGAGGAGCAACCATTCAAAATCACCAAGGAAATCATTCATTTGATCACCGGTTATCCTATCTTTGATCATGCCCGAGCTCAGAAAATGACATCACAAAAGGAATTGATCACTTTAACCGGAGTTGAATCTGATTGCAGAGGACTGAAACTAAACAATGTCACAGATCTAGAGCTGAAGTTTGCCATTAGAGTAATAGGTTACTATTTCTTTCAATCGGCAAGGGAAAATAGTGTACCCTGTGCAGCAGTCGATTTAGCATATAAAATTGTGAAGAAAGGAATGAAAATTGATCTTTGTGAAGTATTGTTGAAAAACCTGTTTGAGAATCTAAACACCATAAGGAAGCCGAAGAAGAACAACTCAGCTAACACACTGAAGTTTGGATCACTGTTAGTATGCATATTTTTCTATTTTGAGAAATTATTTCCATCAATTGGTAATGTAGTTTGGGAGCTACACCGACCAATCACCCATCAAATCAATGACTTCATCAAATGGCTAGGTGATAACTTTAATGATATTATGGATGATTACTTTAGCAAGTTTCAGGAAAGGATGCATAACAGACATAGAATTCCACCCCAGTTAGTAGAGAAATACAAGGATGACATATGCTTTTAAGTAGACACCGATTACTGCTATGTTAATGCTATGGAACTGAGAACTCAATCTTTGCCACCAATGGGTTATGAGATTGATTTTGACATAACACAACAACAGATAAATGCTTTTCTTACATTACCAAGGCATGCTACCAAGCTGAGATAAGGTACATATGAAGAAGTTAAAGAGAAAGTTAAGATGAGTATTGTAGTACCAAAGGCTACAAGGAAAGTAACAAAAAAAATCAAGGCATGAAAGGAGAAATTTGGAGAAGGTTCTTCCTCCACACCTATCAAGGGCACTATAGTCATCACTGAGGAGGAATCTGAAGCCCAAGAGGCAGCTATTACATTGAGCACCAAATTGCCTAAAGGGAAAGTTTTGAAAAGGAAGAAACAGGATACATCAAAGGTATCACCGACTCCTTCAGTCAAGCACCCAAACACAAGATCATCTACAACGTCACCGAGTAAGAAACCAAAGAATGTTGCCACACCAAAATTAACAAAAACTTATAAGAAATCTACTCGGAGACTCATTTTGACTAAAGATTCTAGTGACACCGAATCTGAAGATGCAAGAAAATTTCAGATTGTCAAGAGCAAAAAGGAAGAAGTACATAGTGTTGATAACTTTTGTGCTAATCTGAAACAATATGGTGGATTTGGATCATTTAGGTATGTAAAATATGACTCCAGATCTGATGCAGAAAAGAGACAAATAGAAGAAGTTGTCATCCGCGCACTTCTGAAATTCTTATTGGTCCCATTGGAAGTAACTAATTCTCTTCCAAAAGAATTGTATTTGCATATTGATAACAGGTGGAAATATGTCATGGACTCAGAAAAGAAGATGAGAGAAAGAAGTCTGGTACATCTCTTTCTAGACATGTGAGTAGATGAAATAAGTGAACATCTAAAAAACTACCACTCAAACTTCCTAGTCAAGCAAAGAGCCTTGAAACTGATGAATGGCCTCTATCTTGATGTAGAGAATGAGACCAAAGAAAAATGGCAGGAAATCTTTCGAATCAAGAATGATGGTGAGAAAGTTGAAGTTGAAACAGTTGATGTCACCGAACAAGATCCTGATATCACCGAGCAAGACCCTGCTGACACTATACAAATTGATGAAGATATCATGGACACTGAGGGACAAGAATAGGAAATGATAGAAGGGAATGCTTATGCCAAACTGGTATCTAGTGAGTTAGTTTTGGAACAAGTTCAGCCCTATCCTCCGGTCACTCAGCCTATTTCAACTGAGGCCCCTTAGGATATGGAACAAGAAACTGAGGGTCACAAGTCTACAGAAGGAGAAGCTACTTCTCATGCCACTGGGGAACAGACCTCTCAAACCCCTTCTAGCACTAAGAATATTACAACTAAGGACACAAGAACAGAAGCACCGAAGGAGAAAACAGAGGCTACAGGAACCGACAAAAGTGTTGCCTCTACCGAGCAATCTACCAAGGGTAATCGAGCCTCCCAAGCCATTGTATTAGTTCAACCAGTGAAAGAAAAAGAAAAGAAAATGAAAAAGCATACTTTCAAATTAGATTTGTCAAAACCAATAGTGTTGTCGAATGTAGACATATCAAAATTAAAAGGCCAAGCACTCATTGAATTCGGTGAACTATGCAAAGCCAAAGCAGAACATGAAAAACAAATGGCTATTCAAAAGAAAAACAAAGTACTTCAGAAGGTGAAAGCACTATTAACAAATATGCTACCTGAAGCTACAGTGACAATAGATGCAGCCATCCATATTCAACTAGATGAACTCCTAACTAAAATTGAGACATCTGGAGTAGATGCATCTGAATACTTGAGAAAGTTAAAGGACAAAGAGCTCACTGCTAGAATAATTGAAGAGGTACAAAAATCTATTGCTATTGGCAAAATAAAACTTGTCAAATTTATTATTGAGTTGTCCCCTCAACTCAAGCACATTCTTTATTTATTTCAGAATCTCTACACATTCTCTTTATTCATTAAAGATATCAAAAATAAAACAGAAGTGATTGAGAAAGAGATCACTAATCTCTCAAATAAGTTGACCACTGAGCCAAATTGTACTCAGTATTTCTATACACAGTTACAAAAGCTCATGGATCAACATTTGGAACTCAGGAATGAAGAGCACAAGATTAGGATGGACATTATGACTCTTCAAACATTATTCAGTCCTCATCTTTCATCTGTCCAAGAGCAGATCAACAAGGCTACCTCCCTGTCCACTCAACAAGAGGGAAGCACCTTAGATGGACTAATTTCACTATTAGCTGACATTACAACTTAGAATTCACTCATGGACAGTGTCAAGGATGTCCTCTCTGCCACCCTTACAGATGCAAGGATAAAGTACAAATCCATTTTTGACCAGTTGCCTCCACCGAATGGTAACTAAGTTTTGATGTTTGTCAAAAAGGGGGAGTATAGTATCAAAGTATAGAGTATAGAGTGTAGTATACAGGGGGAGTATACCTAGTAGAATAGAGTATTCAAATGCATAGTTAATTTTGAGAGGAAGACTAGTGATCACCAAGCAGTGACAACCAAGCAATTAATATAGAGTATTGATCACCAAGCATGCAAATAAGAGTTATGTACAATATATTGATCAGGGGAGTATATCTAATTATACTATTTCATTGAAAAATGTATATACTGTCAGTTTAGTCAAATTTTGTAAGTATATAGATTTTTGAGTTATGATTTTGAAAGAAGTTTTGTCAAACATCTCAACTAATGTCAAAAGGGGAGATTGTTACTACTTACTAAGTTGCCATTAGTTTTATGTCCAAAGTCATTCTATATACTCTAGTCAGTTACTACTACCGAAATATTCAGTCGGTAAGCACAAAGCAGTCAGTTATAGAAGTTAGTAGACACAAAACCTAGTATACACCGGGCTGTCTACCAAGTAACACTCTATGTCTACCGAGCAGCAATAATGATACACCGAGTTGATATACATCGAGTGAAGCGTGTTACTAGATTCATTGAACCTAGACACACATATGGAAACATGTTACAAGATCGAGGAACAAAGAACCGTTATCACATTAGAAATTGCACTAAATGATTGTGTATGATTTTGAGGTCATCTATCCAATGAAATATTTTATATGGTTATTCATTCGATAAATCATGTTTGTAAGATCAAAGCAATGAACCAGATCACTGACATAAGAGATCTATTTATACAGCATGGATTGGGATCAGAAAAAGATATAAGAGGTGTATGTGTATATGAGTGTGAAGACAGACATTTGTGAAAAGAAAAATCAAGGGAAAGCACTGAGTGTTATGACTATTATAGAGACATAGAGGTCACTAAGAAGGATTTTAGAGAACAGTCAAAGAACAGAGTAAACAGAAGGGTTTACCGAGTTAATCTATGGGTTACCGAGGTATGCTATAAGCAAGGTAATCTCATTTTGAGTACATAGAATCTGCTATAACATTTCAGATGTAAAGTTGCAGATATTTGTAAAGATTTTATTGTAATATTTTGAGTTGTAAGAGAAACCTTTAACAGGGTAAAAGACTCTAACAAAGTCTATAAATTGTAAAGCCTTTAACCAAGTGCAACATTTAGAATAAGTGTTGTAAAATCCTCTAGCAAGGTAGATCTAATGATCTTGATACTCCTAATAGGGTAAGCTATCAAAAATAGCTAAACATGTAGCTCTAACTAAGCACCCTTTATTATTGCAGTATTGAAGTTTTGGGTGCCATCCCCACCGCAATTCTTCTCTCTAACCAAGAGTTTCTACGTAACCAAAATATATGTGTTATGGAGTGAATCATGTATGATTGTTATTTATTTGTTTTAGCTTTATGTTATGTTACAACAGTTTTTGGTTTATGCATAACTGGTAATGTTATTGTTCAAGAAAGGAGTTGAAGTACTGATTCACCCCTCCCCTCTCAGTACATTAGCTTTCCATATTGGGCCTAACATATTCTAATGATGAAGAGGGAAAGTCCAAAGTTCAATAGAGATAACTTAAAAATATGGAAGGAGAGAATGAAGATATACATCAGAAGCATGGGTACTCAACACTCGAGCTATGTTGAGAATGCTTATCTTATTCCTACCGGTACTCTCACCGATGATCAAAAGAGAGAGATTCAGGAAAATGGGCAAGTCATGGAATCCCTAATCAGCAATTTATCTGACATTGAGTTTATTGATGTCTAGGATAAAGACAATCCCAAAGAAGTATGGGATGCTCTTGAGAATATCTATGGAAGTGATGAGTATGTGAAACAAGCTAATGAAAAAAGCCTTAGGGGAAAGTTTGAAGACATGTGGAATGTTGAAGGAGAGACCATTCAACAATATGGAATAAGAATCAAAACTATTGTTGGAGATATCAAGAGTGCAGGAGGAAAAATAGATGATTCCACTATTGTTAGGAAAGTCTTGAGATCCTTATTACCGGTCTATGCAATAAGGGTTGCTACTATTCAAGAGTTGAGGTCTATAGACAAGACAAAAGTATCCCTAGACTCCATCATTGCAAATTTGACAACCTATGACCTAAATAATTATGATGGCAGTATTCAGAAGACTAAATCAGCCTTTAGAGCATCTGCTACACCATCTAGAAAAGAAAAAGAAGCAAGCACCAGTGGTGAACCAAGACAAAGCAGAGAAATAGATGATGAGGAGATCTTGATGGAATTTTAAGCTCTTCTTGCCAAGAGTCTTCCTAAGGGAACTGGTAAAAACAGAGGTAAGCTCCCTTTGAAATTCTTTTTTTGCAACTGGATAGGATACATTGCTGTAAACTGTCCTAATGGTGATAACAAGGACAAACCAGAGAAGTTCAAGAAGTTCAAAGGAGGAAACTAGTGAAACTATTTTGTTACAGTTGATGAAGGTGTAACTGATGAGGAATCAGAAGATGAAGAAAATGAAGATATTGTGTTTAGAGCATGCAAGGAAGATGTGTCAGACAAAAAGGCTCTTGTCTCCCGCTTTGATAATTCCAATGAGTGGATTATTGACAATGGTTGTTCTCATCATATGACTGGTGACCGGAGTAAGTTTCTATCTCTGGAAGAATATGATGGTGGTGTGGTCCGTTTTGGTAATGATGCTCCATGTATGGTCAAAGGCAAAGGGTCTATCTCTCTGAATGGAAAAAGCAGTGCTGACAATGTCTATTGGGTGGAAGTTCTCATACACAACCTTTTGAGTGTCGCTCAGCTGAATGACAATGGACTCACTTTGGAATTCAAAAATAGAGTGTGCAAAATCAAAGGAAAGAATGGTGAACTGATGGCCACCAGTATGCAGACCAAAGGTAACCTATTTCAACTAAATGAAAATATCAGTACATGTCTTATGGCTAAGTTTGATGATAGCTGGATATGGCATATGAGACTCTTCCATGTAAACTTTGATAACATTATGAAGGCCAGTAAGATCAAGGTAGTTAGACGGTTGCCTGTGCTGAGAAAACTAGAAAATCCTTTGTGCAGAGAGTGTCAACTGGGGAAAGTGTCTTCCTCAACCTTCAAAGGTAAATATTTCACTGCAGACAATTTACTTGATCTTGTGCATGCTGATTTGTGTGGTCCTATGAAAACTAGGCGTGTGCAGGGAGATAGGTATTTTATGATTCTTACTGATGATTGCTCAAGAATGATGTGGGTCACATTCTTGAAGGACAAATCTGAAACCTTTGGAAAGTTCAAAGCTTTCAGAGCACTGGTAGAAAAAGAAAGCGGTAGAAGAATCAAATGCCTTAGAGCTGATCAAGGAGGGGAATTCACTTTCGATGAATTGAACAAATACTGTGAAGAGAATGGCATCAAGATGCAACTATTTTCCTCCCAGACTCCACAGCAGAATGTCTTAGTAGAGAGGAACGACCGAACTATGGTTGAAGCAACTAGAACTATGTTGATCCAAGGGAAGGTTGCTCGCACCTTTTGGAGAGAAGCGATGAGCACTGCAGTCTACACAATGAGCTGGGTACTCATCAAGAAAGGTAAGGATAAGACCCTTTATGAGTATTGGACTGGTAAGACACCAGTGGTAAGATACTTTAGAGTGTCTGGTAGCAAAAGTTATATCAAGAGGAGTGAACATCAGAGCAAGTTCGATGCAAAATGTGATGAGGGAATATTCTTAGGATATTCCACCAAGAGTAAAGCTCTCAAATGTTTAAACAATAGGACTTAGAGAATTGTTGAAAGCATCAATGTTAGAGTTGAGGAAACCTCTAAGAAACCTGAGGAAATAAATAGTGAGCAAGTAAGAGATGAACTGGTAGTAACCTTCTGGGAACCAGTTGCAAAAAAGCCTAGTACAAGTAATTGTGTTCCTACACTGGTAGATGTTGATGCTGATGAAGATGAGGATGAAGAAGAAAAGCAAGAGGAATTTGTAAAGAACATCCCTAGGTATGTTAAACTCAATCATGATCCAAAGTAGATCATAGGAGACAAGGATGCAGGAATTCTTACAAGAAGAAAGGTCAGAGAAAACTCTTGTATGATCTCTGAATTTGAGCCTAAATCATTTAAAGAGGTACATAAAGATGAAGACTGGATCAAGCCAATGGAAGAGGAACTTGACCAGATAGAAAAGAATAGTACATGGTCTTTGGTACCTAGACCAGAGTATAAAAATGTCATTGGAACCAAATAGGTCTTCAGAAATAAGTTGCATGAGGATGGCACAGTGGTAAGGAACAAAGCTAGACTGGTGTGTAAAGGATATGCCCAAGAAGAAGGAGAAGATTATGGAGAAATTTTTTCTCCAGTAGCCAGATTGGAAGGAGTTCGTATGCTTCTTGCATTTCCATCTTTTAAAGGATTCAAAGTATATCAAATGGATGTAAAATCTGCATTCCTGAATGGAATACTTGAAGAGGAGGTGTATATAGAGAAACCAGATGGGTTTTCCCTATCAGAAGAAAGTGACATGGTGTGTAGGCTACATAAAGCCTTTATGAGCTAAATCAAACACCTAGAGCATGGTATCAACATTTGCACTCCCATCTTGTGAAGATTGGATTTGAAAGAACTAGTGAAGATAGAAACATCTACTTGAAATTAGAAGGAGATTAGATTTTGATCTATGAAGTATTTGTAGATGACATAATCTTTGGTGGAGATGACAAGATGAGTCATGATTTTGCATAGGAGATGAAGAAGGAATTTGAGATGTCACTCATAGGGGAGATAAAATTCTTCATTGGACTTCAGATTCAACAAATGAAAGATGAAATTTTTATCACTCACTCCAAGTATGTCAAAGAGGTGTTGAAGACCTTTCATATGGAAGACAACAAATTGGTTGGTACACCAATGGTGACCGGTTGTAAATTATCAAAAGAGGATGACTCAGCATTGCTTAATGAGAAGGAATACCAATCAATGATTGGTAAGTTGCATCATGTAGTGCATAGCAGACCGGACATTTCACATGTAGTGGGCATTACTACATGGTTCCAAAAAAGCCCAAGAGAATCCCACTTGGTAGCAGTCAAGCGGATTCTTAGATATCTGAAGGGAACTATTGACTATGGATTATGGTATTTATACAGTAATGACTTCAACCTAAGAGTGTTCACAGATGCTGATTGGGCTGATAATGTGGATGACCAGAAGAGCACAACTGGTGGTGCAATCTTTCTTGGTAGTAGACTAGTCTCATGGATGAGTAAAAAGTAGAGTTGTATCTCTCAGTCTAAAGTATAAGTAGAGTATGTTGCAACCTTTATGAACTACACCCAGACTATTTGGATGAAGCATGTATTAAATGGCTTCAAAGTTCCTGTATCTGAACTGTTAAGTATATTTTGTGACAATACAAGTGCAATTAACATTTCCAAGAATCTGGTTTTGCATGCTAGAACCAATCACTTTGAACTCAAGTATCATTTCTTGAGGGAAAAGGTTTAGAACAAAGAGGTTGTTTTGAAACATGTTTCCAATAAGGAGCAGTTAGCAGACATATTCACCAAGCCTCTACCAAAGGCTACATTTACCTATTTGAGAGGTGAATTAGGGGTGTTGCCCCTTCAAGAGGTGAACTAAAGGTTTGTGCTCCATATCAATCAGGTCTTACATTGATATATCTTTTTAGGATTGATGTGTTGAAGGATGCTACTCCTCAGGGGGAGCAACATAATGGAACAGGGAATCTTGTGCCTCCACTTTGGCATTGTTGTCAAAGGGGGAGAAGATGTGATGCAGAGAAGATATCTGCAGTATTAGGGAGAAGATGTGATGCAGAGAGATATCTTTGTATATAGCCATCAATGCCAAAGGGGGAGATTGTTGGCATATGTGCAAAGTATGATGACATAATGATATTGTATTGTGTCATTGATGTCAATATGCTGAAGAGTGAACCGGTATATTGAAGTAAGCAACTGGCAAGAGAATCAGTATGATATTGTGAACTGGTATATGTGAAAACTGATATATGTGAAAAAGTGAACCGGTATGTTGGAATGTGAACCTGTATATGGAATGTTTTGTATCAAGGTTTCATATGGTATGACTACCGGCTGGTAGTCTTAGCTTCAGGGTTTCCAGTTGAAGTGTTCCAAGCCTATGTGATTCAACTAATGACATTGTGTGATGAGTTAGCATTGTAATGGAGATCAGATCATGCTGCCACATCAGCCTTGTGCGCATGAAGGATCTTGCATGAAGGAAATTGATCCTATCTACCTCGAGAATGTGCAAAGTCTTTGCAAACGGTGGAGAACGCGTGATGGGTTATCGCCTCCAAGAGGCGGTGAAGATCGAACGTTGGAGAATGTCTTGAGATCTGTTCAAGACTGTTGTATTCAAAAAAAGGTGTTCAATGGTTAGGATTGAACCGATTGAATTGCTTAACCTAAATTTTTAGGGTTTAGGGTTTATGCTACCGACCTATCTGTTTCCTATAAGGTCGATGTTGTGTTTCATGTTGAGGTTGTTGGAAAATGTTGTGTGTGTATCCAAGTGTAGAGGTATGATTCTTGGCAGACCAGATAAGAGAGTAGATACCTATAGAGTTTGATTGCAGAAGGAAGGAACTAAAGCGGATCTACATTGGCATTGAGTGATGTTACTAGATTATTGTAATACCTGTTGATCTCTAACCACTCCAACAATTGGAAAATCCCTTAACAGAGTAGCTTTAACCATCTTGCTATAAATCCTTTAACAAGGTGACTCCAAACCATTGAGTTCTTAAAATCCTATAACATGATAACCTTTAACAGGGTTTGACCCTTAATCGGGTATTCTAGCCATCCCTTAACCGGGTGATCCCTAGCAAGATCGGTTCCTAATAGAACTTATTGTAATAGTGTTTAACCGGACTAGGCTCCTAACAGAGCGGACTTCTGAAGAGTTTAAAGAACAACTTGTGGGTATTCATCCCCACCATGGTTTTTCCTAGTTTGGTTTCCACATGAAAAATATGTGTGTCATGTGTGATCCCTTTTCATGTGATGCTTTGTTATTTTCTGTTAAATTGTGAATCATGTTGAAGTAGCAAGCTATTATATTTCTAATGGTAGATTGCCTGTTTATGCATAAGGGTAAAGTGGAAATGAGGTATTAGGTTGTGTGGAAAGCTAAGTGTTACCGGTTTAGGTCCTTCACAGTCTCAGTGTGTTTAATCGGTAGTAACCTGGTTTAGACCGATGTTAGTGATTGCCAGTCAAGTAAACTGCTTGCAGTAAAATCGGTTCAGGAAAAGTTTTTGTGCCTGTACTAATTCACCTCCCTCTCTCAGTACCGGTTTGGTACTCATTGTTCATCATTGAGTTATCAATAGTTCCCTTATATGACATCATGGTATGGTTCTCACAAATAAATTCAATTTAATCAAATCTTAATTTTATGAATTAAAATATTTATGTAATAACATAAATATCAAGAATGTGAATATAAAAGATATCAAACTATTTATTTAGATACATAAGATTTTTAATCCTTATACTCAAAAAAAGATAAAGATAACTTCTATCCCCTTAAGAGATCCCTCATACATATGTAGATCCATCATTTAACCAAATTTTATTATAAGATTCAATTTTCTAAAATTAAAGGTCTATATGATTTCTTTTTATTATGATTTAGAATGAAAGATCAATGCAATCTCTATTTTATAAGACATGCATGCATTGAATGCAACTTTACAACTGAATGGAGAAATTGTTTAGTAGGCAACTTTCAACCTAGATAAATTAAAAAAAGGATGAGCTAATAATTCAATTCATTCAAGATGAATTTAAGAACATTACTAGTCACAGATCAAATGAAATAACCTTGAAAGTTAAAAACCTAGAAATCAAATATAATTTGCCTTGATACAAGACATAACAAATCCTATTATAATTCAGAGGTAGATAAACTATATGATATAGAGTAATATTGGGATCCCAAAACTATTACTATTTATCAAAATAAAATAAAATAAGATTAATATTTATCCAGTAAGATTTAAACTATAAGTTATATATTATAAAATACAATTCCATGAATTCATCATTAATTAAATTAACTAGATAGACTGCAAATGTATCAATTAATCATTATTAATTACATTGACTCACATTTACAAATTACCACTCCAAAAGTATAAAGAAATAAAGGCCAAAACCTTAATATATTAGGAAAGTAGACAATAGGATTGTATTTGGCTAAACATGATAGCATAAAAAAACCTAAGCAAATGCAAGTATCCAAACTTTACAATATATTATTCACACTTTGTTTAGGCATATATTATTTTCCAAAACCCTAGATTATAAATCATAATATAATATAGAATTATATTATCTTATGTTCCAAAATGGAAACCTGAATATTAACAAATCATTCCAATGCTAAACCCTAATCTATAAAAAATTTCATAAAAAATATAGTGTAGAATGTTAATTATTTATTAATTTCTTAAAGCCTAGGGGTTGGCGTAGCCTATGGAGAATTTTCTTCCTACCCACACTTTGTGGGTGGAGGCTCTTCCTATCCACACTATTGTTGGCATTATAATAGATAAAGGGAGAATGTTGGTATTTCAATAAGGATATTGAGAAGGTAGTTGATGATTATGGATATAACTGATTAAGGATGTTTACTGTCTTAATATTATTATTTTGTCATTGATGTCAAGTAATTGATTTTCTAATTCAGTATGATGTTGCCATATCTTAAGAAGTATGATTTGATGAGTATAAAGATGTCGGTAAAAGACACAGAAAGAATGTGATGAATAAGGAGAGGAATAAGTTATTCAATGGGCAACTATTACCGAGTTAGACAATGATGAGATCATGATGTTTAGATTGTTTTGATATTATACATATTTTATTGATTGTAAGGTTAATACTATACTATGTTACCGAGTAAAGAACCTAGTTGGTAAACCCTAAGGTTATCGCTATCGGTTAATGAAGGCGGAATGTCTACCGAGTGAAGTTTAGTATTTACCGAGTTGTAACCGAGCTGTAACAAAATGCATTAAATGATTACATGTGTTATTTAATGAAGGAAGATGATGAGCTGGAACTGATTAAATGATTGGTATGCCGTGCATGAAGTTTGTTAAAGAATCTATGGCAAAGGAAAATTGGTAGGAAGGTCTACAACGCAGATTGAACTGCAATATCCTAGCACAAGTTCCAAGAAATTTATGCAAGTTCCAAGGCGGGGTAAAACATTTTTCAGATCGAAGAATACATTGAACCTGGTCAAGTTTGAAGATTTGACGGCTATGATTGATCATGGGAAATGTGATCAAGGAGATTAAGTAGTTGGCGAATTGTTTATATATAAGGAACTATTGATAAACAATGTATGTGGGCAAGTGTATGCACAGTGATGCTACATAGTGATTACCAAGCATAGAAGCTTGAAGACCTATTTGAATAACAAAGTATAGAGCCCAACAGATGGACAAGATAAGTCCTAGATTGTATTGAGCAAATAAGAATCTTCTTTAGCATTTAGATGTGAAGTTGCAGATAGATTTTATTACTATTATTTTGTGAAGTGACAGAAAATCTCTTAACCGAGTGGACTTAACTGTCTTATTTGTAAAACCCTCTAGCAAGGTGACATTCTGATTGAGTGTTTGAAATCCTTTAACAAGGTGAAGATCCTAATAGATCTGAGGGAAATCCCTTAACCAGGTCACATCTAGCAATGTGTTTGTAATCTTTAACAGGATTTTCTTTTAACTGAGCATACTCTAGAAAAGTATATTTCTTAGTGGGTCCAAAATACCACAGTGGTTTTTCCCTATTTGGGTTTCCATGTTAAATATGGTGTTATGAGTGTTATGATGTTTATATGCTTTTGAGTTTGCATGTTTAGCAGTTTTGGTTATATCACTGAAGTATATGTTACCGAGATTGAATCTGATGTTTTTATGGAAGATTAAGTTTGTATGATTCACCCCCCCCCCCTCTCATCTTATTATCTTCGCATCTGTACTTACATTAAGTATCAGAACTATCAATTGGTATCAGAGATTTGGAATTTGGAAGAAAAGTTTAAAGGGACTTGAGGCAAAGATCTAAAGATGTATAAGAGGGATGCACCGAAGTTGAACAAGTCAAGTTTCTCTACATGGTAGAAAAGGATGAAGCTGCACCTATCAGGAGTTGGAGAATATGTTGTATATTATCTAGAGAATGATTTCATTACACCTAGCACCTATCCATTGACAATGGAAGAGATAAAGGCAAAGCAAGAACATATTCAAGCAATGATTGAAATAACATCTGCATTGACCGACTCAGAGTTTAATGATCTAGAAGGCTACAATGATGCAAAGGCAATGTGGGACAAATTCATATCTATATATGGTGGTGATGAACATGTTCAAAGAGCGAAAGTGGACAGTCTAAGAGGGCAACTTGAATCTATGAGGATGAATGAAGGTGAGAACATAACCCAGTACAGTACAAGACTAAAGGAGATTGTCAATCAAATCAATGGAGCATATGGAACCATTGAAGAAAAAGATATAACAAGTAAGTTGTTAAGAACCCTTCTACCAGCTTATGCAATCTGAGTCTCTACAATCAATGAACTAAGTTCTGTGCCCAATATGCCAGTTTCTTTAGATGCTACTATTGGTAAGCTACATGCATTTGAGTTAAGTAACTTTGATAATAGTGGGTCTTCGGTAAATAAAGTTGAATCTGCATTTAGTTGTTTTCATATTGGTGAATCTAATGATTACAATGATAGAACGAGTAAGTACACTAAAGGGGATCACAGTGGAGCAAGTGAAAGATTTTGTAAGAATATGGAAGAAGTACACAAATTGTATGAGGAAATCAGAAAGCAAGAAGAGTTTGAAGCACTATTAGCTAGAAGGTTATCGAGAGGCAAAGGTAAGCATAAAGGAAAACTACCTTTGAAATGTTTCAATTGTGATAAGATAGGACATATGGCTTCTAACTGTCTTGACAAAGAATCTACTAAAAAGAGAGATTACCGAGATGACAGACAAAAAGATAATCATTACAGAGGACACCGAGACTTCAGAAGAAGAGATAGAAAGACATGCTTAATAGCTAATGAGGAATCCAATGAAGATAAATCAGATGAAACTGATACATAGGAAGTAGTTTATGTGGCTATCAAATATGGATCAGATGAAGAAAGGTATGAGGAAAAAGCCCTAATATCTCACAAAAATACTAATGATTCTTGGATCATAGATAGTGGATGCTCACATCACATGACAGGTGATAAACACAAGTTTGTTATGTTAGAAGATTATGATGGAGGCTATGTAAGATTTGGTAATGATGCACCATGTCCAGTAAAAGGTAAAGGACCAATAACACTTCTTGACAATGCTAAATGCAATGATGTTTATTGGGTTGAAGGTTTGAAATATAATTTGTTGAGTGTAGCACAACTAAACAATACATGTTACCAAATAGAATTTTAGAAAGGAATTGTCAAAGTTCATGACAAGAATGGAAAGTTAGCTGCTACCGGGACACAAACAAAAGGTGATACATTTCATCTTGACTCAAGTTGAAATAAGTGTCTATATGCAAAGATAGATGATACCTGGTTATGGCATAAAAGGTTTTGTCATGTAAATTTTGATAATTTGATCAAAATAAGCAAGAAGCACCGAGTAAGAGGTCTACCAAGTTTGGAAAAGCCTCAGAATGCTATGTGTCGAGGATGCCAAATGGGTAAGATAACAAGATCAAGCTTTACAACTAAGTCCTACACTTCTAAGGGAATTTTAGATCTTGTGCACATTGATCTTTGTGGTCCTATGAAAGTTCAAAGTTATTATAATGATAAATATTTCATATTATTTGTGGATGATTATTCAAGGATGATGTCAGATATGTTTTTAAAAGAAAAATCAGAAGCTTTTCAAATGTTTAAATGGTACAAGGAAAGAGTTGAAAATGAAACAGATAGACAACTAAAATGTCTTAGATCAGATAGAGGAGGAGAGTTCACATCTGATGAGTTCAACTTATTCTACAATGATCATGGTATTAAAAGACAAGTCTCTGCACTGAGAACTCCACAGCAAAATGGGATAGCTGAGAGAAGAAACAGATCTATTATGGATTGTGCTAGAACCCTGATGATTGAAAAGAAAGTGCCACAAACATTTTGGAGAGAAGCAATAAGCACAGCAGTTTGCACCCTGAACCGAGTACAACTGAAGAAAGGAACTTTGAAGACACCATATGAAATTTGGTATGACAAGAAACCTAATGTAAGTTACTTCAAAATCTTTGGAAGTAGATGTTATGTACACAAAGATGATAGAAATGGAAAGTTTGATCAGAAAAGTGAAGAAGGAACATTTCTAGGTTATTCTTCTAGAAGCAAAGCATTTAAATGTCTAATCAAATCATCTAACAAAATAGTAGAAAGTGCAAATGTGAAAATTGATGAATTTGCAGAAAGAAATGATGAAGGAAACTCCAAAGAACCAGAAGATTATGATGAATTTGTCTATGTTCAACCGACAAGTCTTACCGAGAGAACTGTTGAAGAAAATGAAGAGAATATCTAGTTATTGAGTGATGAAGAAGATCATATAGAGCCTACGGAGCCTTTATTGGCCAAGTATGTTAGAAGACATCATGAATCAAGTCAGATTATAGGAGATAAAGATGATCCTGTAATGACAAGGAACAAACTGAGACAAAACACATGTCTAATATCTGAATTTGAGCCGAGAATAGTGAAAGAGGCATTTAATAGTGAAGATTGAATAAATGCTATGATAGAAGAGATTGATCAAATCAAGAAGAATGACACATGGACACTAATCCCAAGACCAAAGGACAAAAATGTAATTGATACAAAGCGGATTTTCAGAAACAAGTTGAATGAAAAAGGTGAGGTCATTCGAAATAAAGCAAGACTAGTATGCAAAGGTTATGCTCAAGAAGAAGGAATTGATTATGGTGAAACTTTTGCACCTGTAGCAAGACTTGAAGGAGTAAGAACATTGTTGGCATATGCTGCTTTCAAAAATTTCAAGGTATATCAAATGGATGTCAAATCTATATTTCTGAATGGTATATTAGAAGAAGTTTTTATTGAACAACCTGAAGGATTTATTGAAGACAAGAATAAAGATCAGGTATATAAAATGAACAAAGCTTTATATGGTCTAAAACAAGCACCTAGAGCATGGTATGAAAGATTGCACTCTTATTTGATCAAGATTGGTTTTATAAGGACAAGTGAGAACAACAATATGTACATGAAGAATGATGAAAATGGAATACTAATCTCGGCCATATTTGTTGATGATATTATATTTTGTGGAAATAACTCTTTATGCAAGAACTTTAGAAATGAAATGAGCAAAGAATTTGAGATGTCATTAATCGGTGAGATAAAGTATTTTATAGGTTTACAGATACTGCAAATGAAAAATGAGATTTTCATTACTCAATCCAAGTACATAAAGGAAATCTTGAAGAAATTTGGAATGGAGGATTCAAAACCAGTAAGTACTCCTATGACTACCAACTATAAATTATCAAAGAATGATGAATCTGCATATGTTGATGAGACACTTTACCGATCCATGATTGGAAAGCTACAATATGTTGTTCACAATAGGCTAGATATAGCACATGCAGTAGGTATAGTTGCAAGATTCTTTGCAGATCCCAAGGAAACACACATGACAACAATCAAGAGAATCTTCAGATACTTGAAAGGCATTGAGGATTATGGCTTAGTATATCAGAAAGGAAATGATTTTGATTTAAAAGTTTATACTGATGTTGATTGGGCAGGCAAAATTGATGACAGAAAAAGCACAAGTCGAGGAGCTTTCTTTTTAGAAGAAAGACTAGTGAGTTGGCTTAGCAAGAAACAAGGATGTGTTTCACAGTCAACAACAAAAGCTGAATATGTTGCTGCAACATTGAATTGTACTAATATAGCATGGATCAAACAACTGTTGGATGGTATAAATGAGAAAGTTACCAAGCCAGTAACTATATTTCATGACAATACTAGTGCCATTAACATTTCAAAGAATCTTGTTATGCACTCTAAGACAAAGCACATCTCTATCAAATATCATTATCTTAGAGAAGAAGCTCAAGAGAAGAAAGTGGTGTTGGAGTATGTTAGCACAAAGGAACAAATAGTAGATATCTTCACCAAGCCATTGCAAAGGGACACTTTTGAGTATCTCAGAAGTAAGTTAGGGGTCCTACCCCTATCTTGCATTCACTGACCGAGTTCGGTGAAAGCATCAATTCGATGACTCTACAGAATATCTTTTAGGAGTTGATGCTAATTTACACACTTTAGGAGGTTTTCTAAAGGTGTGCAGGAAACAATACAGGGAACAGGAATTGAAGACATAATGCTTTGACCGAGACTAAGTTAACACATCACAGCAGGAAATCACTTCATACAGGAAGAAATTATGTTTTAGTTCTTTACTTTTTGGCATTGTTGTCAAAGGGGGAGAAGACTGAAGAAAAGAAAAGAGAAGACTAATGTATGGGGGAGAAGACTGATGACAGGGGGAGAGCATTTCAGAATCACAGCAATCTGAATCCGAATCATTTAGGTCAAATCAATTGGTTTTGCCATCAATGCCAAAGGGGGAGATTGTTGGCATTATAACAGATAAAGGGAGATTGTTGGCATTTCAATAAGGATATCGAGAAGGTTGTTGATGATTATGGATATAACTGATTAAGGATGTTTACTGTCTTAATATTATTATTTTGTCATTGATGTCAAGTAATTGATTTTCTAATTCAGTATGATGTTGCCATATCTTAAGAAGTATGATTTGATGAGTATAAAGATGTCAGTAAAACACACAGAAAGAATGTGAAGAATAAGGAGAGGAATAAGTTATTCAATGGGCAACTATTACCGAGTTAGACAATGATGAGATCATGATATTTAGATTATTTTGATATCATACATATATTATTGATTGTAAGGTTAATACTATACTATGTTACCGAGCAAAGAACCTAGTCGATAAACCCTAAGGTTATAGCTATCGGTTAATGAAGGCGAAATGTCTATCGAGTGAAGTTTACTATTTACCGAGTTGTAACCGAGCTGTAACAGAATGCATTAAATGATTACATTCGTTATTTAATGAAGGAAGATGATGAGCTAGAACTCATTAAATGATTGGTATGTCGTGCATGAAGTTTGTTAAAGAATCTATGGCAAAGGAAAATCGGCAAGAAAATCTACAGCGTAGATTGAACCGCAATACCCTAGCACAAGTTCCAAGAAATTTATGCAAGTTCCAAGGTGGGGTAAAACATTTTTCAGATTGAAGAATACATTGAACCTGGTCAAGTTTGAAGATCTGATGGCTATGATTGATCATGGGAAATGTGATCAAGGAGATTAAGCAGTTGTCGAATTGTTTATAAATAAGGAACTGTTGATAAACAATGTATGCGGGCAAGTGTATGCACAGGGATGCGACATAGTGATTACCTAGCATAGAAGCTTGAAGACCTATTTGAATAACAGAGTATAGAGCCCAGCAGATGGACAAGATAAGTCCTGGATTGTATTGAGCAAATAAGAATTTGCTTTAGCATTTTAGATGTGAAGTTGCAGATAGATTTTATTACTGTTATTTTGTGAAATGACAGAAAATCTCTTAACCAAGTGGAATTAATAGTCTTATTTGTAAAACACTCTAGCAAGGTGACATTCTGATTGAGTGTTTGAAATCCCTTAACAACGTCACCTCTAACAAGGTGAAGATCCTAACCGATCTAAGGGAAATCCCTTAACCGGGTCACATCTAGCAATGTGTTTGTACTCTTTAACAGGATTTTCTTTTAATTGAGCATACTCTAGAAGAGTATATTTCTTAGTGGGTCCGAAATCCCATAGTGGTTTTTCCCTATTTGGGTTTCCACGTTAAATCTGGTGTTATGAGTGTTATGATGTTTATATGCTTTTGAGTTTGCATGTTTAGCAGTTTTGGTTATATCTCTGAAGTATATATTACCGAGGTTGAATCTGATGTTTTTATGGAAGATTAAGTTTGTATGATTCACCCCCCCCCCTCTCATCTTATTAGCTTGGCATCTGTACTTACATTAAGTATCAGAACTATCAACTACATGGATGGAGGATCTTGATGGAAACAAAAATGAAGGAAAACTGACAAGGGGAGTGAATCATTTTTCAATGGATTATCAAACTTAACCTAAAATGCAAATATGATAAACTGTAGCAATAAAAAAATATAATAAAATTGATAGACCAACACACAACACCAAGATTTTTACATGGAGAACCCAGTTAGGGGAAAAACCACAGTGGGAACCTACCCACAATAAGATGATACTCTACAATATTATATGAAAATAATTACAATGGGTAATGCACCACCATTCAAGCACAATCCCTAGAGTTCATTCCATTGAGATTGAAGTGTATATATTCTAATACCCACTTCTCACCCAAGTGAACATCACTATGGAGTAGTTTTTTTTTTTTCATCCAGATATGACATATTCTGGTGCAAGTGCATTTAGGAGACCAAAGGACTCAATGAAGCCATTAAATACTTTTCAAGGTCATATGAAGACAAGTGCAATAAATTATAATGTTTTATGGCCTATTATGGCCTTTAATGATGAAAAATGTAATAAGTTGTAATTTGTCGTGGAGGGCCTGCTAAGGACCTTAGGACCAACAAAAAAAAAGATGTAATGGGAATTTATGGCTTAGAGAGTCTAGGAAGGTTTAGAAAATTTTAAATAAAACATTTCAAGACATTTCATGTCAATAGTTAGGAGTTTTAATCAAATTATGTCATTTTCCCAAAGTTGACAAATTTGAATATTTGAAATAGGTAGTTTTGGGGGGAAATTAGTTTTTAAGAGTTAAATGTTTTAAAAATGAAATGTAACCAATAAAAATTGGTTTATATAGCTAGGGAGAAGTTATAAATGGGAAATTAAATGCTTTGTACGGCAGATCATGCTGGTGTATGGACTGGGAACCAAGAAATTCAATAAAACACTCCTTTTTCTGCCATTTTTATGTTTGGTGCATTGTAATTTTGATTTTTATTGGTGCTATTAATCTCAAATGCTTTGAGGACTTTTAGGAACCATGGATACATTGTTTTATGCACTTAAAATTCATTCTTGGTCTCAGTTTGTAATTCTGGGTTGATTGTTAACACATTTTGACTAGTTTTTTTAAATCAAAAAAAGTGATTTTCTAACATGAAGAAGGAATTCCATGATTGAACCAGGCCTGTGAATCATGGGATGTCTCCATTTAACATGTAACATTATTTCCTAACCTGATAATGTGCAAATAAGTTGGAGAAAGGGGTGATCACCATTGGAAAAGAGTGAAAAATGCATTGAAAATGCTCACTAAGGAGCAGCAGTAGCAAATCCGCCTCAAAGAGGGGTACTTTTTATGATTGAAAGTGTTGATATAGGTCATATTAAAGGTGAATCCATGATCATTTGGATGGTATAGTTTTTGGAAGTGGGATATGTGAGAAAACTCACTTTTGAGGGTTTGTGAGAGGTTAAATTTGGGATTTCTCATCTAAAAAGGTTAAAAATTTAAAATAATTTCATTTTCCTTAGTTTTGAACCATATTGGATGATTTTTGAGAGTTTGGGAATCAGGGAGTAAAAAAATAATATACTTCCTTTGTTAAATTGCCACTTTTTGGGCCTAAAAATGGTGCGCAGTTACAAAACAACATATACTTTCCAAAACAACCATATGAAGGATTTTGATATGTAAAATTAGAGCTAAATGGGTGTCTTAATATATAATTTATTTTTTTAGTTGTTTGGAAAATTTTGGAGAACAATTAATTTTCCTCGCTATAGGGCTAATTGGGCAATTAGGCCTAGAAGGCTAAAAAGAGGGCTTTGCACTTAAACCAGTTCTTGGAACCACAAAACCAGTTGAAACACCTTATTTGGAGGTTTTATAAATATTCCATACCTTTGGAATCATTTGGAGAAGTGTTGGTTTGCATTTGACCTATTTGAGCATTTGGGTGCTTGTAGGCCTAGGGGTTTGGACCTTGTATTTCCCTTGTAAATATTAAAGGTTCATATTTCACACCCTTCCACTACATAATATTCATTAAAAGAGATTGTGATCATACTCATTATAAAAAATTGAATTCTAATTTATACAACACTCAACTAACAAACTTATCACATCATAACTGAGTTTTCTCTTCCCTATACAATACTTGGCTCGTCCTGCCACATGTACCTGCATACAATCCTACACCACTAGATGTATAATATAATATGCATAAAATGATAGATAAATTTTCAAAAAGGAAAATCCTATTAGTACTTTAATTGGATCAATCATTTACCATCAACACACAAGGATAAACACATAACAAACCAAAGACTGGAAAGATCAAGCACACTCAAAGAGAGATAGACCTAAAGTCTTGGGGGATCATTGCAGATGGTCTTGCCTACGTGAAAGTGCAAAGAATTCATGGTTCAATTTAAAGGTATATAAATTATATAAGTGGGTACACAACCCTTTCTAGGGACTTATACCCAAGATAGTTCCCTCGTTGGCTGCCACCAACTAAGGTGAAATAGAGATGAAATAAGATAGATACAATTAACTAACAACATATGAACAACTCTAATAAGAAAAGGTAACTCACCCTATGGGAATTAAATAATCTATACGATTACATAGTTGACCATCACCAACATTAAACCCTAAACATAAGCATCCCCCCTGATACAATAAATTTTGGTGGATGAAAGTACAAACCCATGTCACACTTTTACAAAGGAAAAGGCTAACACAACAATAATTGTTCAATTTAGTCATTGTAAAAGTTTCATTTGCATTTTGAATTTTAAGATGACATAAACTGATGAAATGTGTAAAAATTGTTGAAGTTTAAGTCTACTATTTTTTGAATAATTTATAGATTTTGTTTAGCTCTAAAGTCCACTTTTTTATTGCTGAAAAACGCTGAAAAACAGGGGGTTTGGTCCCCACCTTAAAAGTAAATGTAAATCAACTTTTTTTTTCTCATTTTGATATTAGTTACAAATCACATATTTATATAGTGCATGAAAAAAAATAAAAAAAATTTGATGTATATTCTCTTTGTAATAGCATTTGGAAGTCGAGTACACCAGAATTTGACAGTTTTTGTCTCCCGCCACAATTTGTCTATTCAATTTATGATAATCCAAAAAATAAAAATACCCTTTTTGAGAAGATTCTCTCTTCTAGTGAACCATATTTTTTTCAATTTTTTTTGAAGTGATTTGATATTTTTTTGTTTTTTAAAGCAGATTCATACCGAACAAAATAATACCTAGTTGTAGTATTTTAATTTTTTAATATATTAAATATAATCAAAACATTAAAAATATTATATGATTAGAATCGTGACTTCTATCTCTAAAAAAGGGTATTTTTAATTTTTTTAATAAGTTTAATTTACCTATTGAATTTTGTTACAGAAGTGACAAGTTTGAGAAAATCATCATTTTTGTTGATGTGGTTGCCACTTGGCATTCCACATAAGCCATTTCGGCCGTAAATGTTTCCCTCAGAAGGGTTCCGGCTAGAACTATTCAAAAATAGTTTCGGTTGGAACCCTTCCAGTCGGGATTGTGAGGGCCAATGCGACCGGTTGCTTGAACCACATATAAAAAAGAATTATTTTTTCCACTTAAAAAACCAAATCAATCAAGTGTGAAAATAATAAGAGTTATTTTTGCAAAAAATCCTTCTTTTTTTCAAATAATGTGGAATTTTGGAGCGAGTAGGAAGATTATAAAGGGGCGAATATTTCTAATTTTGGAAAGAGGCGAAGATTTTGAATTTTTTTTCGGAAGGGATCTACCCTTTCCAAGTATGTTATTTAAAATTATTTTTTCAATCATGCTTAATTTACAATATTAGATATTTTTTTGGAAATTAAATATTTTTTAGATTAACCATATTCTTTAGTCACTGTGATACGATGATAACCATTACTTGGCCATATATCCAACACTATTTAGTACTGAATTATATTATATTTTATTTCCTAATACTTGACTCAAATTCTCTATATATTAGCTAAGTGATTTCAAGCAATTAATGTTATTAAATCACGTTCATATGTACATTGCATATAGTCAAATGTATCTAATTGAAGTATACTTAATTTCTTACTTTTTATCAATGCTCCTAAATTTCTTGAGCCTTATTTTTTCATTTTCTAAATTATAAAAATTGGACTTCAAGTCAAATGATCTAAATGGATGAAATTTACACATGTTAATTTTAAGAATGCAAAATTATTTATACATTTCACTAATTACATTTTTTTGTTAAGAACCGACAAAATGTTATTAGATATATAACCTTTTTAGTTCAAAGCACTAAATTTTGAAGATTTGCATATTTGCATGTGTTGTTTTTAGGTTCAAATCACAAAATTTTGAAGATCTAAATATTTTTTGCAATGGGGAATAAGAGGACTAGATCAAGGTTGTGTGATTGTAAAAGGGATGATAAGATGAAAGATCATACAAAACACAGTCAATAACAATCGGTTGTTGTTCAAGATCAATCTGATGATTTTCAAGAAACATCTACTTAGGTACGAGATGAATTTTTTTTTTCTGGGATGGAAAATTTGATGGAAATGGATGAAGATAGTCTTTTCAATGAAATTCCATCTAAAGATATGATACCTGAAAGCACATTCAAATTGCATTGTAAGAAATTTTGGGATGATTATTTTAAAAATAAGTCTATTATTGGAAGAGCACAATTATTTGCTAAGTTATTTAGGAAGAGGGAAATGAAACCTATTTTGGAGTTGTTCGGTGATGCTAATAAGAAAAGTTTGAGTGATACATTAGTAAAAGAAACTATAATTGAAAATTTACAAGAATCATTGAATTGTATTGAGAACACAAGTCGAGGTGTTGATTTAAGTGTTGCACGTAGAGCATTGATGACTATGATTACTAGTAAGGAATTGACTCGTAAAAAACAAGTTAATGCAATTTCTCAATTAATGCATGTATCTAGAAGAATTGTTCAAAGATACATTAGGAAGAGAAATATGTTGGATGAAAAGATAAAAATAATTGGGTAAATATCTGTAGGGTTCCTAGAAAAGATAGAATTTTTGAAGATGTAAAAAGACAGGTCATTGATTATTGGACCAACCAATCTCATGTTTCTTCCAATAGAAGGGATACTATACAGATGATAGATGAAGATGGTAAAAATATTATACATCCAAAACATTTCTTAGATACAACACAAAGTGAATTGTTTGAAGCATTCAAGCAAGAATTTTCAGATGTAAATATTTGCCAAAGGATGTTTGAGAGATTTTGTCCTTGCTTTGTACAAATAAATAAGGTACGTGAAACTTGTTGTCGAAATCATGTTGAATTTCATCTACACTTGCAATCATATAAGAAGTTCATGGCAACAATTAATCCAAATCTAGTCATTCCTACAAGTACAACACAATTTGTGAAGTCTATTTTATGTGATAATTTAGAAGATTCCAATGAGTTCAAAATACAATGTATAAAAGGTGAAAGCAATGATTGTGATTTTTTGAGTAAGTTTGTGTTGCAAACTAAGAATATTGATATTCATGAACTAGTTACATGGAAGAGATTTGAATATGAGACATACCAAAGTAACTCAGGAACTGAATCCAAAAAAATTATGTTGAAAGAGAGTGAATTGCCCTACATTCAGTTTATAGATAGATTTTGTAATATGATATATCCACATATCCAACATTGTCATTGTGCAAGATGGCAGGCTAAACAGTTTCGTGATTTGTAGATTTCTCTAAGAACTATACATTTATTCCTCACACATAAATTCAAAGTTAATATTATCTTTCCGATCAAGTTGCAATATTTGTACAAGTTTTCTATAGACATGCACAATTTTGTGTGGATGGTATAGAGAGTACTGAAAATGAACACATTATCATCAAGGAGATCCATTTCTATATCAATGATGATACGTGTCATAATAGGAGTTATGTAGCATATTGTTTTGGAATGTTTTTTGAAGATATTAAAGATCGTGGGATAGAATTACACAACATTGGATTTGGTCAGATGGATGTGCTGGTAAGTACATTAGATTTAAAATTGATTATTTAAGTTTTATTTTTTTTATATATGATTTGATTGTATATAATAGGTCAAAAGTTTAAATATATATTTAATATATATGTTATTCATTGCAGGGCAATTTAAGTCTACAAAAGTTTTTAACTCGTTATCCCTACAACATGCTCGACGTAGCATAAAGTTTTTATGGAACTTCTTTGAGAATGGACATGGAAAATGAGAGCATGATGGAGCAGGAGCATGTGTGAAGCGTGCACTTCACCAACATGAACTTGCAGGTAAATTATCTTCATAGATATATGTGTGTGTGTGTGTGTGTGTGTGTGTGTGTGTGTGTGTGTGTGTGTGTGTGTGTGTGTGTGTGTGTGTGTGTGTGTGTGTGTGTGTGTACATGTGGGCTGTCCAATTTTCTAAAGAAATAGCTTCTGTACAGGTAACACCATACACAATTCTAATGATATTATTGAATGGTGCAAAAATCATTTTTGCTAGTCGTGATACAACTTACAACAAGAATTATTTTTGGGAAGTTAAATGTATATATATATATATATATATATAAATTTTCTTAAACATTCTTGGTGTTCTTGAATTATTTTTAAAATTCAAGTGTATATATATATGTGTGTGAAATGAACCAAAATTGACTAAATAATTTTTCTATTGTCAAATATTGATCGATCAAATCCTTATAACTGTTAATCAATTAATGGTATTAGAAGTTTTCATCAAGTCATGACTACGGGATTTAGCAAGCCTCGTGTTATTCTTGCAAGAGGAAAATCATGCTTTTTTGTTGATTGCATTGCGAGCAACATAGATACTCATTGTCAAAATATTGCTAATGGATATGTTTTACAATGGGATATGAAATTTTTTTTCACAATGCCTCCTTACGAAGATAGTGACATTATTGATATTCATGTTCCTCTATATTTAGCTGATTATAAACATGTTTTTGATTTAGTTGTTACAGGTGCGTGTATGCATATTTTGTAAATTACATATATGTACATGTACAAATTTTTAAATTCTTCATTATTTTAATATTGTTCAAAATTAATTTAAAAATGTGTAATGAACTAATATTGCTTGCAATATATATACATGCACGGTCAATTTTCATAGGTGATATTTTTGTAGTGATTGTTGATCCTGACAATAATGGAGGTGTAGATTATTATCTACTGAGATGCACACAACCAAAATACAAATTATTGGAATCAGTCAGTGATGATGATGGGCAACAATATCCCATTAGTTCAGTTGTTGTTGAAGGCACCTATTATCAACAAATAAAGATAGAAACAAACTGTGTAACATTCATTGACTATATGCCTAGCCGAAAAGTTCTACACTACAGTCACTTAGTAATAGCGGCAAGATTGCAGTTGGAGACATTGCCAAAAAGAGGATGTGGCAACCAAAAGTGGAGGTTTCCTATTGAAGATCATGAAAAGTTTTTACAAATTATAAAAGATAGGGAGGATCTAGATTATATCTACCACGAGCTTTAAGTTCACATGTCATGTTTGAAAAAGTAAAATATATTAGATAGGTCTTATTGTGATAAACTCATTTATATATATAGATATTTCTAGACATGTGTAGCAATTTGGATAACTTGTGGAAATTTAAGCATTTACTTGACATTTATATGTTGATTTTACATGTTTTATTCATCTATGTATTCATTTAATTTTGATTTACACATTTATAGTTTCATTTAATTATGTTGTATATATAGTTACGCATGTATATATAGTTTCACTAAAATGACCAAATAATTATGTTGTCTTAAGGTGTTTAAAGTGGTGTTAAGGGCATTTAAGGGGATATTTGCATCATTGATTCTTTTATATTTTTACACATGCATGGATTCGTTTTATTCATCTATGTACATTCACTTCATTTATATCTACACATGTATTGTTTCATTTAATTATGTTGTTTGGATTCATCTAATTATGTTGACATAGGGTGTTTTAAGTGCTCTTATGGGCATTTAAGGGGCTATTTGTGTCATTGATTCTTTTATATTTTTACACATGCATGGATTCGTGACCCCTTAGGACCACATAAGACCCCTTGCCACACCATTTGGTCTTATGTGGTCCTAATAGGTCCTAAGGGGTGCACATGTGACGCAAGGGGCCTTAAGTGGTCTTAAGGAGTCACGCATGTGTTAGAACACATGTGACCCCTTAGGACCACATAAGACCCCTTGTGACACCATTTGGACTTAGGTGGTCCTAATAGGTTCTAAGGGGTACACATGTATCACAAGGGGCCTTAAGTGGTCCTAAGGGGTCACATATGTGTTAGAACACATGTGTGACCCCTTAGGACCACATATGACCCATTCCGACACCATTTGGTCTTATGTGGTCCTCATAGGTCCTAAGGGGTACGCATGTGTCGCAAGGGGCCTTAAGTGGTCCTAAGGGGACATGCATGTGTTAGAACACATGCATGACCCCTTAGGACCACATATGACCCCTAACGACACCATTTGGTCTTATGCAGTCCTAATAGGTCCTAAGGGGTGCACATGTGTCGCAAGGGGCCTTAAGTGGTCCTAAGGGGTCACGCATGTGTTAGAACACATGCATGACCCCTTAGGACCACATATGACCCCTTGTGACACCATTTGGTCTTATGCAGTCCTAATAGGCTCTAAGGGGTGCACATGTGTCGCAAGGGGCCTTAAGTGGTCCTAAGGGGTCACAAATGTGTTAGAACACATGCGTGACCCCTTAGGACCACATATGACCCCTTGCGACACCATTTGGTCTTTTGCAATCTTAATTGGTCCTAAGGGGTGCACATGTGTCATAAGGGGCCTTAAGTGGTCCTAAGGGGTCACGCATGTGTTAGAACACATCCGTGACCCCTTAGGACCACATATGACCCCTTGCGACACCATTTGGTCTTATGTGGTCCTAATAGGTCCTTAGGGGTGCACATGTGTCTCAAAGTGCCTTAAGTGGTCCTAAGGGGTCACACATGTGTTAGAAGACATGCTTGGCCCCTTAGGACCACATATGATCCCTTGCAACACCATTTGGTCTTATGTGGTCCTAATAGGTCCTAAAGGGTGCACATGTGTCACAACAAGCCTTAAGTGGTCCTAATGGGTCACGCATGTTTTCTAACACATGTGTGGCCCCTTAGGACCACATATGACCCCTTGCGACACCATTTGGTCTTATGTGGTCCTAATAGGTCCTAAGGGGTGCACATGTGTTGCAAGGGGCCTTAAGTGGTCCTAAGAGGTCACGAATGTGTTAGAACACATGAGTGACCCCTTAGGACCACATAAGACCCCATGTGAAACCATTTGGTCTTATGTGGTCAGACCTAGTGAGGTTGGTGGAATTGAGCAACACCAACTAGGTGAAGTATAAGCAAGCTAGGTGTAGCCCTATCAAGGGGTCACACATGTGTTCTAACACATGCATGACAACTTAGGACCACTTAAGGCCCCTTGCAATACATGTGCACCAATTAGGACATATTAGGACCACATAAGACCAAATGGTTTCACAAGGGGTCATATGTGGTACTAAGGGAACATGCATGTGTTATAACACATGCGTGACCCCTTAGGACCACTTAAGGCCCCTTGTGACACATGTGCACCCCTTAGGACCCCTTAGGACCACATAAGACCCCTTGTGAAACCATTTGGTCTTATGTGGTCCTAATAGGTCCTAAGGGGTGCACATGTGTCACAAGGGGCCTTAAGTGGTCCTAAGGGGTCACGCATGTGTTATAACACATGCATGACCCCTTAGTACCACATATGACCCCTTGCGAAACCATTTGGTCTTATGTGGTCCTAATATGTCCTAATTGGTGCACATGTATTGCAAGGGGCCTTAAGTGGTCCTAAGTTGTCATGCATGTGTTAGAACACATGTGTGACCCCTTGATAGGGCTACACCTAGCTTGCTTATACTTCACCTAGTTGGTGTTGCTCAATTCCACCAACCTCACTAGGTCTAGCTATGCTTCAAGACCTCCAAGTCCTTCCCAATATTTGCTATGACTTTATCCTTTCCAATTTTAAGGTGCTTGCAACAAGTGTTTTGATTAGGAACTCTACCAATTCAATGTGCTTCTGAAATACTCATCTTGCAACCTTGTCAACAACTTGTCAACTTCCCACTTTTCACCCCCATTTTGTTATAAGACATTGTACAGGTGTGGAGGTGGTATTTACCATGGAATGAGTTCAACTAGGTCCAATTTGGGTTTCACAATCTTCATTTCCCATACTGATTTCATAAAGTTTCTTAGAAATAGGGCTACAAGGATGAGCCCCAATTAGGCCTCCTAAATCCGGTTTTTGAGGGTTTTGAAGGGAATCGATCCAAAAGACCCTAGAAAAAGTTATATGATTCTTCAAACACTCATCCATCCTCAAGATATTTTGTTGGTTTTAGTCTCTCATCTTGCCGTAGAGTGTCCTAGCCCAGAAATGAGAGTTTGCTAGGGTTTATAGGCCTCATCTAGCCGTGACTGTTCAACAAAGGGGTAAGGCTATGAAATGGAGTTTTCAAAGCTTTCCCTCTCAACTAGAACTCTAAATGGACCTATCCTTCAGTGCCAAATTCTAAAGGTGGGGTTTTGAAGTCACCACTGCAATACACATTCAATTTACACCTTGTTTTCTCTAGCCGGGTTGCTCCTGGACTCGCCTAGAACAAGGTGGCAACTATGATGAAATTCACTTCGAGAACTCCTCCCTGCATATTTACACTATACATATGGTTTCCTTCCATGTCCCAATAGGTTGTGATGGTAGCACAGAGGGATTTTATGGGGCAACCATTTTTACATAATTTGCTATTTATAAGCCAAAACTAGCTATTTGAAAACAAAATAGTAAAAGAGTTAATAAAACCTATTTACAAGGCATTAAATGGACCAAATGACATTGGAACATACCAAAGAACAACTCTCCAAAGTTGGATCAGTCGATTCAATCCATTTGTGTTCACTTTTTATGCAAAATAAGGCAAACACAGTGATAACAGTTTGAAAATGAGTGGTTTCAGACTATCATTCATAAACATCAAACTTCCAACCTTGTTATCTATGCAATAGAAGGTTTAAAATATTCTTCCCCATGTGTGGAGGCATCTTAGGTCAATGTGTTAACCCTAACTCCATCACTAAGCTCTTTTAGGACCAAAGTTGTCATGACAACTTTTACAATTTTCCACATTTTGCTTTGCCAACTTAGGCAACCTATTACAAGTTATTATTCCTATCTTTTTCAACATTCCTAAGACTATTCTAAACCTCTCTAATGCTCTCACAAAGTTATGCCTCTTTTGACCATCAAGAAGGCAATTTTAACTACTCAAACTACCTCCTACTCACAAAGTGTAAACCTAGAAAGAAAGCTAACTCAACTAGGCCTACACTTGACTCAAACCAAACATTGCACACAGACCTTGGACCCTCCTAGAGTCCTTATTAGAAACCTGACTTGGCTAAGGTTAGTACAAGCCAAAACTTATAAAAGGACTATGAGCCTAAGTCCTAGGTGCTACACCATTCTCCCAAACAAAAGTAAATTAAATCACCTATTTGGGGATCAGATTCTGATCAATGCGTAACTTCTTGAACTCTGTCTCAGACACCCATGTAGCCTTAGCATCATCCATACCCTACCACTTTATTAGGTGCTCCCAATAAATTTGGGGTCTTGTCTTCTTAGCAATCCTCAAACTCATTACCTTTTCAGCCTTTGGACTTGGTTTTGTTGGTACTTGAAGGTTATTTACATCATCTGATACCTCTGAGTGACTGCAATCTCAACCTGGAATTGGCCTTTTTGTCTCATTTGAGATTAAATTTTGAAACACTTGGAGATTGAATCTTGGAAAAATTCAGCAATATAAAAGATAGCCCTCTAAGTTTACCTTCCAAATATGTAATTTATTTTAATACCCACATAATAAAAAATAACTTTTGGAATGGAGTTCTAAAAAATATGTTTTAAAAATGCTTGTTTCAGGACCATACCATGCATGTGTACGACCCACACTTTTTGACACAATTAAAATTATTTTCTCAAACCGTTTTGGGAAATGGTTTGTAACTCACTGAAGATTGATGAGCATATTTTTGTTGTATTTTTTTAAAAATATTTTATTTTTAATTAATTTTTTAATGACTGTAATTATCTTTTTAAAAATTTGACTTAAACTTAACATTTTTAATTTTATTTTTTTTAAATAGAAAAGAATTTTGTGTAGATTGATGACATATAATTTTTTTCAAAATTCATTAAAATAAATTAAATTATTAAATTAACAAAATTAGTTAATATTTCAAGTTTATGGACCCGATTTAGTATAAATTAAATGAAAAGTAGTTAAAATAATCAATTTTTAAATAAATTTACATATTTAGAATCTAGATAGTATAATCTGAAATGGGTTTTAATTTTGTATAAAAATTCTCTAATTACAGGCACGTAAACTATTCTAGAAGATCATATTTGTGCTTTCATTCATGAAGATTTGAATTTGTAGGTCCATGTCTCAGATGTGGCCATCCCAAGCCTACTCTAGGCCTAATCTCGAGCCAAGTGGCGGGTTGTGGAATCAAATTCCACAGAATGGGCACCCATTTTTAAACAAGGGCAGCTTTTGGAAAAAAAAGGTAAAATACAATTTAGAAATGAGGGCCTGTTTCTAAAAAATGGGCCCCTATTTTGTTTAAAGCGGGCCCCCGTTTTAGAACAAAATAGGGGCCCATTTATTTTTTCTTCAGGCCCTTGTTACCTTTCGTCTCGAGAGCCCGAAGTATAAATGGGGCTCGTTTTTTTTAAAACAGGCCCCCATTTTTAAGAGTGCATTTTCCAACACGTAGACTTCCACGAATTTGTGACTCATTACCTTGCACTTGGCCCCTTTGCAAGCCACTAAATCTGCTATATTGAAAATCAGTGACAATCCTATTTCACTTGGTAGGTCCACCTTGTATGTATTTTCTCCATACTTGGCTAGGATGGCACATGGACCCAACCTTCTCATCTCCAAATTATTAGGCACTCCTTGTTGTATCATTGCCTTGTTAAGGTGCACCATGACAAGATCACCAACTTGGAATTGTAGGTTCTTCCTTCTCTCCTCAACTTATTGCTTGATCTTACTTGTGTTCTCCATCAATGCTTGCTTGAGTGATTCATGTACCTCTTTCATTGACTGAGAAAAATCTTCATCATATCCACTCCTTGTCGCTACATTTCCTAAATCCCTTAACTCTAGTATACCCCTTGGGTGTAGACCATAGACCACCTCAAAAGGACTCTTTCCTGTGGTTCTATTTATTGTGTCATTGTAAGCATATTCAGATTGTGATAACACTTGATCCCATGTCTAACCATACTCCTTCGTAAGGTGCCTCAATAAATTTCCTAAGCTCCTATTAACCACTTTGGTGTGCCCGTCAGTTTGTGGATGGTAGGCTGATCCAAAGAATAGGTTGGTACCAAGTTTTTGCCAAAGTGTCTTCCAAAAATGACTCATGAACTTTGAGTCCCTATCTGAAACAATTCTCATGGGCAAACCATGTATCCTTATCACTTCCTTGAAGAACAAATGAGCTATATGACATGCATCATGAGTGGTCTTGCAAGGTACAAAATGGGCCATATTACTAAACCTATCCACTATGACATACATGTTGTCAAATCCCTGCTTTGTCCTTGGCAAACCCACCACAAAATCCATACTAATGCACTCCCAAGGTCTATTTGGTATCGGAAGAGGCTAGTATAAACTGGCATTTGAATATGTTCCCTTGGCCTTTTGACAAATAATACAAGTTTCCACATACTTCCTAACATCTTGATTCATCCTAGGCCAATAGTAATATCTTTGGACTAATTCTTGAGTTTTGTTGACCCCAAAATGACCACTAAGACTACCATTATGCTTCTCTTGTATGATATTTTCTCTTATTGACCCTCTAGGCACACAAAGTTGCCCTCCTCTAAACAACAATCTATCTTAATACTCACTATGAAAATGATTTTTATACTCTTTGCATACCTTTTAGGCATTTGAGAAGTTTAGTTGACCTTTTTTGTGTTTGATTGTAAATGTGTAATCTTGCATATATTCTACCCACTTCATGTGTTTGTGACTGAGTTTGTCTTGTGAGTTTAGAAAGCTTAAAGCTTCATTGTCTGTGTAGACTACAAATTCCTTAGGAAGGAGATAGTGTCTTGATTTCCTCAAATCCTGTACTAATGCATATAACTCCAAGTCATATGAGGAGTATTTCCTCTTAGCATCACTTATCTTTTCACTATGAAAAGTTACTGGTTTTTCTTCCTGACTTATGATGGAACCTACTGCAACATTGCTTGCATCACATTCCACTATGAAGAGTTTCTCAAAACAAGGCAATGCCAACACTGGTTGAGTGGCTATCCTTTCTTTCAATGTCTCAAAACCTTTATTTGCTTGTTCATTCCACTAAAGCTTTTCCTTCATTCCACCTCTAATAGTGTCCAACATTGGTGCACATATAGCACTGAATTGCCTAATGAACTTCCTGTAATACTGAGCTAGTCCATGGAAGCTTCTCACCTCTGTTGCTGACTTAGGAGTAGGCCTATTTACTATGGCTTCAACCTTGCTAGGATCCATCTTGAGATTTCCTTGTGACAACACAAACCCAAGGTAAACCAACTCCTACTTAAAAAATTCACACTTGTCCAAGTTCATGTTTAGCTTCTCTTCATACAATCTTTGTAGTACAATTTGCAAATGATTAATATGATCTAGCCTATCCTTACTGAAAATGAGAATATAAGCTAAATATACCACGACAAATTTACCTATGAAGTCCTTCATCACCTCATTCATGAACCTCATGAAGGTTCTTGGGGCATTTGATAAGCCAAATGGCATTACAAGCCATTCATAAAGACCCTCTATTGTCTTGAATGTTGTTTTCTATTCATCACCCTCCTTAATCCTAATTTGGTGGTATCCACTTTTAAGGTCAATCTTGATAAAGTATTTGGCTTCCCCTAAACAATCCATTAGGTCCTCTATTCTAGGAATTGGAAACCTATATCTAATGGTGATCCTATTTATAGCCCTAGAGTTAGTGCACAATCTCCAAGTACCACCTTTCTTTGGGGCTAAGATAGTAGGTACAACACAAGGGCTAATGCTTTTCCTAATTAGGCCTTGGTCTAAAAGATCTTGGATTTGTTTAGTAATTTCTACATTTTGTTGGGGAGTCATTTTGTAAGCCTCCTTTTTAGGTAAGGATGCTTTGGGTATGAAGTCAATTTGATGGCTTATGGCTCTTTTAGGAGGTAAGGTGGTTGGTCATCCATAACTCACTATCCCTTTGAACTGTTTCAATAGGTCTTGAACCTCCATTGGCAAATCTGGTTTCTCTTTCTTGTCTTCCTCTTTAGTCGTCATCACTAATGCAAACCCTATTCCTTCACCTTCCTCAAGAGTCTTCAAGAACTATTTTTCACTCACCAAAAGGACATTAGGACTTGCTTCTTTAACCTTCCTCAAGGATAGATTGTATCTTGAATGCAACTCCATCTTTCTTGAATGAATATGAATTCTTGGCTCCATCATGAATAACTTGTCTATCAAATTGCCATGGTCTTCCTAATAGAATATGGCATGCATCCATTGGTAGGACATCCCATAACACTTTGTCCTTATACCTTTGAATGGTGAAATCCACCCATGCTTGCTCATTGACTAGGACATGTTGGCCTTTGTTCAACCAAGTGACCCTATATGGGTTGTTGTGAGGTATCCTTTGTAATTTAAGTTTACTCACTGCCTCTTCTGACACAATGTTGTTTGTTGACCCTGAGTCAATGATCACTTTGCAAACTTTGTCCATAATCTTGGATTTGATCCTAAATAATGATCTCCTTTGGCTAGGCTCTTCTCTGACAGGTTCTTTTATCAAAGTTCTTCTTATCATCAGGTTGTCACCTACCTCTAATTCTAAGGCAACCTCTGAAGTCTTGATGCTTGAAGTCTCTTCTTGAAGATGGTTCACTCTCCTCTCACTACTCTGTGATGATGACCCCTTTTGGAAACCTATATGTTGGATGACAAAGCTGATTGCAATGGTAACATTTCATTGAGGAAAAATATGAGGAACCTCTACCTTGTCCACTAGACCTTCCTCTAAAACCACTGTTTGACCCCCTTCCTCTATTGAATCCTCCTTTACCAGCGCCACCTTCTTGCTACTTAGTGAGTTTAGACTCACCTTGTGTTCTTTTCTCTGAATTTCTTCCTCCAAAGCCTCCCCTATGGCCTCTATTTTCTTTTCCTCTACCTCTGCCCCTATTACTACTTGAATCATGCTTTCTTTTCAGTTTTTCTTCCACTTTAAGGGCAAGTTGATAGCTTTGATGAACTATCTTTGGGCTCAATAGACTGATTTCCTCTTGGATGTTCCATCTTAGTCCATTTAGGTATCTAGCTACCTTAAGGCTTTCTTCTTCCATCGCATGAGATATAAGACTAAGTTTGTGAAACTCCTCCATATAACCACTTACATCAAGGTCTTTTTTTCTTAGGTTTTGTCTTTTTCTATGGATCTACACTTCATAGTCATCAGGGAGATAGGCTTCTTTGATTTTTGACTAACATCCCTTTCCAAGAAGAGATGGGAGTTTTACCCACTTTCTTCCTCTCATCCTACACAAATTTCCACCATGTGAGAGAGGCTCCCCTCATCCTAGACTTGGCCACTTTGACTCTTTGAGCTTCAGTTATGACATCACATTCAAAATGGTTCTCCATATCCTCTATCCATTCTAGAACCACTTCTACTTCCATCTTGCCAATGAACAATGGCAATCCTTCTAGTGATTTACCACTTAAGGCTTTCAATTCCTTTAGGAAAGGTTCTTGTTCTAAAATAGGATTAGGTTCAGGTACTTTTTCTACTACTAACACCTCTTTACCCTTCCCTTCTAGTCCTTCAACCTTTACCAACACTTCATCTACCTTGGTTTCAATTTCACCAAGCTTAGCTTCTAACTCTACCAGTTTTTCCTTTAGGAGCCTATTCTCTTCCTCGTGATCATCCACTTTTTTTTCCAACTCTGCATTGGTAACCATGGTGTTGTCTCCTATAGATTCCACTGAGGAAATCTACTCTCCTAGCCCAAATATTATAGGCTTTGATACCAATTTGATAGGACTACACCTAGTTGGTGTTGCTCAATTCCACCAACCTCACCAGTTCTAGCTATGCTTCAAGACCTCCAAGTCCTTCCCCATATCTACTAGGACTTTCTCCTTGCCAATTTTAAGGTGCTTGCAACAAGTGTTTTGACTAGGAACTCTATCAATTCAATGTGCTTCTGAAATACTCATCTTGCAACCTTGTCAACAACTTGTCAACTTCCCACTTTTCACCCCCATTCTATTATGACAATTCAGAGGTGTGGAGGTGGTATTTACCATAGAATGAGTTCAACTAGGTCCATTTTGGGTTTTGCAATCTTCATTTCCCTTTCTGATTTCATAAAGTTTCTTAGAAATAGGGCTACAAGGATGAGCCCCAATTAGGCCTCCTAAATCCAATTTTTGAGGGTTTTGAGGGAATTGGTCCAAAAGACCTTGCAATAAGTTATATTATTCTTCAAACACTCATCCATCCTCAACAGATTTTGTTGGTTTTAGTCTCCCATCTTGCCGTATAGTGCCCTAGCCCAAAAATGAGGGTTTACTAGGGTTTCTAGGCCTCATCTGGTTGTGACTGTTCAACAAAGGGGTAAGGCTATGAAATGGAGTTTTCAAAGCTTCCCTTTTCAACTGGAACTCTAAATGGACCTATCCTTCAATGCCAAATTCAAAAGTTGAAGTTTTGAAGTCACCCCTGCAATATACACTCAATTTACACCTTGTTTTCTCTAGCTGGGTTGCTGCTAGACTCTCCTAGAACAGGGTGGCCACCATGATGAACCTCAATTTTATAACTCCTCCCTACATATTTACACTATAAATAGGGTTTCCTTCCATGTCCCAATAGGCCATGATGGGAGCATAGAGGGATTTTATGGGGCAACCATTTTTACATAATTTGCTTTTTACAAGCCAAAACTGGCTATTTGAAAAAAAATAGTAAAAGACTTAATAAAACCTATTTACAAGGCATGAAATGGACCAAATTATAGTGGAACACACCAAAGAAAAACTCTCAAAAGTTGGATCAATGGATTCAATCCATTTGTGTTCACTTTTTATACAAAATAAGGCAAAAATAGTGATAACAGTCCGAAAATGAGTGGTTTCAGATTGTCATTCATAAAAATCAAATTTCCAACCTTGTATCCATGCAAGATAAGGTTTAAAATAGTCTTCCACATGTGTGGAGGCATCTTAGGTTAGTGTGTTAACCCTAACTCCACCACTAAGCTCTTTTAGGACCAAAGTTGTCATGACAACTTTTACAATTTTCAACATTTTTCTTTACCAACTTAGGCAAGTTATTATTCGTGTCTTTTTCAACATTCCTAAGACTATTATAAACCTCTCTAATTCTCTCACTAAGTTATTCCTCTTTTGACCATCAAGAAGGCAATTTTAACTACTCAAACTACCTCCTAATCGCAAAGTGTAAACCTAGAAAGAAAGCTAACTCAACTAGACCTACCCTTGATTCAATCCAAACATTACACACACACCTTGGACCCTCCTAGAGTCCTTATTAGAAACATGACTTGACTAAGGTTAGTACAAGCCAAAATTTGTAGAAGTACTATGAGCCTAAGTCCTACGTGCTCCTGCACCACTCCTTAGGACCACATATGACCCCTTCCGACACCATTTGGTCTTATGTGGTCCTAATAGATCCTAAGGGGTGCACATGCGTGAAAATGGGCCTTAAGTGGTCCTAATGAGTCATGCATGTGTTAGAACACATGCGTGACCCCTTAGGACCACATAAGACCCCTTGTGACAACATTTGGTCTTATGTGGTCCTAATAGGTCCTAAGGGGTGCACATGTGTTGCAAGGGGCCTTAAGTGGTCCTAAGGGATCACACATGTGTTAGAACACATACATGACTCCTTAGGACCACATATGACCCCTTCAGACACCATTTGGTCTTATGTGGTCCTAATAGGTCCTAAGGGGTGCATATGTATCTCAAGGGGCCTTAAGTGGTCCTAAGAGGTCACACATGTGTAAGAACACATACGTGACCCCTTAGGACCACGTATGACCCCTTCACACACCATTTGGTCTTATGTGGTCCTAATAGGTTCTAAGGGGTGCATATGTATTGCAAGGGGCCTTAAGTGGTCCTAAGGGATCACGCATGTGTTAGAACACATGCATGACCCCTTAGGACCACATATGACCCCTTGTGACACCATTTGGGCTTATGTGGTCCTAATAGGTCCTAAGGGGTTCACATGTGTCGCAAGGGGCCTTAAGTGGTCCTAAGGGGTCATGCATTTGTTATAACACATGCATGACCCCTTAGGACCACATATGACCCCTTGTGACACCATTTGGGCTTATGTGGTCCTAATAGGTCCTAAGGGGTTCACATGTTTTGCAAGGGGTCTTAAGTGGTCCTAAGGGGTCATGCATTTGTTAGAACACATGTGTGACCTCTTAGGACCACATAAGACCTATTGTGACACCATTTGGTCTTATGTGCTCCTAATAGGTTCTAAGGGGTGCACTTGTGTCGCAAGGGGCCTAAAGTGGTCCTAAGGGGTCACGCATGTGTGAGAACACATGTGTGATCCCTTAGGACCACATAAGACCCCTTGCATCAACATTTGGTCTTATGTGGTCCTAATAGGTCCTAAGGGGTGCACATTTGTCACAAGGGGCCTCAAGTGGTCCTTGTTAGGTCCCAAAGACAACTGAGAGGGGGGGTGAATGAGTTGTCAAATAAATTCAAACCAAAAACAACTTAACAAACTTAATGCTTAATACCAGTAAACCAGTTTAATATGCCAACAGATAGTTTTAATAGTTAATTGCTATACCGGTAAGGATTAGTGCATGAAACATAAAGATAAATTCATCCACAATGCCTAACACCAATATTTGTACGTGGAAACCCTATAAGGGGAAAAAACACATTGGGAAACCTTACCTACAATCAGATGTTTCTACTGCAGATAGTAAGTGTACATAAATGGGGTCTGCACATACAGAAAGGCCAAGCGCCTAGAGCTCACTGCTCAATCACAAAATGGGAATCACACTGACTACAATTGGATGGTTAAATCCAATAAGAATGTACTGCACAAAATAGCATCTTCATATGTTGGATTCGGTACCAGTGTAGTTCTGATTGTCTTCACAAAAACCCTCCTTCAATCTTCAAATGATGTCTGCATGTATAGCTCTGCTTATACCTTCACACAATCCTTTTTTCGCATTCCACATTTGATCTTACAAATAAGATCTTACATTTATACCATAACCTAAGACCAATTTTAGTAGGTCGGCTCTACAAGATATTTACAATAAAAGCATTTTACAAATAATATAATATCCGATGCAATAACTGATTGAACATGTTGGCTTAATGCATTTACGACAATAATTAATCATCTCCATAGTGCGTAGTGCTGATTTGGAAAAGATAAACCTACCGGTGTGACCTAGACCTATTTGTCGATAACAATAAATATGCAAATGCTAATATGCCAATAAACAAAACTCCAATACAAAGTGTCCACACGATGTCTTCGACATAACCATGTGTTTTCCATATCATTCCAAGTGTCGGTGATCATTATATCCTGCTGGTGTACCAGATACCGGTGACTATGCATGAGGCACTTGCTTGCCGGTGAATGTTGATGATTCTCCAAAGTGCCAGAGTTGATAAGTGTTTAGTAGGTGTTGACATCAATGACAAAACCATACCAAAATACCAACAATCTCCCCCTTTGGCATTGATGGCAACACAAGATGGAAAAACCATCAAATTGCCAAATACCAAAAACCAACAATCTCCAAAAAGAGATCATAACCAGAAATCAAAATACATATACAGAGAGTAATAATTTGTCCCAAACAACAATCTCTCCCCCTGGAAGCAACATGTATTTTCCTTGTGTTTTTCCATACCAATCTCTCCCCCTTTGACATCAAATGCCAAAGTTCTTACCAAACCAAGTTCATATACAAAATACCAATCAATTTAGTATACCAACTACTCCCCCTGAGAAGTAGCTTCCCATCAAAGCTGGAAAAAAGATTTCTCTATTAATTCTGCTGGTTGATGACAATCATCAACTTCCTAAGTCTCTACCGGTGGGGGTATGACCCCAAGCTGATCTCTGAGATATTCAAAAGTCTCCTTAGGTAGAGGTTTAGTAAAGATATTTGCAATCTTCTCTTTAGTGTTCACATAAACTAGTTTTATTTCCTTTGCTTCAACATTTTCCCTTAGAAAATTTAGTTTGATAGAAACATGTTTGGTTTTAGAATGTAATACCGAATTCTTAGATATATCGATTGTTGTAGTGTTATCACAATAGATAGTAATAGGTTCCTTGCATTTTACCTTTATGTCTTTCAACATTTTCTTAAACCATAGTACCCGTGTACAGTTAGCTGCGGCTGAAACATATTCTGATTCTGCTGTTGATAAAGATGTACAACTTTGTTTCTTACTCAACCAAGAAACTAGTCTGTTTCCAAGAAAGAATGCTCTGTCGGTGGTTCTTTTTCTATCATCCACATCTCCTGCCCAATTTGCATTTGTGATTGCACATAATTCAAAGTTTTCATCTCTAGGATACCATAATCCAATATTTATAGTGCCTTGTAAGTACCGGAAAAACCTTTTTACTGCTGATTCATAATTTTCTCTAGGATTACTTTGAAATCTTGAAACAATACATACTGCATTCATAATATCAGGTCTGGTTTGTGTCAAATATAGTAAACCTCCTATCATAGATTTGTATCTAGTTGGATTAACAGGTGTAGATTAATCCCTTAGTGATAATTTGTCATTTGTTGTCATAGGTGTGCTTACCGGTTTAGAGTTCTCCATCCCAAATTTATCTAGTAACTCTTTTAAGTACTTGGATTGACTCAAGAATATACCTTTATCAGTATGTGAAATCTGCAATCCTAAAAAGAATTTTATTTCTCCAATCATAGACATTTCAAATTCTTGTTGCATTTTAATAGAAAATTCTTTACATAATCCATCTTCTCCTCCAAAGATTATATCATCAACAAACACTTCTATAATCAAGATGTCATTATTAGTTACTTTATAATATAAATTGATGTCTACATTCCCTTTAGAAACACCAATCTTCAAAAGATACTTATCCAATCTTGCATACCAAGCTCTAGGAGCTTGCTTCAATCCATACAAAGCTTTTCTTAACCTGCAAACCATATCTTTGTCATCTGTCAAAGAAAATCCATCACGTTGTTCAATGTAAACTTCTTCTTCAAGATCTCCATTTAAAAATGCACATTTAATATCTATTTGATATACTATGTAGTTCTTCTGTGCTGCAAAAGCCTAAAATAATCTGACTACCTCTATTCTAGCTACCGGTGCAAAGGTTTCATTGTAATCAATTCCTTATTTCTAAGAATATCCCTTACACACTAGTCTTGCTTTATTTCTAACAACCTTACCATCTTCATTAAGTTTTTTTCTGAATGCCCATTTGGTTCCAATTACATTTTTATCTTTAGGCCGGGGAACTAATGTCCAAGTGTTATTTTTCTCAATTTGTTCTAATTCTTCTTCCATAGCTTTAATCCAAAAATTATCTTCACATGCCTCATTAACTGATGATGGTTCAATTTGAGAAATAAGACATACCTCTTCATTTGCCAATCTTCCTCTTGTCATAACTCCTTTAAACTTGTTTCCAATTATCTGATCTTCAGAATGATTTAGTCTTACATACTGGGGTGTCTTTGTTTGCTATTGTTCCTCAGTTACTATGGAATCCTTAGATGATACCGAGGTAACTGGATCTTCATTCTATACCGGTGGATTCAGTGTAGGTTCATTTGTCAAAATTTTTGTTGCCAGTTCAGAGTCTATATACCTTGAAGTTCCTCTAAATTGTTCATCAATCTTTACATTTGTACTTTCAACAATTTACTACAATCTTTTGTTAAAACATCTATATGCCTTTCTCTTAGATGAATAACCAAGAAATATTCCTTCATCACTTCTAGGATCAAATTTGCCAGTATACTCATCTCTTTTGATATAACATTTACTTCCAAAAATTTTGAAATATTTAAGAGTAGGAGTAATACCAAACCATAGTTCATGAGGGGTCTTACCGGTTTCACCTTTGATGTGAACTTTGTTGAATGTATAGACCATTGTACTGACTGCCTCTCTCCAATATACATGTGGTAGGTTTGCTTTGGATAACATACTTCTTGCTGCATCCAAGATAGTTCTGTTTTTCCTTTCAACAACTCCATTCTGTTGTGGTGTCCAGGGTGCTGATAGCTGTCTTCTGATTCCATTTACTTCACATAATGTATTAAACTCCTTAGATGTAAATTCTCCTCCTTGATCTGATCTTAGACATTTGATTTTCTTACTGATTTCATTTTCTACCATTGATTTGAACAGTTTGAACTTTCCCGGTGCTTCTGATTTTTCTCTAAGAAAAGTAACCCAACACATTCTAGAGTAGTCATCAATGATTAGCATGAAATATCTATCACCTTGTAGGCTTTTAGTTCTAGCTGGACCACATAAATAAGTATGAATCAAATTAAGAGCATTATTGGATTTTTCTAGAATACTTTTGAAACTAGCTGTAACTTGTTTTCCAAATTGACATTCCTTACATATTGTATTGTGAGGTTTGACAATTTTAGGTAAATCTCTAACTGCCTTAGTAGTACTGATTTTCACCATGCAATCAAAGTTTACATGACAGAGTCTCTTATGCCATAACCAACTTTCATTGATATCTTCAATTAAGCATGTCTTTTCACTGTTATTTAAATGAAAGACATTACCTCTAGTCTGATTACCGGTTGCAATTTCCAAACCAGTTCTATTCATGATTTTGCATTTTCCATTTTTGAATTGTAACTGAAATCCTTTCTCAACTAATTGACCAACACTCAAAAGATTATTCTTTAATCCTTCAACATAGTAAACATTGTCAGTGTTATGCTTACCATCAAGAGATATTGTACCCTTACCTTTGATTAAGCAAGCTTTGTCATCTCCAAATCTCACTAAGCCTCCATTGTATTCTTGAAAGTTCAAGAATTTACCTTTGTCTCCTGTCATATGATGTGAGCATCCTGAATTAATGATCCATTTATCCTTTACTTCAACTTTAGCTGCCAAGGCCTGTTCTACTGGTTGAGCAGTAGGTACCGGTTGATCTTCTATTATAGCAACAAAAACCCATCCATTGTCTGTCGGATCCTCATCAGAATCATCAATCACACCTTCATCAACAATGTAACAAGATTTGTCTTTATTCTTCTTAAATCTCTATCTCTGATATTCAGGGTTAGGCTTGTATGTTCTTCTAGCTTCTTCTCTTAGTCTAGCATGTCTATCAAGGCATCTTGAAGCCATATGACCAATCTTATTGCAGTTAAAACATTTAAAGGGTGCTTTACCTTCATACTTACTTCCAACTGGTCCTTTAGGTATTTTCCTTGCAAATAGTGCTTCAAGTTCTTCAAGTTCTTCATTTTCTTTCCTTCTTTCTTTAAGTTCTCTTGCATAAAAGGATTTTCAATTATATTGGTCAAATGATGGAGCAGATGATGTTGATGCTTTAAAGGCTAAATCTATCTTTATAGTAGCAACAGGACCAAATTCTTCAATTTCAAAAGCTGAAAGTTTCCCAATCAATGTATCCCTAGTTACTGATGTATTAGGCATTGTTCTTAACTCATTTATAGTAGTGACTTTCATTTTATAAGCCGGTGGCAATCCTCTTAAAACTTTTGAAACAATTTCATCCTCACTTAAGGTTCCTCCACAACATTTAATACCCAAAACAATCTCATTTACTCTTTTCATAAAAGCAGAAATCCTTTCATCTTCTTCCATTTTTAGATGTTAATACCTGACCCAGAAGCTTTCAAGTTTTGCAATTTTGACTATGGAATCTCATTCATTCAGTGTTTCCAAATGATCCCAAATAGCTTTAGCAGTAGACCTATCTAATAGTCCCATGATTTGTTGATCTAATAATGCGCTCAAAAGTGCTTCTCTTGCTTTGCAATCATTTTCTTCATCTTTTCCCAAGGTAGGTGGATTAGGCTGACCTGGAGTAGGAGCAGTATAACCATTTTTTGTAACATCCTAGATGTCCTTTCCAATGCAATTTAGATGTGTCTCCATTCTGATCTTCCATATGCCATAGTTGGTTCCATCAAGTTTAGGACTGTCCTTCCTGAAATAGTTAGTAGACATTGGATCTCCTCAAGCTGTTAAACTTCTACAAAAGAGGACTAAGCTCTAATACCAATTGTTAGGTCCCAGAGATAACTGAGAGTGGGGGGGGGTGAATTAGTTGTCAAATAAATTCAAACCAAAAACAACTTAACCAATTTAATGCTTAATACCGGTAAACTAGTATAATATGTCGGTAGACAGTTTTAACAACTAATTACTATACCGGTAAGGATTAGTGCATGAAACATAAAACAAAGTCATCCACAACACATAACACTAATATTTGTACGAGGAAACCCTGTAAGGGGAAAAACCACGGTGGGAAACCTTACCCACGATCAGATGATACTACTGCATATAGTAAGTGTACATAAATGGGGTTTGCACATGCAGAAACGGCAAGCACATAGAGCTCACTGCTCAATCACAAAATGGGAGTCACACTGACTACAATTGGATGGTTAAATCCAATAAGAATGTACTGCACAAAATAGCATCTTCATATGTTGGATTCAGTACCGGTGTAGTTCTGATTGTCTTCACAAAAACCTTCCTTCAATCTTCAAATGATGTCTGTGTGTATAGCTCTACTTATACCTTCACACAATCCTTTTTTTGCATTCCACATTTGATCTTACAAATAAGATCTTACATTTATACCATAACCTAAGACTAATTTTAGTAGGTCGGCTCTACAAGATATTTACAATAAAAGCATTTTACAAACAATACAATATCTGATGCAATAACCGATTGAACATGTCGGCATAATGCATTTACAACAACAACTAATCATCTCCATAGCATGTCATGCTGATCTGGAAAAGATAAACCGGTCGGTGTAACCTCGACCTATTTGCCGATAACAACAAATATGCAAATGCTAATATGACAATAAACAAAAATCCAATACAAAGTGTCCACATGATGTCTTCGACATAACCATGTGTTTTCCATATCATTCCAAGTGTCGGTGATCATTATATCCTGTCGGTGTACCAGATACCGGTGACTGTGCATGAGTCACTTGCTTGCCGATGAATGTTGATGATTCTCCAAAGTGCCAGAGTTGATAAGTGTTTAGTAGGTGTTGACATCAATGACAAAACCGTACCAAAATACCAACAGTCCTAAGGGGTCACCCGTGTGACCCCTTAGGACCATATATGACCCCTTGCGACACCATTTTTTCTTATGTGGTCCTAATAGGTCATAAGGGGTGCACATGTGTCACATAGTGCCTTAAATGGTCATAAGGGGTCACACATGTGTTATAGCACATGCATGACCCCTTAGGACAACATAGGACCTCTTGTGACACCATTTGGTATTATGTGGTCCTAATAGGTCCTAAGGGGTGCACATGTGTCGCAAGGGCCCTTAAGTGGTCCTAAGGGGTCACATATGTGTGACCCCTTAGGACCAAATATGACCCCGTACAACACCATTTGGTCTTATGTGGTCCTAATTGGTCCTAAGGGGTGCACATGTCTTGCAAGGGGCCTTAAGTGGTCTTAAGGGGTTACGCATGTGTTAGAACACATGCATGGCCCATTAGGACCACATATGACCGCTTGCGACACCATTTGGTATTATGTGGTCCTAATAGGTCCTAAGGGGTGGACATGTGTCGCAACGAGCCTTAAGTGGTCCTAAGGGGTCACACATGTGTTCTAGCACATGCGTGGCCACTTAGGACCATATATGAACCCTTGTGACACCATTTGGTGTTATGTTATCCTAATAGGTCCTAAGGGGTGAACATGTGTCGCAAGGGGCCTTAAGTGGTCCTAAAGGGTCACCCATGTGTTAGAACACATGTGTGACCCCTTAGGACCACATATGACCACTTGTGACACCATTTTCTCTAATGTTGTCCTAATAGGTCCTAAGGGGTCCGCATGTGTCGCAAATGGGCCTTAAGTAGTCCTAAGGGGTCACGCACATGTTAGAACACATGTGTGACCCCTTAGGACCACATATGACCCCATGTGACACCATTTGGTCTTATGTGGTCCTAATAGGTCCTAAGGGGTGCACATGTGTCACAAAGGGGCCTTAAGTGGTCCTAAGGGGTCACGCACCTGTTAGAACACATGCATGACCCCTTAGGACCACATATGACCCCTTGCGAAACCATTTTGTGTTAAGTGGTCCTAATAGGTCCTAAGAGGTGCACATGTGTCACAACGGGCCTTAAGTGGTCCTAAGGACCACATATGACCCCTTTCCACACCATTTGGTCTTATGTGGTTGAAATACGTCCTAAGGGGTGCATATGTGTCGCAACGAACCTTAAGTAGTCCTAAGGGGTCACGCATGTGTTAGAACACATACGTGACCCCTTAAGACAACATATGACCCCTCACGACACCATTTGGTCTTATGTGGTCCTAATAGGTCCTAAGGGGTGCACATGTGTCGCAAGGGGACTTAAGTGGTCTTAATGGGTCACGCATGTGTGAGAACACATGCGTGACCCCTTAGGACCACATAAGATCCCTTGCGTCACCATTGGACTTATGTGGTCCTAATAGGTCCTAAGGGGTGCACATGTGTTGCAAGGGATCTTAAGTTGTCCAAAGGGGTCACGCATGTGTTAGAACACATGTGTGACCCCTTATGACTACATATGACCCCTTGCGACACCATTTGGTCTTATGTGGTCCTAATAGCTCCTAAGGGGTGCAAATGTGTTGCAAGGGGCCTTAAGTGGTCCTAAGGGATCATGCATGTGTTACAACCCATGTGTGACCCGTTAGGACCAAATATGACCCCTTGCAACACCATTTGTCTTATGTGGTCCTAATAGGTCCTAAGGGGTGCACATATGTCACAAGGGGCATTAAGTGGTTCTAAGGTGTCACGCATGTGTTCTAACACATGCGTGACCCCTTAGGACCACATATGACCCCTTGTGACACCATTTGGTCTTATGTGGCCCTAATAGTTCTTAAGGGGTGCACATGTGTCACAAGGGGCCTTAATCAGTCCTAAGGGGTAACACATTTGTTCTAACACATGTGTGACCCGTTAGGACCACATATGACCCCTTGCGACCCTATTTGGTCTTATGTGGTTGTAATAGGTCCTAAGGGGTGAACATGTGTCGCAAGGGGCCTTAAGTGATCCTAAGGGGTCATGTGTGACCCCTTAAGACCACATAAGACCCGTTGCAACAACATTTGGTCTTTTGTGGTCCTAATAGATCCTAAGGGGTGCACATGTGTCGTAACAAGCCTTAAGTGGTCCTAAGGGGTCACGCATGTGTTCTAACACATGTGCGACCCCTTAGGACAACATAAGACCCCTTGCAACACCATTTGGTCTTATGTGGTCCAAATACGTCCTAAGGGGTGCACATGTGTCGCAAGGGGGCTTAAGTGGTCCTAAGGGGTCACGCATGTGTGAGAACACATACGTGGCCCCTTAGGACCACATAAGACCCCTTGCGTCACCATTGCACTTATGTGGTCCTAATAGGTCCTAAGGGGTGCACATGTGTCGCAAGGGGTCTTAAGTGGTCCTAAGGGGTCACGCATGTTTTAGAACACATGAATGACCCCTTACGACCACATATGACCCCTTGCGACACCATTTGGTCTTATGTGGTCCTAATAGGTCCTAAGGGGTGCAAATGTGTCGCAAGGGGCCTTAAGTGGTCCTAAGGGGTCACACATGTGTTGCAACCCATACTTGACCCCTTAGGACCAAATATGACCCCTTGCGACACCATTTGTCTTATGTGGTCCTAATAGGTCCTAAGGGGTGTACATGTGTCGCAATGGGCATTAAGTGGTTCTAAGGGGTCACGCATGTGTTCTAACATATGCGTGACCGCTTAGGACCACATATGACCCCTTGTGACACCATTTGGTCTTATGTTGTCCTAACAGATCTTAAGGGGTGCACATGTGTCACAAGGGGCCTTAAGCGATCCTAAGGGATAACTTATTTGTTCTAACACATGTGTGACCCCTTACGACCACATATGACCCCTTGCGACACTATTTGGTCTTATGTGGTCTTAATAGGTCCTAAGGGCTACACATGTGTTACAAGGGGCCTTAAGTGATCCTAAGGGGTCATGCATGACCCCTTAGAACCACATAAGACCCCTTGCGACAACATTTGGTCTTTTGTGGTCTTAATAGGTCCTAAGGGGTGCACATGTGTCGCAATGGGCATTAAGTGGTCCTAAGGGGTCACGCATGTGTTTTAACAAATGTGCGACCCCTTGGGACAACATAAGACCCCTTGCGACACCATTTGGTCTTATGTGGTCCTAATAGGTCCTAAGGGGTCCACATGTGTTGCAAGTGGCCTTACCTAATCCTAATGGGTCATGCATGTGTTAGAACACATGAGTGACCTTGTAGGACCACATATGACCCCTTGTGAAACCATTTGGTCTTATGTGGTCCTAATAGGTCCTAAGGGGTGCACATGCATTGTAAGGGGTGTTAAGTGGTCCTAAGGGGTCATGCATGTGTTCTAACACATGCGTGACCCCTTAGGACCATATATGACCCCTTGCGACATGATTTGGTCTTTTGTGGTCATAATAGTTCCTAAGGGGTGCAAATGTGTCGCAAGGGGCCTTAAGTGGTCCTAAGGGGTCACACATGTGTTCTAACATATGCGTGACCCCGTAGGACCACATATGACCCCTTGCGATACCATTTGGTCTTATGCGGTCCTAATAGGTCCTAAGGGGTGCACATGTATCGCAAGTTGCCTTAAGTGTTCCTAAATGGTTACGCATGTGTTATAAAACATGTGTGACCCCTTAGGACCACATAAGACCCCTTGCGACAATATTTGGTCTTTTGTGGTCCTAATAGGTCCTAAGGGGTGCACATGTGTCACAACGGGCCTTAAGTGGTCCTAAGGGATCACACATGTGTTCTAACACATGCGTGACCCCTTAGTACCACATATAACCCCTTGCAACACCATTTGGTCGTATGTGGTCATAATAGGTCCTAAGGGGTGCACATGTGTAGCAAGGGGCCTTTAGTGGTCCTAAGGGGTCATATAAAATAATTATATACTCCTTAGGATGTATACATACACATTCATACATGCATACACCTCAGGACATGCTATCAGGGGTTGTGTGTGGTCCTGAGGGGTCACACATGTGTGACCCCTCAGGTGTGAACACATGTGTGACCCCTCAGGTGTGAACACATGTGTGACCCCTCAGGACCACACACAACCCCTGATAGCATGTCTTGAGGTGTATGCAATTATTTTATGTGTATTGATGGATGTATGCATGCATGTATCTATGTATGTCTATGTACATGTATGTGTGTATGTATGTATGTAGACATAGGTATGTATGTGTTTGTCCTAAGGTGTACATATAATTATTTCATATGTATGTATGTATGTATGTATGTATGTATGTAGGTAGGCATTTATGTTTTTGTATGTTTGTATGTAGGTAGGTATGTATGTTTGTGTATGTTTGTATGTAGGTTTGTATGTAAGTGTACGTACGTGTATGTATGTATGTGTACGTATGTATGTAGTTTTGTATGTATGTATGTATGTGTATGTTTGTGTATGTATTTACATATGTATGTGTGTATTTATTTTCAAATATTCTAAACTAATATGATAGAATATATACAAAAAATATATATATTTTTTAAAAACTTAAAAAAAACTAATTTTCTATTAAAAACTATTTAAAAAAAAACAATATAAATTAATATGTTAAAATAAAAAAATAAAAAAAAGGTACTTACCTCTGAAACCCTTCCAACTGGATCTTTGTGATTTTTTGTGCCCTCCCGCTTAACTCCAAGCCGCTCAATGCAAAATGAGCGGCTTGGGAGGTTTTGGCTCTTACATAGGGCAAGGACTTTCCGACCAGAACCGTTCTGGCTGGAATGGTTCCGATCGGAAAGCCCTTGCCATGAGAGCGTAACATGGCTGCCGAATGGGGCCAAATCAGTCCGAATGGAAGCGTTCCAGCCAAAATGCTTCCGGCTGAAATAGGCATTGTTATCCTAAAGTGCGACATAGATCCGTACGATCACCCTGGTACAAGATATCAAATTCAGACATTCAAGGATATAAGAAGATCAAATCCAGTTTCCCTTCCTGGTCATATGTGCATCTTATCCCTCTTAGATTACAAATAAGAATTTTTTACAGGGTATTAAGGATACAACCTAACCCTCCAGATAATAACGGTATGATTTAGAACTCGACAAATAGAATCATCGATATGGTACCTGTATTGTTTATTTAGTGTTATGTAATCTACTTAGAGATGACCGTCAAGTCCATCCTGTTATACTAGAATTATAATAATTCCATCAAACATTTGGAAACAAGAGACCATCCTAAAATTTCTAAAAGTTCGCAACTAGAGTAAAAAGATACCACTATAACAATAATGCTGCTAAGAAATTTAATCAATACTACACAGAAGCAATCAACAAAACACTAACTATATGTAGTAATGTGAAATTTAAGCACCTAACAAGTACATTATCATTAATGAACGGTAATAACATAGCCCAAATAAAAGAGAATAACATGCAGAAAGATATTAAGCAACCTTAATCCAATTATTCTATGAACAATGATATTGAAACAATCCTTAATTGGATAATAAAAATATTAATTAATGAGATTAGAAATAACATATAGCCAACCTTTTTCTCTCATTATTTAAACAATACATTTCCATTTGTATAAATAACCATCATTTTATTATAATCATTTAACTATAAGATAATATTTCCTTTATTTAACATTCATAACAATCAGAAAAAATACTTGAATAAAACAAGTCAAAGAATGTTCTAAAGGTATATATCCAACTTTTCCAAATATTAGATTGACATTCAAACATACTTATAAATTTCTAATTCTTTCTTTCGCTATAGGAAACTGAAAGCTATAAGTTAATTCTAACCATTATATATACATATTTATTCTTTCATTAATCATTTAACTATAAGATAATATTTCCTTTATTTAACATTCATAACAATCAGAAAAAATACTTGAATAAAACAAGTCAAAGAATGTTCTAAAGGTCTATATCCAACTTTTCCAAATATTAGATTGACATTCAAACACACTTATAAATTTCTAATTCTTTCTTTCACTATAGGAAACTGAAAGCTATAAGTTAATTCTAACCATTATATATACATATTTATTCTTTCATTAAACCTAGGATCATACACTATTATAATCCTTATCATTTACTAATGACACAACCATTATATGGCATCATGGTATGGTTCTCACAAATAAATTCAATTTAATCAAAATCTTCATTTTAAGAATTAAAATATTTATGTAAGAATATAAATATCAAGAATGTAAATATAAAAGAGATCAAACCAATGATTTAGATACATAAGATTTTCAATCCCTTTATTCAGAAATAAGATAAAGATAACTTCTATCCCCTAAATAGACCCCTCATACATATGTAGATCCATCATTTAACCAATTTTATTATAAGATTCAATTTTCTAAAATTAAAGGTCTATATGGTTTCTAATTATCATGATTTAGAATGAAAGATCAATGTGATCTCTATTTTATAAGACATACATGCCTTGAATGCAAATTTACAACTGAATGGATAAATTGTTTACTAAGTAACTTTCAACCAACATAAATCACAAAATGGATGAGCTTATAATTCAATTCATTCAAGATGAAATTAAGAACATTTCTAGTCACAGATAAAATAAAATAACCTCGAAAGTTAAAAACTTAGAAATCAAATATACTTTGTCTTGATACAAGACATAACAAATCCTATTATAATTCAGAGACAACTAAACTATATGGTACAGAGTAATATTGGCAGAGTAATATTGGCATCCCAAAACTATTACTTTTTATCAAAATAAAATAAAATAAGATTAATCTTTATCCAATAAGATTTAAACTATAAGTTATATATTATAGAATACAATTCAATGAATTCATGGTTAATTAGATTAACTAACTAGACTGCAAATGTATCAATTAATCATTATTAATTGCATTGCCTCACATTTACAAATTCCCACTCCAAAAGTATAAATAACTCAAGGCCAAAACCCTTATATATTAAGAAAGTAGACAATAGCATTGTAGTTGGATAAACACGAGAGCATAAAGAAATTCTAAGTGAATGCAAGTATGAAAACATTGAAATATATTATTCACACTTAGCTTAAGCATATATTACTTGCCAAAATGCTAGATTTAAAATCATAGTATAATATTGAATTATATTATCTTATGTTCCAAAATGGAAACCTAAATATTAACAAATCATTCCAATGCTTAACCTGAATCTATAAAAAAATCATCAAAAATATAGTGCAGAAGGCTAATTATTTATTAATTTCTTAAAGCCTGGGGGTTGACATAGCCTATGGAGCATTTTTCTCCTCCCCATGCAGCTTGGGAAGAGGATCTTCTCCCCACGCTCTATGGGTGGAGGCTCCTCCTCCCCACACTATGTGGGTGGAGGATCTTGATGGAAACAACAATGAAGGAAAACTGACAGGGAGGGGTGAATCAGTTTCTGCTAGATTATCAAACTTAACCTTAAATGTAAATCTGATAAACTGCACCAAGAAAAATATTTAAGAAAATTTATAGAAAAACACACAACACCAAGATTTTGACGTGGAAAACCCAGTTAAGGGAATATCCAAGATGGAAACCTACCCACAATAAGATACTCTGCAATAGTATATGAAAATAATTATAATAGGGAATCCAGCAACATTTAGGCACAATCCCTAGAGCTCGCGGCTCAAGATACAATAAACCGAAAGGATACAACCCTCAAGGAGGTCTCATTGACTTAAAAAAAGATTCAAACTACAATCCAGAAGGAATGAACTACAATAATAGCATCTGGAAATGCCTGATGACAATTTCAGATAAGCACATTTGTCTCCTCTACACCAATCTCTGCTCAATACACCACACCAAAAGATGAATCCCTTTGTTCGCACATACACACTACTCTGATAATGCAGACACAACCTCAATACCTAAATTACATGATAGTATCACCTATTTATACAATTCATCAACCTTGACTACAAGGTCACCCAAACCCTCAACCCACAATTAAAAAATTACATCACATGATACAAAGATTGACCACCAGACCAATATAATGATATACATTATATAGAATGGACCTAAATCAAATTCTCAAACATGCAACATCACCACAAATCACGCAAATATCTACTACAACATGCTACACCACCAAGAATACCACATAACACAAAAAATATCACCGGTTGAGAAAAAACACCAATACTGCACACAATGATCAATGTGGACCACCAAAAAAATAGGAAATGATTATGAAATATAGTGAAGAATGTTAGAATCATCTACAATAGCTACACCAACACCACTTACCAAATCGTCGTTGATCAACATCTGAAACTCATGAACACTCAAACAACAACAATTGTCATGAAGAAAGATAACTTGCGGAGTACAAAATTATGAACCATCTAATATTAAGATACGTATGAACATCCCAAACAATCTCCCAAAATATCACCTGAAGATCTGATCACACTGGAATAAACTTGAGGAAATATCGAACTCTGCAAAGCATTGATCAGAAAAACCAAACTGCAAATGGGATCATATGATATGATCAATTCAGCTTTTGGATCACCAAAATCAATGCAAAAAGATATAATTATAGTAGGAATACTCCATACACTGAACCATGATCCCAAAAAACCAATTTGCAATCACCAGAGCAATGAATCACAAGTATATGTTGACACCAATGACAACAACATATCCTAGCAGCAAAAATGTCCAACAATTTCCCCCATTGGCATTGATGGAAACATATGAATGTAAAAAATAATCAATGTGCAAAGAAAGGAAACATCTGCAACAGGCCCCCTAAGATCAAGCAGATAAAATAGTTTTTCACGTGCTTCTCAGACTCCCCCTAAGGTCAAGAAGATTTAACAGTTTATAACATGCTTCTATCTCCCGTTGACATCAGTAACAAAGGATCTCAAAATAGAAAACCAAAATCTCCCCCTTTGAAAAAAAATCATGATTCTATCCGCCTTAAATATATAACCAACCATAAATAGACTACTCTACTAGAGCAGCAACATAAACTCATCAATCCGGACAAGAATATAAGAATATGAAGTATACAAGATTGATTCAACTCAATGCATCTAGTTCCCATCAGGAGGGGTAGATACCCCTAACTTGTATCTCAAATAGACAAAGTATCTGCAGGCAAAGGCTTGGTAAAAATATCAGCAATTTGTTCCTTTGTAGACACATACTCCATCTTCACTTCCTCTTCACTGACTTTTTCTCTCAAGAAATAATATTTGATTGATACATGTTTAGTCTTTTAATGTTACACCAAACTCTTTGACATATTAATGGCATTGGAATTATCACAAAATATGACAGTAGGATCATCATAGATAATTCTCATATCCTTCAACATTTGCTTCATCCAAACTACGTGAGTGTAGTTACTAGCAGCGACAATGTACTCAACTTCAGCAGTGGATAAGGAAACCAAATCTTGTTTCTTACTAGCCCATGAAACCAATTTCTTACCCAAAAATAATGCACCACCATAGGTACTCTTTTGGTCATTAACATCACCAGCCCAATCAACATCAATTTAACCACATAGCATGAAATGATCGCATGAAATCATCATTCCTCAGATACCACATACCATAATCCATAATTCCTTTCAAATATCTGATATCCTCTTTACAAGAGTTCCATGACTCTCTTTTGGATCAGCTTGATATCTAGTAGCCATGCACACAATATGCATAATGTTTGCTCTAGTATAAGTTAAGTATAGAAATCCACCAACCATAGATCTGTATAAAGTCTAAATAGCTTTCGGAGATTCATCATTTTTAGATAATTTGCAGCCAGTCACCATAAGTGTTCCAACTATTTTAGAATCTTATATCCCAAACTTCTTCAGTAATTCTTTGACATATTTAGTTTGAGATATAAAAATATCTTTTCCAGTCTACGAAATATACAAACCTAAGAAAAAATTAATTTCTCCTATCATAGACATCTCAAATTCTTTCTGCATATCACCAACAAACTACATACTCAAGTTATCATCTCCTCCAAAGATAATTTCATCAACAAAAACTTCAACAATAAAAATCTATCATTTTCAATCTTTAAATACAGATTACTATTAGTAGTACCTTTATTAAATCCTAATCTCAATAAGTACTTATCCAATCTAGCATACTAGGCTCTAGTGGCTTGTTTTAATCTATAAAGAGATTTCTTAGTTTATATACCATGTTCTTATAATGAGAATCCATTAGGTTTCTCAATGTAGACTTCTTCCTCAAGGTCACAATTCAAAAAGGTTGACGTGACATCCATCTGATATACTTTCAAATCCTTATACACAACATATGCAAGCAATAGTCTAACAACTTTATGTTTAGATACCAAAGCAAAAGTCTCCTCATAATCAATTACTTCATTTCGTGAATATCCTTTGCATACCAATCTTTCTTTGTTTCTTATAACTTCATCGGCTTGATTCACTTTTTTCCTGAATACCCATTTAGTACCAATCACATTCCTGTCTTTAGGTCTAGGTACAAGTTCTCATGTGTTATTATTTTCAATCTAATTCAATTCTTCTATAGCCTTTATCCAATTTTCATCTTTGCAAACCTCAACAACATCTTTAGGCTCAATTTTAGAAATCAAACATACCTCTTCAACAGCTAGCCTTCTTCTGGTCATCATAGCTTTATTTTTATCACCAATAATTTCATTTTTAGAGTGATTCAATCTTACATACCTTGAAGTCTTCTCATTATTCTAATTTTTTAGGTTCGTGCACCTCTCCATCAGCAGCCACAATATCCAGGTTAGTTGTCTCTACCAGATCATTTTGTTTCAATTCTTTAGTCTAAATAGGTGTTAGAACAACATGCTGACCATAATCATATCCACATGCTCTGATCTCTTTTCCACAGTTCTCATCAAATTTCACATTTGTACTTTCCACTATCTTCTTCAGTCTCTTATTGTAGCACTAGTAGGTGTTGTCATTTTGATGATGTTTTGTTTGTCATTGATGGACACACACTTTCTTGATATATGAGTTATGCTCAACCAGTAATTGCTCCAATCGGTATTATGTATTATTGAATGTATAGTCTTTATACTATCGATATTTTGCAGAAGATGTTTACTGGTCACAAATTGACTAAAGAGCTCAAGCTGTACAAGGGGCTCAAGTGGTTCGAGGAGCTCAAGTAGTATGAAGGAATGAAGCAGTAGTTAGCTTTTGATTAGAACACTATGATCTACGAGTCTTCATTTTTGACAACTGGTAATCGGTATATTGTATTAACTGGTATTACTCTGTGATGAGTTACCAACTGGTATTACTGTAAATGTGTGATGAGTTATCATCCACCGACACTTTGGCGGTGTTTTTGTGTCATGTTACCAAATGTGTCTAGATGCACTAAACCTAGGAACTTGTAATCTAATCCTATTGGACTGACATGAAATCAGTTTCCTTTATAAGAACATCATGTCTAGGGTTTTGTATGAGAGATGTGAGATATGTGATATGTGCGATTAGAGAAGAAAAGATTAGGTATGTGTGAAGAGATAGAGTGTGGAGATATTGAAGACTGAGGTAATGCTGAAATGCATTAACAATGATTTGTCAACGATCTAACTAAGCATACTCTGCTATCATGTAGATCATTCACTTATTGATTACTAATATCTTCAACAAGTCTGAAACCCTTAACCGAGTAGGCCCAACAAAGCCTTTTTAAATCCTCTAACAAGGTTGTTCACAACTGTGGATCTGAAATCCTCTAACAAGGTAGTCTTTAACAAGACTTATCTCCTAACAGGATATGTTCTGGTGAAGAACATTGTATGACCTTAACCGGTCTGGTTTCTATTCTGCAAATAGTTACTTGTGAGTTTCTGCTCACCGTGGTTTTTCCCAATTGGGTTTCCACATCAAATATCTTGTGTTATGGTGATTGTGCTCTTGTGGGTGAATGATTTGTTTGCTATTTGGTTTGAATTTATCTTAACCGGTTTATTAGTGAATCTGTTGCACTAGTTATCTGCTAAACTGTTTAAGAGTTTTTTTATAGTATTTTTTGGTATACTAATTCACCCCCCTCTTAGTATTCATCAATTAGTATCAAATCCAACCTTTCTATAAGTCTAACCACTTGGAATGAGATATGGGAGAATATAGTGTGAGGGAACTTACTCATCATCTCACTTAGACTGAAAGAGCCTACGATGAACTCAAAGTCAAGTATAAAGCCTCTTTAGCCAAGAGAAGAGAGCATGCTAAGAAATTGATGGAACTTACTGAAAATAGCTCTTCTGATGAAGTAGACATGGATGCCCTAGTTGAAAAAGTTGAAAAACTGAATGAATCTAATGCCAACCTGAGAAGGGAGTTGGAAGGACTGACTATCAGAATGTGTCAAGAGCTTGAGAATAGAAGGAAAGCTGAAGATCTGGTAAAAGACAAAGATCAAGAGATATCCAAGCTGAAGCAAGAAATCAATACCCTTACCACTCATCTCCAAGAGAGTAAAGTGGAAAAAGAAGAAATGCAAGGTGAACTAAACATGGCTATTTCTGAGAATGCAACCTTGATGGAATCCAATGCTGCTATTTCCAAGGAACTTACTGAGTCAAAGGAGATATTTGCCAAATTCAATCAGAGTACTGCTAAGCTAGAGCAAAAGTTGGAATCAGCAAAGCTAGCAAAGAATACCACTGGACTTGGTTGCTCTGAGTATGAGGAAGGTGAGACCTCTGGAACAAAAGCTGAAGCATCAAAGAAGCAATTGACATCCAAGGATAAAGGTAAGAAAAAATTTAAACTTGTTTTCTTTAATTATGTAAAAGAAGGACATACTACTAATGTGTGTAGAAGCAAGGCCTACAACAATTTTCCTTATTTTCAAAACAATATGCCTAGAACCAATAGATTCAATGGAAACTGTTATGCATGCAACAAGTTTGGGCATAGAGCATTTGAATGCAGGCATGTTTTGCACAACACTAGGAGATATCCTCCAAGGACTCAAGGAGTTATTCCGGAACTTCCTGTGAACTAGAATCCCAACCGGTACAATACATATGACCATCGGTCAGTTGGTTATCAAGCAGCAACTAGTTGGAGAACAAATTGTTTGATCTATCGTGGTAGCGGTCATACTACTGCAACATGCAGAAGGAAGAATGGAAGTATGAATAATGGACCATGGAGAACACCTGGAAGTGTTTGAGTGTTTGGCATTGTTGGCAAAGGGGGAGAAGACTAATATCAGGGGAGAAGACTAAAAGAAAACTAAGAAGACTATAGATTGGAAAGAAGACTGAAGAAAAGAGGAGAAGTCTAATGTATGGGGGAGAGCATTTCAACATTTCAGCATTTCAGAATCACAGCAATCCGAATCTTTTAAGGTCAAATCAATTGGTTTTGCCATCAATGCCAAAGGGGGAGATTGCATTATAACAGACAATAAAAGATTGTTGGCATTTCAATAAGGATATTGAGAAGGTTGTTGATGATTATGGATATAACTGATTAAGGATGTTTACTGTCTTCATATTATTATTTTGTCATTGATGTCAAGAAATTGATTTTCTAATTCAGTATGATGTTGCCATATCTTGAGAAGTATGATTTAAAGAGTATAAAGATGTCGATAAAAGACACAGGAAAGAATATGATGAATAAGGGGATGAATAAGGTATTCAATGGGCAAATAGTACCGAGTCAGACAATGATGAGATCATGATGTTTTAGATTGTTTTAACATCATACATATGTTGTAAATTGTAAAGGTTAATACTATACTATGTTATCAAGCAAAGAACCTAGTCGGTAAACCCTAAGGTTATCGCTATCGGTTAATGAAGGAGAAATGTCTACCGAGTGAAGTTTAGTATTCATCGAGTTGTTACCGAGTTGTAACTGAGCTATAACAGAATGCATTAAATGTTTACATGTGATATTTAATGAAGGAAGCTGATGAGCTAGAACCGATTAAATGATTGGTGAGCCATGCATGAAGTTTGTTAATGAATCTAAGGCAAAGGAAAGTTGGCAGGAAGATCTACAGCTCAGATTGAACCGCAATACCCTGGCACAAGTTCCAAAAAATATATGCAAGTTCCTAGGCGGGGTAAAATGTTTTTCAGATCGAAAGATACATTGAACCTGGACAAGATCGAAGATCTGATGGCTATGATTGATCATGGGAAATGTGATCAAGGAGATTAAGCGATTACCTAATTGTTTATAAATAGGAAACTGTTGATAAACGATGTATGTGGGCAAGTGTATGCACAGGGATGCTACATAGTGATTATTGAGCACAGAAGCTTGAAGCCCTGTTAGAATAACAAAGTATAGAAGCCCAACAGTTAGACAGGATTAGTTCTATGTCTAGATTGTATTGAACAAATAGGAATCTGCTTTAGCATTTTAGATGTGAAGTTGTAGATAGATTTTTATTACTGTTATTTTGTGAAAGTGACAGAAAATCTCTTAACAAAGTGGACTTAACAGTCTTATTTGTAAAACCCTCTAGCAAGGTGACATTCGGATTGCTGTGATTCTAAAATGCTGAAATGCTCTCCCCTATACATTAGAATTCTCCTCTTTTTTTTAGTCTTCTTTCCATTTTGTAGTCTTCTCATTTTTCTTTTAGTCTTCTCCCCTAATATTAGTCTTCTCCCCCTTTGACAACAATGCCAAAAAGTAAAGAACTAAAACATAATTTCTTTATATATGAAGGGATTTCCTGCTGTTGTGTATCAACTGAGTCTCGGTCAGAGCATTTTGTCTTCAATTCATGTTCCCTATATTATTTCCTATGATAATTCTTGTACACCTTTAGAAAACATCCTAAAGTGTATAAATCAACATCAACTCCCAAAAGATATTCGATAGAGTCATCAGATTGATGCTTTCACCGAACTCGATCAGTGAGTAGAAGATAGGGGTAGGACCCCTAACTTACTTATGAGATATTCAAAAGTGTCCCTTGGTAGTGGCTTGGTGAAGATATCTGCTATTTGTTCCTTTGTGCTAACATACTCCAACACCACTTTCTTCTCTTGAGCTTCTTCTCTAAGATAATGATATTTGATAGAGATGTGCTTTGTCTTAGAGTGCATAACAGGATTTTTTGAAATATTAATGGCACTAGTATTGTCACAGAATATAGTCACTAGCTCGGTAACTTTCTAATTTATACCCTCCAATAGTTGTTTGAGCCATGCAATGTTAGTACAATTCAATTCTACAGCAACGTATTCAACTTCTACTGTTGACTGTGAAACACATCCTTGTTTCTTGCTAAGCCAACTCACTAGTCTTTCTCCTACAAGGAAAGCTCCTCCACTTGTCCTTTTTCTGTCATCAATGTTGACTGCCCAATCAGCATCAGTATAAACTTTTAAATCAAAATTATTGCCTTTCTGATATACTAAGCCATAATCCTCAGTGCCTTTTAAGTATCTAAAAATTCTTTTGATTACTGTCATGTGTGTTTCCTTAGGATCTACAGAGAATCTTGCAACTATACCTACTGCATGTGCTATGTCTGGTCTACTGTGAACAACATATTGTATCTTTCCAATCATGGATCGGTAAAGTGTCTCATCAATAGATGTAGATTCATCATTCTTTGATAATTTACAATTGGTAGTCATAGGAGTACTTACTGGTTTTGAATCCTCCATTCCAAATTTCTTCAAGATTTCCGTTATGTACGTGGATTTAGTAATGAAAATCTCATTTTTTATTTGTAGTATCTGTAAACCTATAAAATACTTTATCTCACCGATTAGTGACATCTCAAATTCTTTGCTCATTTCATTTCCAAAGTTTTTGCATAGAGAGTCATTGCCACAAAATATAATATCATCAACAAATATGGCTGAGATCAGTATTCCATTTTCATCATTCTTCATGTACATGTTGTTGTTCTCACTTGTCCTTATAAAACCAATCTTAATCAAATAAGAGAGCAATATTTCATACCATGCTCTAGGTGCTTGTTTCAAACCATATAAAGCTTTTTTCAATTTACATACATGAACTTTATTATTGTCTTCAACAAATCCTTCAGGTTGTTTAATAAAAACTTCTTCTTCTAATATTCCATTCAGAAATGCAGATTTGACATCCATTTGATATACCTTGAAGTTTTTGAAAGCAGCATAGGCCAACAATGTTCTTACTCCTTCAAGTCTAGCAATAGGTGCAAAAGTTTCACCATAATCAATTCCTTCTTCTTGAGCATAACCTTTGCAAACTAGTCTTGCTTTGTTTCGAATGACCTCTCCTTTTTCATTTAGCTTGTTTCTAAAAATCAACTTTGTACCAATTACATTCTTGTCCTTTGGTCTTGGGATTAGTGTCCATGTGTCATTCTTCTTGATTTGATCAATCTTTTCTGTCATAGCATTTATCCAATCTTCACTGTTAAATGCCTCTTTCACTATTCTCGATTCAAATTCAGATATCAAACATGTGTTTTGTCTTAGTTTGTTCCTTCTCATCACTGGATCATCCTTATCTCCTATAATCTGACTTGGTACATGATGTCTTCTGACATACTTGGCTAATAAAGGCTCAGTAGGCTCTGTATGATCTTCTTCATCACTCGGTAACTAGATATTCTCTTCTTTTTCTTCAACAGTCTTCTCGGTAAGACTTCTCGGTTGAACATAGACAAATTCATCATAGTCTTCTGGTTCCTTGGAATTTCCTTCATCATTTCTTTCTTTCTTCAATTGAACTCGGTTCAAGGTGTAAACAATAGTGCTTATTGCTTCTCTCCAAAATGTTTGTGGCACCTTCTTTTCAATCATCAGTGTTCTAACACAATCCACAATAGATCTGTTTCTTCTCTCAGCTATTCCATTCTGCTGTGGAGTTCTTGATGCAGAGACTTGTCTTTTAATACCATGATTATTGTAAAATAAATTGAACCCATCAGATGTGAACTCTCCTCCTCTATCTGATCTAAGACATTTCAGTTGTCTTCCTGTTTCATTTTCAACTCTTTCCTTGTACCATTTAAACATTTGAAAAGCTTTTGATTTTTCTTTTAGAAACATTACTAACATCATCCTTGAATAGTTATCCACAAATAATATGAAATATTTATCACCATAATAACTTTGAACTTTCATAGGACCACGAAGATCAGTGTGCACTAGATCTAAAATTCCCTTAGAGGTGTAAGACTTACTTGTAAAGCTTGATCTTGTCATCTTACCCATCTGGCATCCTCGACACATAGCATTCTTAGGTTTTTCAAGACTCGGTAAACCTCTTACTCGGTGCTTCTTACTTATTTTGATCAGATTATCAAAATTTACATGAGAAAACCTTTTATGCCATAACCAGGTATCATCAATCTTTGCATACAAACACTTATTCCGAGTTGAGTCAAGGTGAAATGTGTTACCTTTTGTTTGTGTCCCGGTAGCAGCTAACTTTCTATTCTTGTCATGAACTTTGACAATTCCCTTCTGAAATTCAATTTGGTAACCTGTGTTGTTTAGCTATGCTGTAATTAACAAATTGTATTTCAAACCTTCAACCCAATAAACATCATTGCATCTTGCATTATCAATAAGTGTTATAGATCCTTTACTTCTTACCAGACATGGTGCATCATTACCAAATCTAACATAGCCTCCATCATAATCTTCTAATATAACAAACTTGTGTTTATCACCTGTCATATGATGTGAGCATCCACTATCTATGATCCAAGAATCATTAGTGTTTATGTGAGATATTAGGGCTTTTTCTTCATACCTTTCTTCATCTGACCCATCTTTGATAACCACATAAACTACTTCCTTTGTATCAGTCTCATCTGATTTATCATCGTTAGATTCTTCATCAGCTATTAAGCATGTCTTTCTATCTCTTCTTCTGAAGTCTTGGTGTCCTCTGTAATGATTATCTTTCTGTCTGTCATCTCAGTAATCTCTCTTTTCAGTAGAATCTTTGTCAGGATAGTTAGAAGCTATATGTCCTATCTTATCACAATTGAAACATTTCAAAGGTAGCTTTCCTTTATACTTACCTTTGCCTCTCGGTAACCTTTTGACTAATAGTGCTTCAAACTCTTCTTGCTTTCTGATTTCCCCATACAGTTTGTGTACTGCCTCCATGTTCTTACGAAATCTTTCACTTGCTCCACTGTGCTCTCCTTTAGAGTACTTATACTTTCTTTCATTGTAATCATTAGATTCATCAAGATGAAAAGAACTAAATGTAGATTCAACTTTATTTACCGAAGATCCATTGTTATCAAAGTTACTCAATTCAAATGCATGTAGCTTACCAATAGTAGCATCTAAAGAAATTGGCATATTAGGTACGGACCTCAATTCATTGATTGTAGAGACTCGGATTACATAAGTTGGTAGAAGGGTTCTCAACAACTTACTTGTTATATCCTTTTCTTCAATAGTTCCACCTACTCCTTTGATTTGATTGACAATCTCCTTTAGTCTTGTACAGTACTGAGTTATGTTCTCACCTTCATTCATCCTCATAGATTCAAGTTGTCCTCTTAGACTATCTACTTTTTCTCTTTGAACATGTTCATCTCCTCCATATACTGATATGAGCTTATCCCACATTGCCTTTGCATCATTGTATCCTTCTAGATCATTAAACTCTGAATCGGTCAATGCAGATGTTATTTCAATCATTGCTTGAATATGTTCTTGTTTTGCCTTTATCTCTTCCATAGTCAATGGATAGGTGCTCGGTGTAACAAAATCATTCTCCAGATAGTATACAACATATTCTCCAACTCCTGATAGATGTATCTTCATCCTTTTCTTCCATGTAGAGAAACTTGACTTGTTCAGCTTCGATGCATCCCTCTTATACATCTTTGGATCTTTAACTCAAGTGCCTTTAAACTTTCCTTCCGGAGTCCAAGGCTCTGATACCAATTGATAGTTCTGATACTTAATATAAGTACAGATCCAATAGCCAACAAGATGAGAGGGGGGGGTGAATCATACAAACTTAATCATCCATAAAAACATCAGATTCAACCTCGGTAACATATACTTCAGTAATAAAACCAAAACTGTCAAACATGCAAACTCAAAAGCATATAAACATCATAAACCTCATAACACCAGATTTAACGTGGGAACCCAAATAGGGAAAAACCACTGTGGGATTTCAGACCCACTAAGAAATATACTCTTCTAGAGTATGCTCGGTTAAAAGAAAATCCTGTTAAAGATTACAAACACATTGCTAGATGTGACCTAGTTAAGGGATTTCCCTCAAATTTGTTAGGATCTTCACCTTGTTAGAAGTGACCTTGTTAAAGGATTTCAAACACTCAATCAGAATGTCACCTTGCTAGAGGGTTTTACAAATAAGACTATTAAGTCCACTCAGTTAAGAGATTTTCTGTCACTTTCACAAAATAACAATAATAAAAATCTATCTGTAACTTCACATCTAAAATGCTAAAGCAGATTTCTATTTGTTCAATACAATCTAGACATAGAACTAATCTTGTTTAACTGTTGGGCTTCTATACTCTATTATTCTAACAGGTCTTCAAGCTTCTGTGCTTGGTAATCACTATGTAGCATCCATGTGCATAAACTTGCCCGCATACATTGTTTATCAATAGTTTCCTATTTATAAACAATTAGGTAACTGCTTAATCTCCTTGATCACATTTCCCATGATCAATCATAGCCATCAGATCTTCGATCTTGTCTAGGTTCAATGTATCTTTCGATCTGAAAAATGTTTTACCCTGCCTAGGAACTTGCATATATTTTTTTGAACCTGTGCCAAGGTATTGCGGTTCAATTTGAGCTGTAGATCTTCATGCCGACTTTCCTTTGCCTTAGATTCATTAACAAACTTCATGCACGGCTCACCAATCATTTAATCAATTCCAACTCATCAACTTCATGCCGACATTCTGTTATAGCTCGGTTACAACTCGGTAACAACTCAGTGAATACTAAACTTCACTTGGTTGACATTCCGCCTTCATTAACCGATAGTGATAACCTTAGGGTTTATCGACTAGGTTCTTTGCTTGATAACATAGTATAGTATTAACCTTTACAATTTACAACATATGTATGATGTTAAAACAATCTAAAACATCATGATCTCATCATTGTCTGACTTGGTACTAGTTTCCCATTGAATACCTTATTCATCCCCTTATTCATCATATTCTTTCCTGTTTCTTTTACCGACATCTTTATACTCTTTAAATCATACTTCTTAAGATATGGCAACATCATACTGAATTAGAAAATCAATTTCTTGACATCAATGAAAAAATAATAATATCAAGACAGTAAACATCCTTAATCAGTTATATCCATAATCATCAACAACCTTCTCAATATCCTTATTGAAATGCCAACAATCTTTCATTGTCTGTTATAATGCAATATTGCCAACAATGTTATCATTGCAAGAAACCAGGACACACTGCCAGAACCTGCAGACTGAGAAAGAACCTATTGGATGATATAGCGATCACTCCAGAAGGGAAGATTGATGTTGAAACTATTCAAGTAGATATGAATAAAATGTGGAAAAAGAAATTAGAAGAAGTGTCACAAGATGAACCATTTTCTGCACCTAGTGTGGAAGTCTTTGAACCGGCAAACTAAGCTTCGAAAAGCTTAGGGGGAACATAGCGGTGAAATATTTTGAACCCCCAGTTTAAATCAGTGAAGAGCTTACCGGTATATGTTACCTGTCTGACGATAGAAGACTTGAAGTGGTAAAAGGAAAAATTAGGGTTTGAACCCTAGCGGTAATGCATTTATTATGGTCGGTAAGAGTTGTTTAAAAGGGATTTTTGTCGTCATTTGCACTTATCAGTTTTCGATAGAAGAATTTTTCTAAGAGCAGAGAGACAAAGAGAGATTCGTCTAGCGACTCAGAGTGAATTCAAAATCTTGCAGGGGAATCCAACTATCTTTTTCAATCTAACAGTAAAGAACACTAAGCAGTGATCGAGCAACCGAAGTGGTGTATTGTGGGCGACATTGGCAAACCCTAAATTTTGGATTGTAAAGGTATTTCTCAAATTTCTTTCTTATCACAGCTTCTGCATCGCACTCCCATTCTAGTGCACCTATAGATTTAGCTGAATTTCTTCAAAAGAAAGTAAAATACAATGCCCTATCCCAAATACCCGCCAGAGTTTGTTGAGAGAGATATTTCAGCATATATAGACTGTAAATTGGAAGACCTAGGATCCCTAGTGATTCATTCCCAACTAAGTTTGTTTTGTAGGGATGATAAGAAGATCAAACCATTATGTCCTTGAGAAGATGAAACTGCACAATGTGGTGCATTTTCTGGAAGAGTTCATAGAAGAACATATCTGCTTCATCCTTAGCAGAGTACATGGTGATAAGATGTACCTCGAGCAGATGCATGACATCACATCGAAAGTAATTCATGCCATCACTGGTTTTTGCAATATTGGAGAGGTACCAGCCCTAAGGAAGGTCACCAAAACTGAAATGACAAAGCTCACCGGTTCTATGAGTGACCAATAGGCGATGACCGTCAACACCATCTTTGATGATCTAGTAAAATATGCTTGCATGGTGATTGGCTATCGAATATTTTATGCTAGCAGAATGAATTTTGTCCTTGCTGCTGCAGTGAATGCTGCTTACAGAATGATCAAGAAAGACACTACATTTGACCTATGTACCTGTCTATAGAAGCAATTGTTGTTGAATCTATAGTCCATCAAACAAGACAATTCTCTAAGGTTCAGATTTGGGCAACTTCTAGTCGGTTTATTCTTCAACTTTCAAGGTTATTTCCCTGGAGTAGGTGATGTTCAATGGTCTGCTGACCTACCGGTTTCCAGATAGATAAAGGAGAGCCTACAAGTGGTGGGAACTAGATATCCTGAGACTCTAAAAAAATATTTTGATGAATTCAAGCGGAAAATGAGCCAGATAATGAGAATATCTGATGATATTGTGAAGAAATATGAACATGACATCTTCTTCACAATAAGGGTAGATGAATGCATAATGGAAGTGGTGGAACCTAGAAAGGAAGAAGTTGAACGTATGGGGTATGAAGTGGTGAGTGATATGTTGATTGTGTATGCCTTTACCCTACTTGCCTCACCACTGGATGTGAAGAAAAAGAGAACCGACACCTACTTGGAGAGGGTCACACTAGTTGAAGAACCAATATAGAAAAAGGGAAAGGCAGTGCCATCGATATCTACACCAGTTACCTCTGCCAGTCTGAAAGTGACCAAGCGGTCACCAACCAAGAAGAAACCTGAGGTTGCTCAAGCAAAAGTATTTGAAAGGAAGCAGAAATCCAAAACTAACTCACCGAAGTCACAGGACACTGAACCAAAAATTCAAACAAAGACAAGGCAATCAAGCAAGAAGGCAAAGACTACCGGTAATGTTCCTGCAACTTTAGCACTGGTAAATATAGATATTTCTTCTTATAAGCCAATGACACATTATCAGAGGACAATTAAGAACATTAAGAGGAAAGTACTTGATGATTTAACAGAATATTTTGATGATTTTAATGATAATGAGAAAGAGGAGGTAGAACAGGAAGTCATCAAATATTTATGTGTTAATGATCGATCACCATCTGAGATTAGATCGGTTACACCAGATTATTTATATAATTCTTTAGATAATAAATGGTGCATTGCCATTGAAAGAGAATAGGAGATCAGGGAGAAAATTTTTGCACAATACTCTCCTGATGCTTCAAATTCTGAATTATTTGAAATAATGGATAAAAACAAAGGCATCTTCTTCATGAGAAGGAGAAGACTCGGGCTATTAGAAGGTAAATCTTCTGAAGTGGAATAGGATACACATATACATGTCAATGCTACTGTCAGAGAACACTACGTATCTAAATACAATAGGAAGGTTGAACAAGAACCTGACCTATCCGCAGGCAAACCGGATGAGGTATTTGACAGTGAAGGTGAAAGAGTGATAGAGAAAACTGACACTATTGATGTTGATGCATTAGATATTGAGGATGTCACTCCTAATAAAGAAACAACTGTGAATGAGAAACAAGACAAAGAGAAAGCAGAGAAAGAGCAAGAAGAAAAAGCAAGGCAGAAAGAGGAAGAGAAGAAGAAAGAGGAAGAGAAGAGAAAAGAAGAGGAGAAGAGAAAATAAGAGGAGAAGAGGAATGAAGAGGAGAAAAGGAAAGAAGAGGAGAAAAGGAAAGAAGAAGACACAAGGAAGGAAGAAGAAAGGAAGAAGGAGGAAGAGAAGAAAAAGTAGGAAGAGGACAAGAAGAAGGAAGAAATGGAAAAGAAAAAACAAGAAGAGGAGAAAAAGAAGAGAGAAGAGGAAAAGAAAAAAGCAGAAGAGGAGAAGGAAGCAGAGAAGAACAAACAAGTGGAGACTCTTAAGGCAATCGGTGATCAAAACAAATAGGTTGATACCACCAGTCCTATTGATCTTCAATTAGCAGATGGGTCTGAGTTGCTATGAAGCATCAAACATGCACAGGAGAGACTAGAACAATTCTAGAGGAAGAAATAATAGGATGTCATACAAACTGTGGTTAACACCCTTACCAGTGTAATTCCTGGTACCAACCTCCCCAGTACTAATTCCACTCTATCCAAGATTAAAATTCTATGTACCCTAGTGGAGGACCAAGTACAAAGCTTGGAAGATGCTACTGAAGCAACCGCAAAGAAGAACCATGAAAAGGCACTCAATGTTTCCTTAGTCAAGCAAATGAATGAGCTGAGGACACACTTACTGAGGCAACAAAATGATATCAGTGTTTCTATGGTTGAAGGTAAATTACTGTTGAGTAAAATCTGCCAATCCCATCTATTTTGTGATGATGTGCTTAAATAGAAAACTCAACTCCAATCGGAGTTACAGGCCTATATCAGCAATGTCAAGATGCCATATGATTCATTCACTACCTATGGGCAAAAGGTTCATCATTTTCAGCGTCAAACTACCAAGATGGACTCAGAGATCAGCAACCAGACTAAAGATTTGCAAGAGCTTCAACTGCTCCTATTGCCAAGACTACAGATTCTTCAGAAATGTTTTCTCAATCTGGATGCTATCATGGTAACTCAAGAGATGAGTACCATTGATGCAATGGAAGAATTGGTATTCCAGATAAAGAATGAAAGTGAGGTTGCTACCTCATTACTTGAGTCATGGACATTGGCCATGAAAACTTTTATGCAGGACTTTAAATCTGTTTTTGAGAAATTTCATTCCTTATTGTCATGAACATTTACTCTATTTTATATATAAGGAAAACAAGGGTTACTTTACATTGCTTTGTCATTGTTGGCAAAGGGGGAGTAATGTACAATAAAATTTTGGTGAATGTTACCATTTCATGTACTTTCATGTTACCACTTTGGGGAGTAGTGTACATTGTAATGTTTGCAAAAGTGGTAGTGTATATGCTTAGGGGGAGTAATTTTCATTATGTCATTTTTGTTGTAAAAACACTTAGATGTCAAAATTTTCCTAAGTGTTGCCATCAACACCAAAGGGGGAGATTGTTGGTATTTTGATGATGTTTTGTTTGTCATTGATAGACACACACTTTCTTGATGATGGACACACACTTTCTTGATGTATGAGTTATGCTCAACCAGTAATTGCTCCAATTGGTATTATATATTATTGAATGTATAGTCTTTAGACTATTGGTATTTTGCAGAAGATGTTTACCGGTCACAGATTGACTGAAGAGCTCAAGCAGTACGAGGGGCTCAAGCAGTTCGAGGAGCTCAAGTGGTACAAAGGAACCAAGTGGTAGTTAGCTTTTAATTGGAATAGTATGATCTACCAGTCTTCATTTTTTACAACCAATAATCGGTATATTGTATTAACCAGTATTACTCTGTGATGAGTTACCAATTAGTATTGATGTAAATGTGTGATGAGTTAACATCCACCGACACTTTGGTGGTGTTTTTGTGTCATGTTACCAAATGTGTCTAGATGCACTGAACCTAGGAACTTGTAATCTAATCCTATTGGACCAACATGAAATCCGTTTCCTTTATAAGGACATCATGTCTAGGGTTTTGTATGAGAAATGTGAGATATGTGATATGTGCAATTATAGAAGAAAAGATTAGGTTTGTGTGAAGAGATAGAGTGTGGAGATATTGAAGACTGAGGTAATGCTGAAATGTATTAACAATGATTTGTCAAGGATCTAACTAATCATACAATGCTATCATCTAGATCATTCACTTGTTGATTACTAATATCTTCAACAAGTCTAAAACCCTTAACCGGGTAGGCCTAGCAAAGCCTTTGTAAATCCTCTAACAAGGTGGTTCACAACTATGGATCTGAAATCCTCTAACAAGGTAGTCTTTAACAAGACTTATCTCCTAACAAAGATCTAGATTCCTAACAGGATCTGTTCCAGTAAAGAACATTGTATGACCTTAACCGGTCTAGTTTCTATTCTGTAGATAGTTACTTGTGAGTTTCTTCTCACTGTGGTTTTTCCCATTTGGGTTTCCATGTCAAATATCTTATGTTATGGTGATTGTGCTCTTGTGGGTAAATGCTTTGTTTTCTATTTGGTTTGAATTTATCTTAATTGGTTTATTAGTGAATTTGTTGCACCAATTATCTACTAAATTGTTTAAGAGTTTGTTTATAGTATTTTTTGGTATACTAATTCACCCCCGTCTTAGTATTCATCGGTAGGAGTTTTTGTCTTTGTTGAATATCCCAAGAAAATTCCTTCATCACTTGTTGCATCAAACTTTCCTATATCCTCATCCCTCTTGATATAACACTTGCTTCCAAAAATACTGAAATATCTAATAGTAGGAACATGACCAAACCATATCTCATAAGGAGTCTTACCGACATCACCTTTTATATGCACTCAGTTGAATGTGTAAACAACAATGCTGACAACTTCTCTCCATTAGTTTTTTTTTAATATTCCCTTCAATCAGCATATTCCTTGCAGAATCCAAGTTAGTTATAATCTTCCTTTCAATAGCTCCATTCTGTTGTGGGGTTCTATGAGCATATAATTGTCTTCTAATCCCATGCTTCTCATAAAATGAATCAAACTCACCAAAACAAAATTATCCTCCTTTGACAGATCTCAGACATTTTACCTTCAATCCTATCTTAGTCTCAACCTTTTCTTTGAATATCTTCAATTTGTCCAATGCTTCTGATTTTTCCGTCGAAAAGACAACCCATGCAATTCTGGAATAATCATATATCAATAACATAAAATATATGTCACCCTGCACACTTCTAATATTTGAAGTTCCACATAGGTCAATATGCACAAGATCTAGCAATCCATTAGATGTATACTTCTTACTCTTGAAAGAGATGCTTGTCTACTTACCCATTTGACATTATTTATATGCCAGGTTAGCAGGCTTAACAATTTTAGGCAGCTCTCTAACAGCTTGTGTGGAACTGATCTTAATCATTGAGTCAAAATTAACACGACACATTCTTCTATGCCACAACCAAATTTCATCAATTTGAGCAATCAAGCAATTTTTCTCATTAGCATTCAAATAAAAGATATTACCTTCAATCTTAGTTCTAGATGCAATCTTAGTACCTAAGGCATTTAGGATCTTACATTTTTCAATTTTGAATTGTAAATCATCACCTTTATCAACCATTTGTCCAAAACTCAAGAGATTGTGCTTCAAACCTTCAACATACAAGACATCATCAGTGTTATGCTTACCATCAAAGGAAAAAAACCCTCTACCGTGGATCACACATGCTTTTTCATCTCCAAATATTACTATTCCACCATCATACCTCTCCATACTCACAAATTTCCTTTTGTCACCATCATACCTCTCCATACTCATATTTTTCATGCTTATCATATCTATCATTTCTATCATGCTTATCAAAGTTATCATGCCTATCATACTTAGACATTCTCTCTGAACAAGTAGAAGCAAAATGTCCTATCTTATTGCAAGAGATACATTTTAGAGGTAGTTTTCCATCATACTTACTAGCTTCCTTAGGAAATATTTAGAAAATCAATGCTTCAAGCTCATCCAATTCTCTTTCTTTCTCTTCCATCTCTCTTCTCTCTCTTTCATATCTAGATATTTTGCATTCATCAGGATCATACTTCTGCTTTCCAGATATAGATGCTCTAAATGTTATTCCAGAATATCTATGCGATTCACCAAATTTACTCATTTCAAATACAACAATCTTCCCAACTAACATATCTCTTGTCATAGTAGTCACACTCTAATCTCGTCAATAGCAGCTACCTTATGTTTGTAAGCAGGAGGCAATGATCTTAATACCTTAGCAACAATTTCATCTTCTTCAAGGGTTCCACCAGAACATCTAATACCTAGGACAAGTTCATTCACCTTAGCTATAAAGGAGTTTATGTTCCCATCTTCTCTCATCTTTAGCATCTCATACTTCCCTTTCAAACTCTACAACTTAGCAACTTTCACTTGTTTATCTCCTTCATACAAGGTCTCAAGCTTCTCCCAGATCTCATGTGCAGTCTAAATTCCCTTTACATTAGTCATTTTTTAATTTGTCAGGGCACTTAGCAATGCTTCCTTAGCTCTAATGTTATTTTCAACATCCTTGATCTTAGCAGTAGTAACCAGTCCATTCTAAGGAACATAATAGGCATCCTTTGTAATCTTCTAGTAATCCTCTCCAAGAAATCTCAATTGCACCTCCATCTAGATCTTCCATGTAGCATTAATACTTCTATCAAATCTAAAACTCGCCTTCTTAAAGATAACACCTCCATTTGTCATCCTGAATCTCCTCAAGCAGTTAATCTTCTTCTGGAGGATCTAGCTCTGATACAATAAAGGAAAATTGAGAGGGAGGGTTAACCAGTTTTTATTGGATTATCCAACTTAACCTCAAATGTAAATCTAATAAACTGCAACAACGACAAAGATAAGAAAATTGATAGCACAACACACAACACCAAGTTTTTTGACATGGAAAACCTAGTTAAGGAAAAACCCACGGTGGGAACCTACCCACAATAAGATGATACCCTGCAATAGTATATTACAATGGGGAATGCAGTGGCATTCAGGCACACTGCCTAGAGCTCACACCTCAAGATACAATAACCCGGAAGGCTACAACCTTAAGGGAAGTTTCACTGACTTACAACAAGATTTGGACTACAATCCAAAAAGAATGAACTGCAATAATAGCATTTGTTAATGCCTGATGATATTTTTCGATTCAGCACATTTGTTTGCTCTAAACCAATCTATGCTCAATTCACCACACTGAAAGATGAATCCCTTTGATCTCACATACACCACTCTTTGATAATACAAATAAAACCTCAATACCTAGATTACAATACTATATCACCTATTTATATAGTTCATCAACCTTGACAACAAGTTCGGCCAAACCCTCAACTCACACTTACAAAATTACATCACATGATACAAAGATCGACCATCGAACCAATATAATGATATACATGATATAACATTGACCTAAATAAATTTCTCAAACACAAAACACCACCAGAAATCATGCAAAGATCAACTGCAACATGCATCGCCACCTAGAATACCACATAACATGAAGAACATCACCGGTTCAACAAAATCACCAATACCATGCACTATGATCAATGTGGACCACCAAAAAAAATAGGAAATGATTAGGAAACAATAGAAAGAATGTTAAAATCATCTACAATATTTGCACCAACAACACTTATCAAATCTGCATCAATCAACATTTGAAACTCAAGAACACTCAAACAACAACAACTGTCACGAAGAAAGATAACTTGCGGAGCATAAAATCATGAACCATCTAAATGAAGATACACATGAACATCCCAAATAATCTCCCAAAATCTCATTTCAAGATCTGATCACACAGGAATATACCGGAGGAAATACCGAACTCTGCAAAGCATTGATTAGAAAAACTAAACTGCAAACTAGATCATATGGTATGATCAATTAAGCTTCCAGATCACTAAAACCAATACATAAAGATATAATGATACTATAAATACTCCATACACCAAGCCATGATAGCAATAAACCAATTTTGCAATCATCGGAGCAATAAATCACAGGAATATGTTGACATCAATGACAACATATCCTAACAGCAACAATATCTAATATATCTCCTCCCCATGCAGTGTGGGTGCAGTCTCTTGTGTGGGTGGAGACACCTCCACACCCCACAAAATGCAGAAAACTAGTGAAAGAAAATGAATGCTGGCCAACAATTATGTTTAATATTTTTTTAATTTTTTTCTACAAGGAAGTCAAAACTATTTTTTATCACCCATTCAGATTTTGATCAAATAATCATAAATTTCATAACCAAAGAGGACGGAGGGAGATACCTAGGATGGAACACTGAAAACAATGCAATTATATAAACTTTCAAGGAATGCTATCAATGGAAATAACTATATTCAACAATCATTTTTACTCCTAGAGAAGCCAATACAGGAACATTTACAAGTAAAATCCTTTTCCAATCTTATTTATATCAACCAGATTATTATTCAATAATCATACATAGAAGATTTTATATCCTACCTCACCATATCTCATGGATTTGAAATGGTTTTGAAAATCTTCAATCGACCCTAACTCTTTTGTCATCTTTGTCTTCAATCATTTCACAAGAGAAATAATAGCAGTCATTCCCCGTTCTCCCCCTTTTTACATAAAACATCTAAGGGTCTTTTTAAGCCTCTCAACTATCACCACAAAATGAATTCGGCTAAACAAGCAAACGAATATTAATTCTTTGATCAACATTAAACTATAGTAAAAGATTTATTTAACTTAATTAATCAATAACATTAAAATTTAACTACTAGTAGTATTGAATTTAAATTCAATAGTTCTAATTATTTACCTATTATTTTTACACCCAATTATAATTTTTTATTAAACCTTAATCAATTAAATATATTAACTTTAATTAATTAAACTATATATCTTTATTTAATAATTTTAATTAATTAATTTTATTTGTGATTGTTATTTTAATAAAACTAATCATATAAATATATTATTTGCTTCGTTGGTTTAAGTTTTAAAAATAATTATTTTTTCATCTAACCAGGGAGGGGCGTTAATATATGTTTTCCTATACAATATTATTTTGTAATGTATAAATAATATTTTGCGAGTGTTAATATTATTATTTTTATCCATATTTAATATACTTGATACAACAACTTCTATTTTATTTTCTTTTAATTAGGTCTACTTCTTCATTTACAAAATAATAAGTCTAAATGATTTGCATATTTTCTTCTCTACACAAGAGAATTACTTAGTATATTGATTTAATAAAAAAATCATTAACCAAAAATTAGAATAAAATATAAAACTATATTGGAAACCAAGTATAAACTACTCTCACAAGACAAATGCCAAATCACTATAAATACACATAAGGTTGAGCATATTTTAATTATAGTAACAAAATTATGCATGGAAGAAATATGGAGATACTAAAAAGCCACAACTAGAAAGTGACAATCATGCTTATTTTAATTAGATTATTGTTATAATTGATACTGTAGACACCTAAAATTGTCATGTCTAATTAAATAAATATGTTTATTTATTTAATTATTTTATCCTAATTCTTCTATTAATTAAATAAATCCTTATTTATTTAATTAATTCATTTATTCTCTTCTAGCCTTATTTCTCATTTAAATAAATACATTTATTTATTTAAATTGTCATTTTCCTAAATTAAATAAATATTTTATTTATTTAATTTGATCCCACTTCCTCTATTAATTAAATAAATCTTTATTTATTTAATTAATTCATTAACCTTTTCTACCTATGACACATGTCATTCATCTCTTAATTCCTACACTACCTACCCTCTCATTATTTTATTATTTTCATATTTTCTCTAGCTACCCTCTAATCATAACCGACCTCTTTTACACCTCTCAATCTTATCCCTCTATTTCATATAGTGTCTTCTATATAAGGAGATGCTTCCTTCATTATCAAACCCTAACTACTTGATCAATTTGACTACTTGGCATATGTGATCCTCCTTGCAACCACATTCCGTTCTTTGTTGAGCTCTTGTGCACATAAAATATGAAAGAAAATATATCAAGCAAGATCAATGGAGATAGGAAGAATGGAGATCCAAACCCTATTGGACATGTGATGCTATAATCTTTGTGATTTCATTTGATTTGCATTGTCTTTGGTAATCTTCATATGTTATGGTGGATCTTTGTTGTTGTTAGGCTAGGGTTTTGTGGTTGAATTCATTTAGCCTTTCAATATTGTTATTATTGTTATCCATTTTCACCATATACATTTTGGCATGCCTAGTGGGACATGGATTTTTGTTAGATCTATGTTTTTTGCATATTTTTCTAACCCTATATTGTTGTTTTGTAAAACAATTTGGAGAATAACCTTGTGCAGCTAGGGTTTTGGACACAAAATCAAGATCTTGGAGAGATTTGATCATATCTCACAAACACCTAGGAAATTTTGTACCAAATATTTTTTGCAAGTTGAAGAAAGTATCAGGAGCACTCAATCCAAAATTCAGAATTTTTGGAGCACATGTTCATTTTCTATGAATTATTTATGATTTTTCATAAAAAATTCATTTTGAAAGAAAATGAGAGAACTTTTTGGATTTTCTTACATTTTTGGAAATCACACAAAATTATACACAGGATCTGTTCTTTGTGATTTTAATTTTGACGCAAAATATTTCCCTAAAAATTGGATCTTTAAAAATTAGGGTTTTTTCTTATTTTGATTAGATCTCACAAAAAGCTTCGAATTGTGGCATAAAATTTTTTGTGCAGCTCAAGAAAAGTATCAAAAGGATTTAGTAAAAAATTTAGATTTTTTGGATCATTTGTTCAATTTATATGAATTTTTTATGAGTTTTTATTAAAAAATAATTTTGAGAGAAAATTAGCAAATTTTTTGGATTTTCTTACATTTTTGGAAATCTCTCAGAATTATACATGGGATCGGTTCTTTGTAATTTTAAATTTGATGAAAAATCATTCCTAAAAAATCAGATCTTTGAAAATTAGGGTTTTACATTATTTTACTCATATCTCACAAACTGCTTGGATTTGTTGTAGAAATTTTTTTATGTAGGTTTGGAAGACCAACAAGACTCTCCAGTAAAAATTTTAGATTTTTTGGATCGATTTTGCATTTTATATGAATTTTTTATGATTTTTCATAAAAAAATAATTTTTGGAGCAAATTAGCAAATTTTTTGGATTTTCTTACATTTCTGGAAATCTCTTGAAATTTTATAGGTGGTATTTTTTTTATGATGAATCAGATCTTTGAATTGGTCAACAAAATGCATTGTTGAAGGCCCCTATTTCACAAAGTCTTTTGGATCTAAAATTTACCTAACTTGTGTGCTTGCAGGAAGGGGTGATTATTTCAAACAATCCAAACTATCTTTGTTGCAGGTCCTTGGCAATGGTTTTTGGATTTTTATTGTGTGCCTTGTTTTCATGGACTAGGAAACACTTCAATTGGTGCACTAAAATTGAATCATTGTCTTTTGTGTCTTGAGCAATAGGCTCTTTTTGTTTAATCTTTAGAGGGCTTGTCTTCCCGTGTGGTCATTCAGACTACTAGTGAGAAGAGAATGACCCAAGTGGTGGCGAGGAAAACCCACCTCTTCCGAACCACTATAAACAACTGTATTCATGGTGAAAACTATGGATAACGTGTGCTGATTAGTTCATACTGACACTATGTCTTCCCATAAACCTGTTTGATCAAATTTATTTGATCAGTTGTAGGGTGTAACTCCTACCGGCTGGGAGCCTTCTATATTTACAGAGCTTAAAGTGCCGCATGTATGGCCACATGTGCGGATGCCCTTACTAGCACCTTTTTGTTTTAGAAGCCAAAATCCTTCTAGTTGTTGAGGCAGGAGGTCGGACCTCTGGTAGCGGCCCACACACATACAGTTCTTAGTAGAGATACAAAGTTCACCACGGGGAGTTTTTCATGGGGACTGATGCTTGGCTGACCTGAGAAGTGAGTGCCGAGGGTGGAGCCAGTGAGGTCAAACATCTAAGTATCCGCTCTGAATAGCATAGCCTCGGGGGTAAAACCTCATGTGGGATCAACAACTATTGTCTTGGCTAGCCATAAGAATTGTGCTTGACTTATTTTAAACATTCAAAACATTATGTCTTTTGTGTCTTCAAGTGTATGCAAAACATTTTTACATCAAACAACACACTTTTCTAGGAGTCATTTTGAGTCTAAACACTTGCAAACATTGAGTCCTTATCAACATTGTGTCCTCTTGTCACGAAAAACAGTCAAACATTCAGATTTGGTCACAACCAACAACTTCACAAATTGGAAAAATTTTACAGTCCAGCAAACAAGAGCAATTGGTTTTGGAATTCTTGAGCTTCCTAGGTTGTTTCTCCAGGTTTTCATCTAGCATTCAACTTGTCTTTGGGTCTCACAAAGCCCATCATTGCTTTACATCTTGCATTAAATTTACATTTGTCTAAACTTGAGTCAAAAGGTCACTTGCTTGTCCTCATCATACTTTGTCAACACACTACATAAAACAACATTTTGCTAAGTGGTCCCTCATCAAGGTCTATCACCTTTGGGTCTCATTTGGTCTTACTTAGAGTCAAGGTCAACTTACCTCATCAAGAGAAACTATCCTCTCTTTGGAAGTCACACCTACTCTACTACATACATACTTGGTCTTACACTTTGGACATTGCAAGTACACCTCAGATTCATTTACATTCCATCCAACTCTTGGTCTTCCATACTTTTTCCATTTTCATCTAGTCTCACACATCTCGGTCAATACCTAGTTCATGGTTGAAACCCGTCTTCAAAAATCTAGGAGAGAAACTAAAGAGGCTCAAGAGTCCGCAAACATGAGTTCTTATGAGTATGACAATGATATCTTTTTCAATTCTGATCATACTACATTACCTGACATGGATGCCTATAGAAACATTCCAAATGTTGAGAACATGGACACTACAAACAACAATGATACACACAATGATGATATGGACAACTTTTCAGTACATTCAGTAGATGTGGAAGAATCCATTATGGATCCCCGTTTCAATCGATTGGTTGAGGAAATAATGAGGAGGGATAGACAATACTTCTTACAAATGATGGCACAAAGTGGAGCCAAGATACCTCATGATTTTGACATGTCTCAAATAATGGAAAATCGACCTTTGCAACAGCCTCACTCCAACATGGATCAAAAGAGGCCTAATAGTGGAGGCAATAGACGACCACATCTTGTGCCTGAATCACCATCATCTTTGTTTCAAAAACCAGAGGTCCCACATACACATGGTCAAGCGTATGATACTCGCCTTCGCAGACCATTATGGAAGTCTTATGCAGAGAAATATGCTCAATCACATATCAATGCTAAGGATCAACCACCAAAGCAATTGGATATTCAAAGGCATGCTCAAAATTTGGACACAAAGAAACCTCGTGTCAAATTTGGGGGCAACACATTAGAACATGACATGCCTATAGAGTATGGTATACATGGACAAAATAGATATTTCGTTCCTCAACATGAATCTATACCAAGTGGTCCATATATGCAGCATCACTATAGACCTCCTCCATATGAACATGTGTATGATCAATATCATCCATAAATGCAACATGCTCCTCCTCCAATTGGTGCCTCAAGCATGGGGTATGGTCCAAGAAGTCGATCTCCACCTAAGAGCAATTTGGAGCAACAAATCAGGGAGTTACAAAAGAAAATGGAGGACATAAATACACCGAAGCCAACATACACAATGAGAGACATATGTCCTTATCCATTTGACAAGAGCATTCCAATGCCTCCTTTTCCTACATACTTTGTGACACCTAAGTTTGATAAGTATAGAGGAAAAGGGGATCCTAAGGCACACATAAGATAGTTTTTCATAGCTTGCATTGAGGTAGCTTCAGAAGAGACGTATTTGATGAGATTATTCCCACAAAGCCTAGGTGATCAAGCTATGGAATGGTTCTCTCAACTTCCACCTGGTATTAAGTCATGGGGTGACTTAGCAGAGGCATTTATACAACATTTCTCCTACAATATAGAGACGGACATATCAGTCACTACTTTGTGCAACACCAAGCAAAAAGAGGGAGAGTCTTCTGCATCATTTTTACAAAGATGGAGGAATCTAGCCAGCAGATGCTCCTATGAAATTCCACAAAAACAAATGGTAGAGATGTTCACCCAGAATGTTAACAAAGACATTGGCTATGATTTTAGGAAAGCTTGTTTGTCCACCTTCAAGGACATCATTGAAAAAGGCTTAGCGACAGAAAAGGTCCTAATTGAACAAGGAGTCACTAAGATATTCAAGGAAAACAAAGATGACTTTAAAGGAAAAGACAAGCCAGGATTTTGGAATAAAAACAAGAACACAGTCAATGATGGTGTTGTTGATGCCAATACAGTGCGACCCAAATTCATTTTTTCCGGATCAAATCAAGTGAATACTCAAACAACTTCTAAATCATGAAGAAAGTACACTCCATTGGGAGAACCACTTGAGTCAGTTTTCAAAAAGCTAGTGGCAAATAAGGTAATCACTATTCCAGAGTTTCCTCCATATGAACCAAAGGTTAAACCAAATTGGTGGAATGATGATGAGTATTGCGAATTTCATAAGAGCAAGGGTCATAAGACAGGAAATTGTCATCGACTGAAGAACATCATACAAGATCTCATTGATAGAGGTGACATTGAGATTGAGGGACACTCATCCAATCAAGAACATGAAATGTTTAAGGAACCATTCCCAAAACATGACAAGGGAAAAGTTAAAGCCACAGATGACCAAACCAACTATACTAGAGCAACCTATAACTATGATTCAACTATCAATCACATTTCGATGGACAATTACGTCTCTACCATTATCATCAAGGACAAAAACCCTGAGAATTCTACCCAGAGATCCAAGATTGTCCTAAAAGGTGTTGGATCTTCTTCTGAACCTACCTCTGAATATCATGTCACAACTCGTCAAGGAAAAATCACTTTGCAAGGTGCTCCAGCCAAGAACACCACTTCCTCATCAACCAAGCCTGAGTATGACCTTGTAGAATAGTTAGGGAAGACACCCGCGCTCATCTCCATCCTTGAGCTCTTACGCATATCCCCCGCACATAAAGCCATTCTTGACAAAACTTTGAGAGACACTTCCATCCCTACCGATCTGAACGTGGACCAGTTTCAAGCCATGGTGGGATACCTTTCCGTTCCACACTCCCTTACATTCACAAAAGCCAACGACACCTCCGTGAGTCAGCCACATAATGCACCTTTACACATTGAAGCCTTCATACACAAACATAGAATCAAACGAGTCCTAATAGATGGAGGAGCAGGTCTAAACATTTGTACATTGAGCACTATTAAACAATTGGGATATTTTGATAAAGCTGTGAATTCTAAAAACAAAATTACCATCAAAGCATATGGTGATGAAGAGCGTTCATCTAAAGGCACAGTCACCTTGCCTCTCAGAGTTGGACCAGTTACAAAGGATGTGGTTTGTCAAGTCCTAGACCTAGATCTCACATACAATATACTCTTGGGATGCCCATGGATTCATGAAATGAGCGCAGTCCCATCTACATATCATCGATGCATCAAGTTTCCACACAGTGGAGTTGAAGTGACTGTCAAAGCTGACCCAAATCCATTCATATATTGCAACAATATGCGACCTAGATCAGAAATAACAATCCCAGTCAATCGAGAATCTATTCCTTCATCAGCATATGTGGATCCAGAATCCTTGAAATATTCTACATCAAAACAAGCAGAGATCAAAGAAAAGTTCAAGTTTAAAGACATGGGATGTGGTGAGTATATCTTTCATGTTGATCAACTCCCACTATCTCCTAAGGTATTCAGTCAACAGGAACAACCTACAAACAATTTGCAATGCCAAGGAATTGGGTGTGAACCACCTAGTGTTGTGGTTACTAAGTCTGAATGCAAATCTCCTCTAGTGGTGCAAGCATCTCTTGATATCAATAGTCCTAAGAAGGGTTCCAACAAAGAATTTGTTGAGTGTATCGCCAACCCTCTTGATAACTCACATAGCTTTACCATTTCATCCACTCATTCCATCTCCAGTCCGCTCCTAGACTTGGATCAATAGGAATCACAAAAGACCTTACTCATTGGGGATCACAAATCAAGCTTTGAAAAGAAAAATCTAAAAGTCAAAAATAAAGAAAAGTCCTTTAGTCCAAATCAAAATCAAAAGCTATTGGACTCTGCAAAAATCAAAGTCAAGGTTAAAACTCCTATGAAGCAAAAATAATAAGAGTTGATCTCCCCTAATATCAAAATAATTGGGGGCAAAAGTTCTAAAATTTCAAGTAAAAAAGAACACTTGTTGATCCTAAGTCTCCATCATGCTATCCTACTTTCACTTCTTTTCACAATCATAAGCCTTCATAACTCGGCCACTTGTTCCACACATCCATTCCCTTCTGTGATACATCATGGACCTTTAATGGAGCTTCCTCGAGGGACTTTGTTATCAAGGATGCCCAAACTTCTTCAGGTGACACGCATATAGGCCTATGTAGTCCACACACTAGTAGTTCTATCTCAGTTTCTTTATCAAGGAAGACAATCACTCAAGCTACACATCATTCAGTCAAGGAACAATGCAGCTACAATTATAAAGTCAAGCCTCGCACATTTGAGGTAGGAAACTTTGTTCTCAGAGAAAACCCCAAAAATTAGCAAGACAAAGAGAAGAAGGGCAAGTTCGAACCAAATTGGCTTGGTCCTTACATCATTACAGCAGCATATGGATCTGGGGCATATCAACTCTCAACTATAGAAGGTGAACCTTTGGAGGATCCTATCAACAGCATGCACCTTTGCTGGTTCTACACATAGCTCTTTGGAATATCCTAATTCAAAAATACAAAAAAATCCAAAAAAAAAATCCAAAATACAAAAAAATTATAAAACAAAAAAAAAAAACATTGAAAAATCGAAAAAAAAGTAAACAGAAATAATTTCGTCCAATGGTGAAAACCACTTCGGTGGCACCCTGGGCAAGTACCATGGTGAAAACTGGGTCACCAGCACCATGTGTAGAGACATTGCTCCTCCCTCCTTGAGGATTCCATTTTATCCTTCACTTTGCACACACTCACGACCAATTCATCCATAATAAACTTACCCATTCCCATCATGGCTTGTTATTGATCTACCCAAGATTGGTTCGCCATTCATAATAACCTTCATTTTCATCCTTTTTCCATCCATAATAAATCAGCTCCTATCTGTGGCTAAGGCAAATCCTACGTCTAGTGATGGGTGTGGAACTGAGAACATCACATGTTCCGAGGAGTATAGTTTCTTCCAGCTTCCTTAGTCTATCTGCGCACAATCTGCAATAAGGCAGCATCTGCATCGCCAATCCGCAATAAAGCAACACTTACATCACAAATCTGCAATAAAGTTTCATCTTCTCCACAATAAAGTATCAGTTTCATGGATTCAATCAGTTTCAAATGAGACACAACAACAACAATGGGCTTCAGCAAATCAAAATTTTCAGCAGACTCAGACAACATATGGTTCAATGCTATCTATCCTTTTTGTGAAAGTAAACATTGTGACCATGATCAAATAAGACTTATACAAGTGACAAGAGACACTAAACTTGAGGACTATAGTGGATGTTGGTGTCAAGTCTTGGTTTTCTTTTGATTTTTATTTTTTTGGTGACATGTCTTTTAGCTTTTCCGGGATGTCTCTGACTAGAGATTCTATCTCCAGGATGTCTTTGACTAGAAAGGCAAGGATGGGGTATCGTCACCTATTTTTATTTGCTGTTTGTGGATTGTCTCTTAGTAATGCTATGACTTGTCCAAGGATATGAGGACACTGTGAGTCTAGTGTGAACTGGGACATTCCTTGTTTGTAACTGTCTTATCTCCATGCAAATGGGTACAATGACTTTCTGGGTCGAACATATGCCTTGATTGTCATAACCTACTTGCCATAATAAAGCTCAATGATGATAATGCACAAGAAGCTCCTTTCACTTTCATATCTTCTATCTTCCATCCCCCTTTCTTGATTGACTTCCATCGTCCTTCTCGAGTTCGCGTAGCCTGCTATCACATGACTGAGTATAATGACACACCAAAAATATTTGCATTTCATGTAATTGCACCTGCATTACCACATATAAGCATTTCATACATACATATAGATATCACGACTGCATCACACCATGCACACAACACATATTAGCACATTTTACATTTGCATTATCATATTCATCTGCATTTCATACATTCACATTTGCATTGGCATAACATATAAAAATATAAAAGAACAAAAATATTGCATTTCATTATGTACATATTTGCATCCACATCATAACCATCACATAGAAACATACATCATGAAACATCTCATCACATAGGTACGCATGCATATAGTTGCCGCAAAGATGAATCATCTCATATATATAATCATAAGTGTCATGATACAATGATGTCAAAATCATATGGCTACAATCACCCGAAGGTGTCTACATCATCATACAAAATGGTACAAAATTGATACATAGGGAGCCCTCTACGGCTACGATGAGCTCCCTCCCTCAAAGCCGGCTGGCCTTGATGGAGTCTGAGCCCTGGAAGGACTCGCCCCATGATCATCTCTCCTGACCCCTGTGTCCTTTGCAGCCACCCCTCATGTTGCCCTATCCGGACAAAGGAACCCACTGATAACTCCTGCCAACACTGTTGGTAGTGCTAATCCTGTCCATGTCATGGTATCCCATGCCACATGTCCTACCCTTATCTCCAGTCCTGGATCCTAGAACACTCATCTAAGGGCATCCCTATCTCCATCTCGATCGTATGAAATCAGCTCCCCATCGATCGATATCCACAGAATCCTGTATACATCCTCCAGGGTGACTGTCATCTCCCCCATCGGCAAATGAAAAGTGCAAGTCGCAGAGTGCCATCTCTCTGCCAGTGCAGTCAGCAATCCCATATTCGCCTGAAACTCAGGCACATACAGAATATGTCTCAATCCCATAGCCTCAATCGCAACTCGGTCCTCGGTTGTCAACTCAGGTCACAACCTCTGAGTCGATGGGAATCTCTCCCGTGACTCCAGCATAGGCAAATACTCCTGCAGTCACACAAATCAATCATCTCAGTCCTAGTGACACTCACTGTTCATCACAAAGTGTTGCTTCTATCCTAGTGACACTCACTGTTCATCACAAAGTGTTGCTTCTATCCTAGTGGTACTCCCTATTCATCACAAAGTACTATGTGTTTGGCACTCCCTATTCATCACAAAGTGCTGCTCACATTTGCACTCACTGTTCATCACAAAGTGTTGCTCATATTTTAGTACTCCATGTTCATCACAAAGTACTATATCTTGGTACTCACTGTTCATCACAAAGTGCCTTGATCTATCTTATCCTAGGGCCTATGCTTGAGTGAATCCTCTTGAGAAGTTTACTAATTGGCAACGTATGTTCTATCACAGAATTGTCAATCCTAGCCCTATTTGCTATCCTAGTTTTCCCTAGAGGACCTACTTGAGTGTATCCTCTCAGCAGCTTATCCAATCGACAGCATATGTTCATCACAGAACTATCGATTTGACCTAGAAGACACAAATTCACATTTTTGGACACAAACACGCTTTCCTTACATAAACATGCATTTATTACATTACCTAGCATGCATTAATGACAACAATAAATGCATCAAAGTATAAGGAGGTTTTGTGGAACTTACTGGCTCTCCTGCCTCAGCTGGCCTCTGGAATCGATGAACGCGGTTGAATCTGTGAACCAAAGCCATCGCTACTGACTGCTGCTACTCTTTTCTCTCTCTGCACTCTAATCTCTTGGAGTTGTAGATGACAATGAGGATGTATTTCCCTCATGGTCTATCTTATAGACTACCCTAGCACTCATTTCCCGAGTTAGTCTTCATTATCCCGTGACTCTGTCACTTTATCCGATCAGTCCATTCTATCCCGTCTTTCTTATTGAGAGATTGTCTGCGATGTTTTTAGACATTTTTTCATCCAATCTCTCGAGGGGGCATATCATTCCCATTTTGGGGCAACTTTGTATCAGTTCATATTATCTTCTTTGAAACAACGCAACAAGCTGCATTGTCTCAAAGAGGGGCAAAATGTAGACACCTAAAATTGTCATGTCTAATTAAATAAATATCTTTATTTATTTAATTAATTCATTTATCCTCTTCTAGCCATATTTCTCATTTAAATAAATACATTTATTTATTTAAATTGTCCTTTTCCTAAATTAAATAAATATTTTATTTATTTAATTTGATCCCACTTCCTCTATTAATTAAATAAATCTTTATTTATTTAATTAATTCATTAGCCTTTTCTACCTATGACACATGTCATTCATCTCTTAATTCCTACACTACCTACCCTCTCATTATTTTATTATTTTCATATTTTCTCTACCTACCCTCTAATCATAGCCGGCCTCTTTTACACCTCTCAATCTTATCCCTCCATTTCATATAGTGTCTTCTATATAAGGAGATGCTTCCTTCATTATCAAACCCTGACTACTTGATCAATTTGACTACTTGGCATATGCGATCCTACTTGCAACCACATTTTGTTCTTTGTTGAGCTCTTGTGCACATAAAATCTAAGAGCAAATATATCAAGCAAGATCAATGGAGATAGGAAGAATGGAGATCCAAACCCTATTGGAAATGTGATGGTATAATCTTTGTGATTTCATTTGATTTGCATTGTCTTAGATAATCTTCATATGTTATGGTGGATCTTTGTTGTTGTTAGGCTAGGGTTTTGTGGTTGAATTCATTTAGCCTTTCAATATTGTTATTATTGTTATCCATTTTCACCATTTACAGATACTAATAATCTTCTAAAAATAATAAAATTATTTTATATGTGTGTCTCATAAAATCGTATCAATCTCCTTTACATTAAAAACAAAATTACAGCCAAGAAACAAAACATTAAGAAAAGAAATATTATTAGTTGACCTTTTGATTAGTTGTTTCTCATGACCAGTGTAACCTTAGTGAGTCAAATCTACTTGTCTTCATTATATTAGCTACAACTAACTTTGTTGTATGTAACAAAGTACTTATGTGTGATGAATAACATGATATATTTGTTACACAAGACATTTTCAATGATAAATGATCCATATCATTTATTAAATCTTCTGCCTTTGACAGATAATGCCTAATCAAAAGATACTTTGTGTGATGTAATGCAACATTAGGCCTTAAAAATAACGATTCAATATATTTCATGAATCATAGTTTGTTGCAAATGAACCATATCATAGAGCGCAAGAAATTTTTCATTAGAAATATACAACATAGGTAGAAAAGAAACATGTACCTTAATGCATATTTATAGCCTAATTAGAATCTCAAACAATGATAATATAGACAAAAAATGTGTTCTTGATATTTTATCACCAACCAATCATTTTTACTCCCACAAAAGCGAAGCCAATATAGGAACATTCACATATAAAATCCTTTTCCAATCTTATTTATATCAACCAAATTATTATTCAATAATCATACACAGAAGGTTTTATATCCTACCTCACCATATCTCATGGATTTGAAATGGTTTTGAAAATCCTCAATCGACCTTAACTCTTTTGCCATGTGTGTGTTCAATCATTTCGCAAGAGAAATAATAGAAGCCATTCCTTGTTCTCCCCCTTTTTCCAAAAAACATCTGAGGGTGTTTTTAAGCCTCTCAATTGTCACCGCAAAACCGATTTGGTTAAACAAGCAATTGAATATTAATTCTCTGATCAACATTAAACTATAGTAAAAGATTTATTTAACTTAATTAATCAATAACATAAAAATTTAACTACTAGTAGCATTGAATTTAAATTCAATAATTTTAATTATTTACCTATTATTTTTGCACCTGATTATAACTTTTAATTAAACCTTAATCAATTAAATATATTAACTTTAATTAATTAAACTATATATCTTTATTTAATAATTTTAATTAATTAATTCTATTTGTGATTGCTATTTTAATAAAACTAATCATATATATATAATTTGCTTCATTGGTTTAAGTTTTAAAAATAATTATTTTTTTATCTAACCAAGGAGGGGCATTAATTACAATATTATTTTGTAATTTTTAAATAATATTTTGCAAACGTTAATATTTATTTTTTATTCATATTAAATATACTTGATACAACAACTTCTATTTTATTTTCTTTTAATTAGTTCTACTTCTTCATTTACAAAATAATAAGTTTGTAAATGATTTACACAAGAGAATTACTTAGTATATTGATTTAATAAAAAAATCATTGACAAAAAAAAAAGATTAAATTATAAAATTCTATTAGAAACCAAGTATAAACTACTCTCAGAAGAATAATAATTTAACCATATAATTAAAATTTCAACAATAAATTTTACTATTTGACAAAAGTGGTGTAAAAATCTGCTACAATCTACATGATCTAAAGGTATTCCATAAATGCCATCTTGTTGAAATTTAATGTTTAGTGGGAATGCCAAATCACTATAAATACACATAAGATTGAGTATATTGTTATTATAGTAACAAAATTATGCATAGAAGAAATATGGAGATACTAAAAAGCCACAACTAGAAAGTGACAATCATGCTTATTTTAATTAGATTATTGTTATAATTGATACTAATAATATTCTAAAAACAATAAAATTATTTTAAATGTGTGTCTCATAAAATTGTATCAATCTCTTTTACATTAAAAAGAAAATTACAGTCAAGAAACAAAACATTAAGAAAAGAAATATTATTAGTTGACCTTTTGTTTCTCATGACTAGTGTAACCTTAGTGAGTCAAATCTACTTGTCTTCACTATATTAGCTACAACTAACTTTGTTGTATGTAACAAAGTACTTATGTGTGATGAATAACATGATATATCTGTTACACAAGACATTTTCAATGATAAATGATCCATATCATTTATTAAATCTTCTCCCTTTGATAGATAATGCCTAATCAAAAGATACTTTGTGTGATGTAATGCAACATTAGGCCTTAAAAATAACGATTCAATATTTTCATGAATCATAGTTTGTTGCAAATAAAGCATATCACGGAGCGCAAAATTTTTTTCATTAGAAATATAAACATAGGCAGAAAGGAAACATGTACCTTAATGCATATTTCTAGCTTAATTAGAATCTCAAAAAATGATAATATAGACAAAAAAATGTGTTCTTGATATTTTATCACCAACCAATTCTCAAGAAAACACACTTAGCCAAAAATGATTTTTTCCATAATGTACAATCATAACATTCCATGAGGTCATATTTCTTTAAATAATTATTTCAAAACACTTCACTCCGTATTAATATCACAAACTCTCTGTAATAAATTTTAAAATGCATTTGAACTAGAAGAAGCAAATTTGTGCAATGCAACAATATGATTATCAAATGAAAATCAATCCATCTATCAAGCTCTCACCAAAAGTTAATGATGCAATTGCACACCAAAAATAATAAGATAACAACCATGCGTAAATTTTTTTATTAAGCATTCCATATCATATAATTGACCTTAAAGACATCTTTACTATATGTCTTATATACTAAAATATTATTATTAATACTAATATACATAATTAAAATTGCTACACAACCCGTAAACACCCTCACTACTGACCCTTCTACGTCGTACATATCCTCGCTTTAAAGCTCTCACAATAATACAAGTACATATTTGTACCATATTGAATACTCTCAATGATGACTTAGATATAGAAACTTACATACACGTTTTTATAGCTGTAATTTATATAGAAATACATTTTTCTATGTATCAGACAGGTTGAACTAAAATATACTGACTATAGCTTTTCATATGGATGATGATATAAAAGGGTGAGCTTCATTCTCCATGGCCTGTGCCAATTCTAGCTGAAACTTTTGCATGGCATGAGATGGTAAACAAATAGGAACCAACTTTCCTTCAACTCCATTGCTGTTACGATAAGGAATGAAAAAGGTGAGAACACCTGGCACAACTCCCGCCCCACCCGTGGTAGGTCCACCATAGATTGCTTTCCCCCATCCAAAATCCACATCTCTAAATTGAATCTTGGTAATATCAGAAACCATAAAGCTCCCCACCACAGTAAAATGTGAATGCCCTTTGATCTCCATCAAGTCTATCACCGAACATATGTATTCATTATTAACAACGGTTTTGGCTTTGATAATTAACTCTACTGCATATGACAAGGAATTGTTTAACAACATTCCAGCTGTGGTCTTGGCGCAAGCAAAGACTATTGCGTTGCCATAGTAGCCACGTGGAAGCGGTGGCTCAAATGTAGAGCGAATTTCTAGTGGGAACATGAACCGCACCTCTTGCTCTACCGCCATGTTGAGCGCTTTGGTTCTCAAACGCCATAGGAACCCTGATAATGCTTCAAAAGTTGAGCTTTTCATGCATGCTCTTCTTTTTAGGGTCTCGATTTCCTTTGGCCCAAAGAAGTAGGAAGCGTGGCTCAATTTATCTACATCTACAGACATGATTTTTCCTTCATCTTCTTCATATTCATAGAGAGGTAAGCTTATTGAGGGTTTCAAGCGAGGCTTGAGGGTTTCCCTTTTCCATACCGGTAGAATTGACATGCCACTTGCTCCCATGGCTATTTCTCCTAGAGCTGTCAGGAATTGAGCTAGTCCCATCCCATCCATAATGATGTGATTCATTACTATAGCAAATATAAAACCTTTACATTTGAGTCGGGTCACCTACAAATTTATCACAAGTAAGTTGTATCTAATATTAGAGATTTGAAAAAAATACTATCAATTCTAATTATTAATTCAATAATACAAAATCTAAGTACAACTACAATTAAAAATAAGGTTTAATATGGAACTTGTTAATATAATATACTAATTATCACTAAACAACTTAAGAAAGAATAGAAATTTACATATATTTGGCTTTGGCTTTACCATTGTTCACGCAAGTTTTAAAATTAGAAACAAGGTTAAATGAAAATAAATGGAAAAGTTAATAGACATTTTGAAATGTTTGTAATTTAAAAATAGTTATTTTATTAATTAAAAATATGATAATTTATTATTCATAAAAATGAATAGAATATTATAACTTAGTTTGTAGTTTATATTAAATCAATCAAGTTTTAAATTAAAGATGAAATCATTCAAAATAAGGCTAATTTTAGGCATTAGTAATAAAATAGAGTTATTAAGTAGTGACATCAATCTTATTAGGAGGGAGATCATGGTTCATAAAGACCACCCTCAACTTCCTACATTTTATTCAATAAGTATTTGAGCACAAATAGGGTAAATTGTTAACTCCAAGTTAGAGAACCTTCCAAAACCTATCCAACCAATAGCATCATACCCATGAGAATAATTTAAAGGTGTATTATAGGGTTCTCACTACTTGAAAATAGCATAATCCTAACATCCTTCCAATTGAGAGCATCAAGATTGGGATTCATGGTCTTATTTACCACCCTAGCCACAACCACACACACAACTATAAGGTAGAGAGAAGATAAGAGTTGGAAAGCTAGTAATTGTGAATAGAACACATCGTTGTAATCAAGAAACTCTAGTACTAGCACAACATTGTGATCTTATACATAAAATGTATAAGAAAATTAAAATAAATGTTAGCTTTATTATACAATGAAATATAATTATTAGCCAATCAAACTAGATAGATAGTTCAATTTATATCTTCTCCAAATACTAAAGAAGATACCTACCCTCAAAGTAAGTCAAATCAGAAAAAAAAAAAAAAAAAAAATGATAATTAAGCTCAATGATGTAACAAAACCATAATACATGAGATACTTGAAGAAGTCATGTATATAACTTCACACTTCTTAAAATTGAAGTCAAAGATAGGATATATGTTTGAGGATATCTAATTATCCATACAAAAGGAAATGATAATAAAATACTTCTAGATGATAGAAATGAGATTTCACTTGAAAACTTGGTCAATAATGTATAATACAAAATTATCCAATTTAGGCTAAAACTAACCACCCAAATAGTTTAGATCTATCAATGTAAAGTGCCAAACACCTCATATATTCCTTATAGTGTTTGTAATTATTCAATAATGTTTTAATATACTATTTCAAATCCTTCTACTAGGACTTTAAGTACCTAATCCTAATTTTATGAATTATATTAGAAGGAATGACATCACTAACAATCTAAAAGGTTTCTTGTTCGTAATTAGATAGCTAAAATTTCAACTTATCGCTCTATCAAAGATGTCTAGAAGAGTTTTGATTCTTTTAATAAATAATTTGAAAGAATGAACTAAAAAGAATTTAAAAAAAGAATGATCTTGAGTAGATAAAAGTAGAATGTATAAAAAAGAATGCTAAATCCAAAATGCACTTAATATCTATATTAATAATAGATGATTTCTCAACTCATGAATCAAATATTATTATCTATTTCATACCATATCCTCCAAAAACATTGCAAAAGAAAAGAGTGTTTTCTTGTATCCTTAACAATTTTTTATTAAAATTTCTTTAAAATTTATTTAATAAATTTTTTAGAAGTTTAATAATCCTCAAAAGTTTATTTATTATTTATTTAAAAAATTACTATTATTTTTTAAATCATATTTTTAAATGTTTTCAAATTATTCTCCATAAATAACTTTATAATTTAATTTAACCAATAAATTTGAGTTTTTCTTTAAATTAATCAATTTTTATGTAAGGATTCATAACTGAAATTTAATAATTCTGGTATAAAATATTAAGATCAATAATTTTAAAATTCTAGTAAAAAAATATGATTTATATTTTAAAATATAAAAAATTCCAATAGAATTTTTTTTAATAATTATAGACTAAGTAATTAATATTCATTCTATTTACACCACATTAATAAATTTTCTCAAAAATCAAGTCAACAAAACTTGTGAAAAATTCATAGATAATTATATTTAAAAAACTTCACTTTATCTAGCTTTTTTTTTTTATAACCAGCAGATTTTTTTATTAATATAAATAAAGTATACTATTCACCCAAAAATAAAACACACACAAAGCTAAACTAGTTAAATCGTGATGTGATGTCCACACAGGTATTTAACAGGAAGATTAATGATGAAAAACTTTTTGGACAGCAAGATTAATGATGAAAAACTTTTTGGAACCAGAATAGCCAAAGCCCACGATTACCCCCACTTGGAAATATAACAATTAGATCCCTGTGTTTAAAAAATTAAGAGCTCAACAGTGCAAGATACTAAACAGTTCTTTTTTAATAGATTGAACCACACTGAGTGTATTATAAAAGATGTATATGTAATTCTTAGGGTTCGACTGATGTTAGCAAAAATTAAAAAAATTAAACGAATGGAGATATTTTAATAATCTTGTGTATGAACGAATCTACAATCATCGCGCAAAAACAGAATGGAGGAACAATTATCAAACAGAGAAAATAAGATTTACAAACCTGAATGAGAAGAAGTGGAGAGTTGATCAGAGTTTGTGGGGTGAGAATATCGTGTAGGAGGTCATCCCAGCAGGGAAAGGGCGGGTGAAGATCTCCAAACTCAGCGAGAGTAACATCTGCATCTGCTTCAACAAACAAAACACCTTCTCCAGTACACTCCACCTTAAGCTTCCCAGAGGCCGCCTCTCTCAACCTTCCAGCAAGAGGATAGTAATGCACCAGAACCTTTTCCAGTGCTTTTCTTATGATTTTGGCAGGATCTTGGTCCTCTTTCAGATAGCTATGCTTATAAAAGAAGGCCACAGGAATGTGAAATCTCAACCCCGCTTGATCATCAATGTTGGAAAGATACAGGTGTTCTTTAGGGGTGGGCAAACAAGGAGCCACTAGGACTGCTTCCTGCCTTGTCACTTTAAACTTGAGATCAGCGCCCATCCTGTCAAAAGTTGAAGAGCTCAACAGCCTGTTTATACCAGATTATAACAAACAAGAAGTTTTTTTCAATAGAGTGAGGCACGGTGAAAGATGCGTATGTAATCGTTAGGGTTAGACTGATGTTAAAAAAGTAAACGGAAATTATTAGACAGCAAAAATAAGATTTAGAAACCTGAATGAGAAGAAGCGGAGAGCTGATGACATTTTGTGGGGTGAGAATGTGGTGCAGCAGGCCATGCCAGCAGGGAAAAGGCGGCTGAAGATCTCCAAACTCGGCCAGAGCAACATCCGCATCTGCTGCAACAACTCAATCAAAATACACAAACAAAACAGAAGTTTTGCAAATTTGCCAAGGCTAATGCACTTACATAGATTTTATATCTTGATGAATAGTTTACCCGGGTGGGTTACGGGCCTCGAGTAAAAATAAGTGAACTCCTGGCAACATCATAATCTTTCGACCTAACTATTCTAATTAAAAAATATTAAAAAAGAAAAATATTTCGAATCTACAAAATCAAATGTCATCGACATATCTCGTTTAACTCGCTGAAAATGGATTCCAATAAATGTGCAGTAATGCGGGCCTGTCTTCTCAATGCACGACTTTGTTACCAGTAATTACGGATGTGTCAGTAGAGCGGGCGTTAGTTTTCAAAGTAGAGGACTTTATCGCCCATGACTAGGCCTTTCTTCAATCTAATCACTACTGACTATGATTCGATTTAGACGGTACTTTTATGAAAAAGTTGTCTACTGTACATGAATTTTAATCAGTCATATATATACGATTTTAATTTTTTAATTTTAGGGTTATAGTTTTATTATAATTGATAAGGTTGTTCTTGAATCTTTTTATCGTCATCTAATAGATTTCAAATGATTGGATAAAGATGACTATATTAAGGGAAATTTATTAGTGTGTATGTTCGTACATTTATAACACTGATCCTAAAATCTTTAGTCCAATCTAAATGATGTATCATTGAAATTCTAGTTTGGTTGTGAATCTCATGTGTTTAGAACTTTGGTACTTGGGAAAATGTGTTTAGAACTTTGGTACTTGGGACAATCTTTTTAATTTTTAAATGCTCTTGCAAAGAGGATTTATTAGATTTATTAGTGTTGAAGAAAATGTTAGAGCCTAATAAGCTAAGATGTGGAAGTATACTTGCTTCCCACATATACGGCTTGGTGAAACCATGTTGAGTTCTACAATTTTAAAAAAGGAGATTGAAAATAAAGTAAGTAGTTTTTATAACATTCAATTGGATCACTAACAATGATATAGTAATAAGATGATGATGAGTTCTTGACTCAATGATGGAATGGACAAAATACTATCTGTATGAGGGAAAAGTGGGCGAATAAAACTTAATATGTGAAAATTTAGTTAAATACTAGTCCACACACACACAGGACTTCATTTTTATACGTCTACACTATCTAAATTATAGATGTAAAGAAAGAATTGTTGTTTTGGCATTTGTTGATGTAAGAGCTAATGCAACTAAAATGGTTGATGTAGCTGAGTTATTATTGATAAACTCGGATTACTAATTAATGTTTTATGATACATAGATATGAAATGAATTATCTTGATGACTATAAAATCAATTAGGGATTGTGTCATTCAAATTATGTATTAAATGCACATTTTGAACATTTTAGCCCAGGAATTTAAAACTAATAACCAATTGAAACTATGTTGATTTTAACCCATGAAAAATTTTATAATTAGAGAAAGTGGTATAGGCTATAGATACAACCCTAAATAAGGTCAATGTTGCATCCATATTTTGAAATAGTCATAGAAATGATGTCAAGTTGGGGATGCTTTAAGTAGTTTGAGTGTAAACTTGAGCCTAAAGTCACTAAAAGCATAAAATTAATCAAAATCACATGTTAGGTCAATGTACTAAGGTTACTCACATAAATGGTGTAGAGTAAATCAAAAGGTGGTATGAACCAATCTTTCATTCATATATTTTCCCGTTTCTTTGGTATACATCCAAATCTACACAAGCAAGCATACAAAATTAATAAGACGAATAAAGGAATAATGAGAGGTTTCAATAGTGAGTGTAGAATTCTAGGTTCATTATTTGAATTACACATAAATATAAAAAACTATTTAGTAATGATATACCCTATTGAAAATAGTGCAACTACCCCTAAAATGTGACTAGAATATTTTTCTTCATATATAAATATTGCATCAATAAAAAATTATGTAGGTAATAAAAAGGCATAATAATACGTAATATATTATAATAATAAGTAAATTCATAAATTGTAATAATAAGTAACAAGGAATTCAGCCCCTCTAAATGTATAATAAAAGATTGCATTGGCTGATAATGAATTCAACACATACATAAGAATCCTTACAAATGTGAATAACAAGCCTTCAACTAGAATTTGTATAGTAAATCCAAAAGGTCTCCTATTAATAATTGGAAATGAAATTGAACCCATGATAATGTCCTTTACCTCCCAATCCAATAGTGAAATTAAATAAGTATCCGTCTATAATTGAAAAAATGTAAGCAGTTGTGGATCTAATTAATATCCCCTTTAGGTAATTGCATTATTAACACATAATAATACACTTTAGAAAATAGATTCAAAACATGTAAAGTTGAGTAAATAAAGTACACAAAGCATACATACAAAAGGGTGCTATAAATTCAACACTACAAACTCTTCACAATACACCATTTATCAAATCAACTCACAGAAGCATAGATACATATCATAGAGAATAAAATATGACAACTAAGACCCACTAGAAATAACCTAGAAAGAAAGAAGACATATGATGTACTAATATTAAACTTCTATACCACACCAAGATACTCATCTCCAAATGGTAGGGTACATCTATACTTAAAACTTCAATAGCTAAAATAAAAACTAGATAAATATTTATTAGATCACCATCCGTTGATCCATTATTAACCATGTTTGGTAGTATGTCATAAATAGAGACACCTTAGTTCTAATTATTCAACAGGAAATATATTTTGTGTATCTACATTGTTTGTAAAGGACCAAGAGCATTAGAACTAATATAATGTGAGCCTATGGCAAGAAGAGTGTTTCCTTGGTTTTCCGAACCCCATTTCAAAACAAGTTCTTTTAATCCCTAAGTATGTCTAGAGGTCATATAAACCATCTCATACAATCAAATTTCCTTTAAGTTCTTTTAAAATCTTTCATCACTTAGTAATTTGGCTTCAATTTGATCTTTTGTTATTATTTTGAAACAATTGTCAAATTCTAAAGAGGTTCTCACAACACACCTTGGTCCCAACAAAACCCTACCTTCACAGTCGTTCTTTAAAAATTCAAAAATGTTTTTAGTTTCAAAAGTTGTTCTCTAGAGTGTTTTGCGTAACCACCATCAAATCCCAATAGGGTTCTCATAACCTATCTCAAACTTGATGAAGTGTTTGCATTCTTAAAGTGTAAAAGATTTCAAAGATCACTTGTATTTTTAAAGGTTCAACCCATTAGAGGTTTTCACAATGTCTTTGAGATCTGCCAAGGTTTTCACAACACAATGAGTCTCTAAAAATTTCTTATCCAAAAGACAAAGGATTTAACGATTCATGTTTTCTTTAATAGAAGCTCACTCACTTGGTTCCAAAACTATTGTTGAGAGCCAACACAATTTTCACAACCTTGTCAACATACAACATAGAACAAACAACTCCAAGAGTTCTCGGCTAAAGAACCAATGAAAAGAGAAAAGGAAATTTTTCAAAGTAAGAATTCTTACCATGAGTCATGACAACTTCATCAAAAGCTAACAATATTTCCACAACCCTATTGATAGCAAACACATAATTCAAAACTTTCAAAAGTTATAAAGGCTTACCAAAAGACAAATAAAAGAAATAAGCAATAGAAAACAAAAGAAAAAGAAAGGAAGAATAACAAAGAAAAAATGGAAAACTTTTTTTTTTAAAAATCCAACAAAGTTTCAAAAATCTAGTTGAATCAAAGAGAATTTTAAAATTAGTTTTCAAAACATTTTTAAAATTATTACCAGCAAACAATAACTATAGCATTTATTTCTATTTCTATTAAAGTTGTATTGAATTCAAAAAGTATAATAGGGAGAAAGGTCCCCAATTCAAGTAATTCTAAACATTTACAAATGAAAATTTGGTGTTTTGGAGAGCACAGTGAGCATAATAGAAGCATGTTTTCACCACCGATCAAATCAAGACCTTTCTTTAGTGTACTAATAGACATATAAATCAATAGGTTCTTGTCCCCGGTAATCTATTAATAGTCTTTATTTCTCATATCCACTAAAAATGTGAAAAGGATCTATATTCAGGAGGAGACGATGCAAAACGAATTAAACAACAAAACAAAGAAAAAGATAAAAGTGGGTCACCAATCCCTTTCGATTCCCTATCCCGAACATTTCTCATGTGCGTCTATACAGCTAGAGCGTTATAAATTTTATCCTGCACATGTAACCACGTAAGTGCCTAAAACATCATCTTTGATATTTTTGGTCACGCATTTATTACTTCCTCTTTATCTATTTCATCCATTTAATTATATGTTCAGTCAATTATTATATAGAACTAGAAATTCTGAATAATAATGATTGCCTTTTTATTTCATACTTAAAAAAATATTATTTCTCTTTTTTTCTATTGATTTATATTAGTAATCAGTTTAAATCAAATCATTGTTTATCTTATTTATATTTTTTGTCAATTCAATTAATGACTTGAATGACATATATAATATTATATACATTATAATTAAAATATATTGTTAGCTTAAATATTATGTTGTCTACTTTAATAGAATTTGTGATGTCATTCATATCTATTAAATTAAATATACCTACTTACCTACCTACTTTATGTATTGTCTATCTAAAAATTAATCATATTTAATGTTTTGATGGTTTCTTAATACTTTGTTCAATTTTTCTATATCTATTATTTGTATACATCATCATGGCAAGAAAACTAATGCATTCATTGCATTCATTTTTTTAACAATTAAACCAATCATTGCATAGAATTAATTATTTTTAATAAAATACTTATAGCTATATGAAATTATCTATTTAAAATGATTGTAAAAATTTCATTTATTCGTCTTTTTATTTGTCCTATATTAGAAACACTAATGACAAGAAATCAAAATTTTCTCTCCTTTTAAAAATGGTGTCTCAAAGCCTTTAATTCATCTAATCAAATATCAATTATATTGATGGCTTGAATGGCATAATCACTATTGTATTAATAATGACTTGAATGACTTGATCACTATTGTATGACATACCTTGAATTTATTCTATATTTTTAATTCGGTGATTTTAGATACAAAAATAATTTGCCATTCAATTTTTTTTCAAAAGTTGTAATGATTTAATTTTATGGTTAAATCTTTACCTTTATTAACTTTTTGAATGATTGTGTATAGTATTATAGATATGACATAGTGGCAAAATAATTTAATTTGAAAGTTATTTCACTTACAATTTAACAATTTGCAATTATGTTGTTGATTTCAATTCATCCACATACATATGAATTTTTTCATTAGATTTTTTAATATATTAAATAATTTTGATTGCATTTGTACTCTATTTCTTCATTTTGTATATTATTTGTTGATGTGTCATATTTTGGGATTTTGGTCCTCAAATGTTAAAAACCTTTTTTTTAAAAGTCCAATCTTTAGAGTATTTGGAAAAATTAGTGATTTCTAGAAAATTTGTAAGAAAAGCCTTCTTTGTAGTCTTAACCCAATTCTTTTGAAGAATTATTTAGAAGTCCTTGAGTCTTTGATATCCTTGTCCACTTTCCAAAATAATGTAAATTAGGTTTGTTCTTTAGCAACAATTAAATATTGAGACTGACACAAACAATCACACTATTGCTAGGAACTTCACTGTCTCCTATTGTATAAAACTAAATAGATACATATATTTAAAATCTTTGTATAATAACTCTAAATAATAAGAAACTTTTTATTAATTATACATAATTCACTTCAAAAATTATTTTTTCATAAAGACATTTCATATATTAAATGTGTGAGCTATATATTCAAATCCATAGATTTAAAGTGTAAATAAGGGTGCACGATATTACAAATAATCTCAACCATTGATTTCTAATACTGATTTGATAGCTTGAATGTGAACCTATCCAAATAAACTTGTAGGGGAAATTGATTGAAATAGCACAAATTGATTGAAAATAAAATGGATGAAAATTTTATCCTCAAGGTTTTTATTGCTACAAACATTTTGCTTCCAACATATCACTAGAAAAGGAGAGCTATAATGTGTAGATAAACTCATTTACTATATCATTAACAATAGCTTTCAATAAGCCATCTCACTAATATAGAGTATCACAAAGAGAAACCAACTAAATAACTAATTATGTACATGCATGCTCTATGTTTCCATTAATCTAACTACAATTGTCAACTACTCTACCTAATAATAACTACTATATATTATAACACTTATAATGCGATGTGTCTCTTATTTATATATGTTTTGTATTGGAATCTAAGATTAACATTTAGATGCCTTGTATGTTTAAGTCATAGATTTAATTTGAGGTTGTCGGTTATAATATATTTATTTACTTGTGCTTTATACTATCTTTGAAATATTTGAATTATATGGAGTATGTAGATGGGTGTTTACTTTTAAAGGTATATGGTTGATTTTTTTTAATTAAATGTTTATCCATATTTAAATGTGTTATATGTAAGAAACTCAATCTCAAGATGTTTCTAGTGGAATACATATTTATGATGAGAAACTATTAAAATGTGCAATGTTATCATTGATAAGAAGAATGCATTCAAGGAATATGATTTAAAGTTTGTGATAAGAAGAATTCATTCAAGGAATATGATTTAAAGTTTGAAATTTATATGTCTTGTAAGTTTCAGTTGTAGACATTTTTATTTAATTTGAGGTTGTGGAGAATAATATATTGATTTATTTGTGCTTTATTCTATCTTTAAAATATTTGAATTGTATGAAGTATGTAGATGAGTGTTTTATTTTAAAGGTATATGGTTGAAATTTTTTATTAAATATTTATCTCATATTTAAATGTGTTAGACGTAAGCAATTCAATCTCAATATTTTTCAAGTGGGAATGCATATTTATGATGAGAAAATAATCAAATGTACAATGTTATCAATGATTATAAGAATGCATTTATTATTTATAGTTCGTTTTCATTAAGGTGGTGTTTTAGTTTCTCACATAAAGCTTCCAAGTGAATAGAATAATTAAATAGATTGACTCATAGCTTCATTGATTATATTTTAGTAAGTTATTGACTCTTACATCACACCCATATTAATGTGGAAATGTTGTAAGAAATAAATGGCTAACTCATGGAAAGGGTGAATAGAGACTAAAGATTAAGGGCAAGAAAATTTTATAGGATGATCCTTTAGTGGATTGCCCACCAAAATACCATAGAGAAATAAACATAATCTAACCACAACTAGAGATAAATTTTTTTAAATAATCTAATAATTCAACATACACAACTAAGATCAACTACCATAACATATCAAATGTATCATTTACTATCTACCAAAAGGCATAAAATATCATGAACATAACCATAGTGAAATACAAAATAGCACATATTATACCCAAAATTATGCATATGAAAAAATACTGCATATGATACCCAGAATTATGCATATGACTCTCAAAATTGTGAATATAAAAAAATAGCACATATGATACCTATAATTACACATATGACTCCCAAAATTACGCATTTGAAAAAATAATGCATATGATACTCAGGAAGTATAAAGAGTAAACTCATGACTAACATGAGGAAAATACTAAGGCATAAAATTGGACTCGAAATCCATCTAGAAAGACATAATAGAATCCATTACACAAAAATCAAGTAGAAAACTAAATCAATTGACTGAATCATGGACTCAAAATCCATTCCAACATGCCACAGAGACTCCTAGCAATACTCAAAGATAAAACTCCCAAATCAACAAATAAAAACACAAATTAAGAAAGCAATCATTCCAAAAAACTCATAAAGGATTTTGTAAAACCAATTTTACTCCAACAAGACCCAAAGCAATGCATCCAACCATCATGGAAGTCATAGTTGCACACAGAGCCATTCACAGAAAAATTATCAGACAAATAAACCATTGCAAATAAAATAAAGAGAAATATATATTAAATTAATTCCCAAATATTTCAATATTCGGAAATAAATAATTATATCCTTATTCCTTTCATATATATAATTTATTTCTCCCACTCCTGCATACAGAATGCAAACATAGAGAAAACATTGTTTTTCCAAAAAAAAAATTGCAGAAGGTTAAGATCCTCCAACCTAGATCTAGAAGTGTTGGTAATGACAATCAAAGAAGCGCAAATCAATCCAATCCAATTCTAAAAAATCCAATTCCAATTTAAATCAATCAAGATTCCAAAATCTTCAAGAAATAATCGCAAAAATGCCAACCCCGACAAGGCACAACAAAAACCAATAAATAGAAAAATTAACCAAAACTATAGAAATGCACTGACCAATCAAAATATTTCTAAAAACTATATTATTTACCTACATTGCATAGTTTCAAGGTAAGTATTATTTACTTACCTCTATAAAATCAACCAATCAGGATAGAGGGTAGGTACACTTTATATAATATTTGGTTATTTAAATAATATTAAAGTAGTAATAAAAATATGAATGGGATAATATTAATAAATCAACTCCTAGTAATAAATAAGTAAACAAAAGGGTTATATAAATAGAAAATAATTAATAAATATAAAAAATCATACCAACAATAAAACATAAACATTAAATAATTGATAAATCAATAAATAATAAAACAATAAATAATTAATACAAATCCATTAAATATTAAATCAAATAAATAAATAAATAAATCCCGATTAAATAAATACAAATCTCAAAAATAAATAAATTATCAAATTATCTATTTAAACAATAAATTAATAAATCAAATAAATCAGGAAGTTCTATAGAGGAAGAAAAAACTTTGAAGAATACCTCTCCATCTTCTATGATAAACAAAGTGAGAGAAGTAGAGCTAGGAAAAATTTAAATGGAGGCTACAACTAAAAGGATCTTTTGACACTTTGCGTGGAGATGGTGGAATTTATCATGAGGTACATAATTGTCAATGGAAGATATGCATGCATATTTTCCTATCAGTTTATGAATGATAAAAAAATTTGTTGTCATTTTATTTAGTGTCTTCTCTTGACCATGGCCTTATAAAACAAGTTACAAATATTCAAAATCATGTCTTGAATGAGGGGTTAATCCTTCTCATCATGAAATATGCCAAAGTGCATGAGGTTAAACCATCTCCTGCCCTAAGAAAACATAAACCCTTAGAAAACCATGATGTTCATGTGATCTCACATACACATTTGATGAGAAGGAGGGTGGAATGGCCATGGATTAGAATGACATCCATGTGTTAGATGTTTCAAATTATTTTTGCTTTACTTTTTTTTTCTTTCTTTTGTCTTTTTTTTTTCACTTTTTTTCACTTTTTTTGGATTTTGACTTTTTCAATAGAAGATAGACACATGATAGGGGATGGAAAGACTCAAGAATCTTTTTGTTTGGATAGTAGCCTTGAAAAAAATGGACCATGACCTTTAAAAGTATGCTCAAAGACGTTGGTAGGATAAGGACATGGAAAAAGAGATGAAACTAAGGCAACGATTTATGCAAAGGATTGGATCAGAGGGATCAAAGGATGAAAAATATGCATTGGATAATGGATAGGATATTGGAAGAATTGGGCTTCAGTGGATGGAAATGTTGGCAAGATCAACATTGGCACACACCTTGAGGGGTGATGGACTGATGGAGGAAAGATGTATTTTGGATATTGAGATTTGGATGGAGGAATAGCTTGGGATTTTGAGACATAAGAGCCCAAAATGGATGAAGAAGGTGATGGAGAAATAGACTTGGAAGGTTTGGATGGAGGAACAACAATTTTAGATGCCAATTTGGGTTGTTCTTTTTGTGCTTCAAGGAGCTTCTTGGGGATCCACATGGTTTTTGATGTTTCATGCTTTTGTGGTTCCTTGGAGTGCATTGCTTGCACAAGGGATTTAGGAACCCATATATATTTTGACTTTGCTTTATTTTGCTCAGTGGACCTTTGTGACCTTTTGGATATATTTTTTTCTTTATAGATCATATTGTTCTTTGTTTTGACATGTCGATTATATTGGACATGTTGATCCTTGAATACATGTGGATTTCTAGACTTATGACGTTTATACTTGGCATCCAAATTGCTTGGAGGGGGAAAGGAATGCATGGATGGATATGAATGAAATGGACTTCTTTTGGATGGATGAAATTTACTCAAGGATGTGTGCCTTTGCTAACCTTGCATAGAGGATGAAGGAATATAAGGACCTAAGATGGATGGAAAGTATGATGGGGAAGGGATATGTTTTGATTTTGATGGAGGGATACCAACGTCTTGAGAGTGAGTTGTGTAGACATGACCCTTAACATTTTCTTTCACATGAAGGGATTCTTGCTTATGGAGATCTACTCCTTTGCCTTTATGAATATCTTGACTTGTAGGATACTCTTTTCTTTGGGAAGAAGACGCGAGTCCATTATGAGGTGGATATGATATGAGAGAAATAATGAGATCCTGAAGTGGATCGGATTGCACCAAAGTGGAAGAACTCATTATGCATGTCGAGGGTTCATGAACATCTTGCACTGACATGTTAGAATCATGAGGGAGATTAGGATCGTGAGGGGGACTAGGATTGTGTAGTGGACATGGTTCAATGACAGGCTCTTCAAGAGATGGAATGGGAGAAATAATGGGATCATCAAAAGAAATGCGATCTTGGAGTGTATATGGAGCATTAGGACAAGGAGATGGAGGAACAAAAGGATCTTGTGGAGGATTTAAAGGAATAATTTGATCTTGACAAGGAGGAAGATCATTGGAATCCTCTTCAAAGGTGCTTTGCTCTTGACTTTTAATGGGATCATCAGAAAGGATGGAAGGGATATCTAGAATGTCAATGGGATTTGAAAGGACATTTTTTTCATGAAATGGAAGGGGATCGTTTGGGATTGGATGGACTGGGACATCTTGATCTTGCTTGGGGAATGGAGTGTCAATAGGACTTTAGATAGGATGGACAAGAATAGGGGAATCGTCATGAGTGTCTGGGAAGATGGGGTCTTGGTCAACAATTGGATGGGATGATAAGGTTTCAAGATCTTGATCTTGATTTTCTTTAGGACACGTTTCTTCATGCTCTAAATTATCCTCTTGACATGGGGTTGGACTTTGGATATGCATGGAGGATTCTGACAAGGGATCAATGTTTTGGGATGAAGGAAATGCACTGTGAACATTTGTGATGGATTCTGGCAAGGAATCAATGCTTGAACATGAGGAAGAGGGACTTCGAATGGGGTCCTCTAAAACAGGTAATAGCAATAAAGTGCATGGTGGCATTGGGTCTAGTATTTCTGAAACATGACAAGGATGTGCATCATGAATTGGATTATCGTGGCAATCAATTATGGATAGCCCTTGAATAATTTCATCCTTGGGTGTATTATTTGATGAAGACAATATGGAAGGTTCTTGTGAAACTTCTAAAGGTGTAGGGATAGATGCCACTGGAGAGTCAATTTTCTTATGGGGGGATGAGGCATTACTAGACATAAGTGTATTATCTTGATCTTCCTCAAAGAACTCACTTGGTAGGTTCCTTAAGAGCCTTGCAATAAAGCCACCTTTCTTTCTAGGTTTTGACATGATTGGATCTGGAATTTGAACTTGTTTTTGGTTTGATGTCATGTTTTGATATTGGACTTGGTTCAATTGTTCTGACATGTTTGAAACTTGGCTTGGTGTGTGATGCAACCTTTGTTTTTGAATGTTTGGTTGTGGTTGTTGACATTGATATTCCACCATTGGTTGAACCATTTGTGGACATTGTATAGTTGGTTGGACATATTGTTGAAATTGGACCATTGGTTGCATTGGTTGTATATGTTGAACAATTGGTTGAACCACTGGTTGTATTGGTTGAAAATCCGATTGATAGTAAACACCTTCTTGTTCTTGTTGTGGAGGCACATAATGTTGAAATTGATGTTGTCTCCTTTCTTGAAATTGTTTCATCATCTCTATTTGGGAGAGGAGAGCTGGTATGTCTAATCGTTCAATAAAAGATCTTACATCAATTGGCTCAATATTTGGATTTCGACCTGGAAATTTTCGAAACACTTTGGACATTTGTGATCTGTTCTTCTCAATGTTTTTCACTCTTTGTTCCAAAATCTCATTTTCTTGAGCTAGTTTCTCCTCTAGTTTTTGTATTTGGAGACTTGTTTCATCATAAAAAGTTTGATCGATATTGCCTTGTTGTTGGGTTGGATGTAATTGTGATTGCATTGTCGGTTGATATGTCAAACTTTGTTGCATCATTGGTGCTTGGAACCTTGTTTCAATAGACATGTCACTATGCAAATGCATCAAGGATAATGTATGATATGCAACTAAATGCAAACTAAATAGATGAAAATGCAATCTATGGCAAGAATGCAATCTATGTTTTTGGTTGTCTTTTCAAGATTTTGACAAACTTATGAATGCAATTCTAAAAATGAGACCCTTAGGAAATTGAAATGATGTCTAGACCTCAAAGGACAAAAGGACCAAGTGACAAAAGGACAAAATGACAACGTCTCCCCTATATGCTTGGATACTAAGCTAGGTTTGACCAAATGACAATAATGACAAAAAAAGAGAAAAGGTTTGATAAGGTCTAGACTTCCTAACAATGACTTAGGGTTTATCAAAGATTTGGATTACTCAAGTATGACAAAACCTAGTTTTGGCACTATATGCAAAGGGACAATTACTATGCAAATGACCCTAATATGATATGATAATGACCTAAGCCTAGGTTGAATTATGAAATGGTATTACTCTAATGCAAGAGGACACATGCAAAATGGATGACTCTTATTGATATGCAAAGGAGTATGACCTAGGTGAAACCTAACCTTGGTAGTTGACAATGAATTTTGCCAAATGCAAACCTAAGATGAACCTAAATCTAAGTGACATGAATGTTGAGACAAGATTTTGAAAAATGTTTGACAACCATGTTTGAAGGTGTTTTGAACTTTGTTGGATGAAATGTTCTTGTGTTTAACCTTATTTTGAATCAATTTGTCTTGAGATGCAACTCAACTTTTGACAAGCAAAGAAGACAAGATACTTCAACTTAGACTCAAGACAATCATGCTCATTCACACATTTCTTATGGATGGCAAGGACAGTAGGTACTTGAGAGGTAGACTCGTTATGAGATTCAAGGAGAATACATAGATGCTTGACCCCACGGGCTCCCCTCCACGACACTCACTTCTCAAGGCAGCCAAGCATCAGTCCCCATGGAAATCTCCCCATGGTGAACTTAGTATCTCTTCCAAGTATCCGAACTTGTCCTTCTCAAGCAACTAGAAGGGTTTTTGGCCTCTAAATACAAGGTGTTTAGTAAGGATTTCTGTTAAGCGCTACTCCTTGGTGTCACGCAAGCGTGATTGAGACATTAAGCCCACCAAGATACCAAACAAATGTAGTCGCGCAAGCACAATTTAGACCTTGAGGCTCTACTTAGATGTTGATATGAGAAAGAGTTCAAGGGTCATCACTTCCCAAGTAACTGCAATTCCCACGTAACCCTTCCTTCAAAGCTTTTGCCCATCAAGTATTTGTTTATAGTGAGTTAGAATGCCAAGGTATTATAGCCGTACTCACTTTGGGTCGTTCCCTTCTCACGATTGTCACTTGCTTGCAAAAGCAAATGGTCAGGAAGGCAGGCCCTCTAAAGGTGACACACAATCAAAAACATGAGCATGGTATCGAAGGTCTGGATTTCTGATCACCCTAAGAAGGATGAGAGCATACTCTCCTACTCCAATGTCAAACTCAACAATCAAGGCAAACATACATTCATTCCATCCTATTTAGAAATCACTAGGTGCCTAAATATTAATTGCAAACACAAAGTTTAGTTGTAGTCCAAGGCAACCTACAAAACCCAAGTCAGAAGTTTGATATGTCTGATCTTTGACTATCAAACCTGCATAAAACTCGTTAGTAGTTTCATCTTTATCTTTGCCATGCGTAATGCCAAGATGCTGCACAGAGAATCAGTACCAAAAAAACCAAAAAGCAGAAACAGAATGCAAAACAAAACAATTTTCAAGTAAAAACACTGCTTTTTTTACCTCTGTTTCTGGACTTTACACAGGCGCAGAATTCATGACACAGGCGCAGAATGTCCTTGACACAAGCGCAAAATGCTTGACACAAGCGCAAAATGCTTGACACAGGCATAGAAGCTCCCAGAAAACCCTGCACTACCCTATTTCTTGGGTTTTTTGACCTGCAAATCAACTCAAAAGCACTCAAAAGCATGATTAGGGGGTTAGTTCACATCGGGTTCACCAATTAATGTAGCTAGGAAATCGGAAATCATCAAAGCAAATCAATATTAGTAATAGCTCAATCACAAAAGCAGATTGCAATGATCAATCCTAACACACTCAATAAAGACATGAAAATAAACATTCAAAACTAAAAACTAAGCAAACCAGATGCAGATCTGAATGTCTCCTTCATGCAGCTCCATTGTCCTTCTTTCTTCTCCAAATAGCCTTTGTTTGTGGATCTCACCTTCAAGTGCATAAACCTAATGTGAAAGCAAGATTGACATTGGCACAAGAATACTCAAAGCGTGATTGATTCGACAAAGTGATTCAAACAAGTGATTATTAGATCAGGATTGAAGAAATTCATCCAATTTATAGATAAATTGGAGAAAAGATCAAATTAGCATGAAGAGATTCAAATGGAAATTGCAAATAAAAAATGTCAATTATGACAAATTTGCACTTTCTATGCAAAATTGATTGATTGATAATTCATGACAAAATTATGACAACTTTCTATGTCAAAATTGATTGATTGTCAATTATGACAAATTATGACAAATTGAAATGTCATTCCCATGAAATTAGGAGAAAAATAGGAGGAAATTGAAATTAGATGAATTAGAAATTAGGAAATTAAGTGAATTAGTTAACAATTTTTCATTTATTAATTAATTCACAAAGAGGGAATTTAGAAAATGATGAAATTAGAAAAATAAGTGAATTAATTAACAATTTTTCATTCATTAATTAATTCACAAAAAGAGGAGGAATTAATTAGCCAATTAAACAAACATTTAATTGTGACACGAAGACTTAGGATAAATAAATAATTTATTAATCCTAGAGGGGGAAATGATAAACAGGGTTAAATGTATAAAATCATGAAACCCTAAAAGATAAATTAGAAATGCAAGGATGACAATTAGGTCCTGACAAAAGATAATTGATGTAGGGTCGATTTGATCATGATTTTGAATTGATAAGTGATTTGATTGATAAACAATTGAAATTGGTTGACAAATTGACCAATATTGATAAAGAGACCAAATTGATATGCGCCAATTGACATGATTGAAGAGGACAAGGATCGATGACAAATCGATCACAAAATTGACGAGATTGACAAGGACGAGGATCGATGACAAATCGATCTCAAAATGACAAGATTGATAAGAGGACAAAACCCTAATTCAAAAGCGATAAAAGTGAGGAATGCAGAAGAAGGACTTGATGCTCGCAAATGATAAAGACCAAGTACGCAACATAGAAGAAATGTTAATGCGATGCAAAAACCTAAAATAAGGCAATGCGCCAATGTTAAAGTATGACTCCGCAAGCATTGACCATTTTTAGGTGGCTACAGTAACATCTATTTGAAGATTGAAGGAGACAAGATGTTGATAGCAGGAGTTTTTGTTGATGACATAATATTTGGTGGAGATGATGATTTGTGTATGGATTTTGCTGATGAAATGAAGAAAGAGTTTGAAATGTCTCTTATAGGTAAGATAAAATTATTTATCGGTTTGTAGGTCCAACAACTAGAAAATGGAATTTGTATCTATCAGACTAAGTATATGAAAGAAGTTTTGAAAATTTTTGGGATGAAAGATTTGTAAACCACTTGGTACTCCAATGGTTACTAGTTGTAAATTATCAAAGCAAGATGATTTACCCTCTGTAGATGACAAATAATACAGGTCTATGATCAGGAAAATTCATTATGTTGTTCATAGTAGACCAAATATTGCACATTTTGTTGGTTTAGTTGCAAGGTTTCAAAAGGATCCTAAGGAAAAACACATGACAATAGTAAATAGGATATTTAGGTATCTGAAAGGAACACTTGAATATGGATTGTGGTATCCCTATAATGATAATTTTTCTTTAAAAGGTTTTCATAGATGCAGACTAGGCTAGAAAAGTTGAGGACTGGAAAAGCACTATTAATGGAGATTTCTTTTTAGGTGGTAGAGTGGTGTCATGGACAAGTAAGAAAAAATCTTGTATTTCACAATCTATAACTAAAGCATAATATGTGTCAGCATCGATGAACTGTACACATTTTATTTGGATGAGACATGTTTTGGAAGGTTTCAAGGAAAATATGACTAAACAGGTGATTATTTTTTGTGACAACACTAGTGCTATTAATATCTCTAAGAACCTTGTGTTACATGCAAGGACTAAGAATATTGAGTTGAAGTATTACTCTCTGAGAGAGAGTATAGGAGAAGAAAGTAAGAATGGACTATGTGTCTAGCAAAGAGCAATTAGCAGATATATTCACTACACCTTTGCCTAAGACAACCTTTGAGTACCTCAGAGGTAAATTAGCGGTTGTACCCCTGCATAAGATAAACTAAGATGCTGGTTGTTGGGACTCATTAAATTTGAGTCAAGATTTGAGCCCTATTTCGAAATCTTGATATTGCATTTTCAGAAAGGCACCTAATCTCATTCAGGTGGCCTAGTTAGAGAGGGGGTAAAATGGAGCCAGGTGATTTTCAAAGGGTAAGGTTTCGGAAATGTGTCCTACACCTTTCATTTGGTTAATGAAGTATTGTGCAAATTTTAAAATTTAGTTTGGATCATTTTATCAGGTATCCATTTCAAGGGGTGAGCTGAAAGTGCATTTTAGGTGCAAAAGCAGATTTCACCAAGTAGCCTAGTTTGAGTGCTTATATCTTTTTCCCTGTTGATAGTCATGGTGAAATTCAAAATGGATTGAATTATATGCATAAAAGTGTGCCTCCGTGCAAAATTTAAAGTCTTCATGAATCTATTTGCTCAGTTTACCAAGCTCGATTTGTTTGCAGTTTGTATGGTTTGACAAGTCCCTGTTTCAGGACCTAGTCGGAGCCCTGTTTTGCATAAGTGTAAAAGTTGCCTCAGTGAGTGTCATGTCAGAATGTTTGTTCCGGGCTATTGTTGGTATAAATGAAAAGATATGTTTCCAATTTCAAGCTCCTGTCAATCCGTTTGATCAGTTTTCAAAAGGGTTTCTTAGGCCGTCTGTTTCAGTGTTTCGTACTTTCATTGCTATATCAGTTAATGTTGCTAGTTTTATGAGCGCACCATTCATACCCAGTTAGATTCCCTGATGAACTGAGCATTCTAAGATTTGATATGTACTTCAATGTACCTATGCCTCATATTTGAGGGTCTACGGAGATCATTTGATATTTTTAAGAAAGGCATCATGTGTTGCCTGAGCATTGACTTCATCAGGTCCGCAGTGCCAACAAAGCCAGTTGGTCATTTTTGACAATTAATATTTCTTCACTCAGGATTCGTCTTGAAAAACCGTTTGGTAGAGTTCATGCTTGTATATCAGAGTACAGGCCTATCATATGGCGAGGTCCAGAAAGGTGCTTTGATTGGTTTGAAAATTACGTCTTCGTGATTAAATGCGAAAATGTGGCGCAGGCACCTGAAAGTCGTGAAACTCAGTTTAATGATCCGAGAATAATGTCGATTGGTTCCAGAGGTATGTTTAAGGTTCATGGGGCATTTCGAAGGTCAGCTGCATGAATATAAAAATTTTTTTTAGTCGGACCCACTTTGGGGCCTGACCTGGCTTATGCTCGCGGATTGATTTTATTGGCGACTTGGTTCACTGAGAGAATTTCAGAATATTTAAATGGTTGTTCATTGGTAAATGAACTGTCCAGGGTAGTCTTTCTAGAGGATCTTAAATTGTTCAAAAAAGAGAAAAGGTTATTTGATCCTCAAGATGAGGTCCTTCAGAGGTGGAACATATTTTTTTATTATATCATGCATGGTTGCAATATCTGT